>NC_058084.1:329775220-330102778 GCF_014858855.1 Bufo gargarizans
GCCATATTCGATTTCGACGAAATTCGCGAATATTCGATAGAATATTCGTTTTATATTTGTCGAAATCGAATATTCGTCATTATTCTTGTTATCGCGATTAATATATGATTTAAATAATCGCGTATTGCGATTTTAACTTAAAGGCTACTCTCCTATTGAAATAGCAATGCGATTAATTCAAGTTATAATAATCGAATTTCGATTTTAACTTAGCACTGCTATATTCCATATTAGGCTAGAATTAACGAATATGGAATATAGCAGTGCTAAGTTAAAATCGAAATTCGATTATTATAACTTGAATTAATCGAATTGCGATTTCAACTTGGACCTGGTTTACTATGGTTGGCTTGGTAGAATTAGCGAATATGACGAATGTATTCGTCATATTCCACAAAACGAAGATAACGAAGTATTCTGCATCTTCGTTTTAGCTACCTATTCATCAACTTCGTTAATTCTAGCAATCATATAGGAAAGTTTACTATAGAGACACCTAAGTTTAATTCGCTATGCGATTATATTACTTAGCTTTTTTTTTATAAATAGAATAATTATAATAATTATCAGGTATTATAATTATTCTATTTATTTAAAAAAAAGCAGTCATATAATCGCATAGCGAATTAAACTTAGCTGTCTCTATAGTAAACTTTCCTATATAATTGCTAGAATTAGCGAAGTTGACGAATAGGTAGCTAAAACGAAGATGCAGAATACTTCGTTATCTTCGTTTTGTGGAATATAACGAATATATTCGTCATATTCGCTAATTCTACCAAGCCAATAATAGTAAACCAGGTCCAAGTTGAAATCGCAATGCGATTAATATAACTCGAAGTAATCGCATGGCGATTTCAACATCCGTCTCCCATTGACTTTCAGTCCCCTATTAATATACCATCAGATCTGAGTTTTCTCCAATCCGATGGTATATTTTAACTTGAAGCGTCCCCATCACCATGGGAACGCCTCTATGTTAGAATATACCATCGAATTTGAGTTACATCGTGAAACTCAGATCCGACAGTATATTCTAACACAGAGGCGTTCCCATGGTGACGGGGACGCTTCAAGTTAGAATATACTGAGAACTGTGTACATGACTGCCCCCTGCTGCCTGGCAGGTGCTGCCAGGCAGCAGGGGGCAGACCCCCCCTCTCCCCCCTGTATTTAACTCATTGGTGGCAAAGTACGGCCCCCCTCCCTCCCTCCCCAGTATTAAATGTGACCAGTGCAGCCCCCCTCCCTCTATATTTATTGGTGGCCATTGCGGATTCCCAGTATTAAATTAGACCAGTGCGGCCCCCCCTCCCTCCCTCCCCAGTATTAAATGTGACCAGAATGCTCCAGCTTTCTGCCTGTCTTTGGGATATGGGTGAAGTCAATTTGTAAGTGAGTGCATGGCGAAGTCAAGTAATTCAGATGCTGGTGTTGGGCCTTCTTTGAATTTTTTGGGTTGTTTCTGAGACATATATTTCACGGTGTATTATAAGATTGTAACTTTGATCTAAGACTTGGTATAAAAAAATATCTCCGAATTAGGTCAGTGGTTGCCTGTGCTCCCCTATGGCCAAGACACTGATAGTGTGCAATTAAAATTGGGGAGCCTGCAACTGGAATACATGGTTTACACTCTTTGCAGATAAGACCCGTATCAGGGTCTTGTACTGCACCTACCGACTGCCATTCTATTTTGTCACTACTGGTAGCCAAATCCTGGAGGCTTAGCAATAAATTGTCAGTAAGGGTAATGTCTGGAACTAGGGAGGGCATTTGAACTGTTGCTGCCGTTCTAATAGCAGCCTCTTTTTCTGCCTGATCAGCTAGGGCATTCCCTTTAGCTATGTGCGTTTGGAGACCAGTATGTGCCTTACAATGGATAATAGCAACTTTGCTTGATAATTGGATGGCAGACAGGAGATCATGTACAAGGGTGGAATGTGAGATTTGCCTCCCATCTGCAGCTATGAAGCCTCTCCTCTGCCAGATTACCCCATGATCATGTACAACCCCAAAGGCATATTTGGAATCGGTGTATACATTTAAATCTCTCCCCTCAAAAAGATAGCAAGCTCTAGTGAGGGCAATCAGTTCAGCTGCTTGGGCTGACTGAAAAGGTATAGGATTCGATTCCAGAACAACATCAGGGAGTTGAACCACAGCGTATCCTGCATGATAAGTGTTGTCATTAGGGCGGGAACAGGATCCATGCACAAAAATATCAGGTGCTCCTTCAATGGGTGTGGACTGTAAGTCAGGCCTAGATGAGGTATGTTCATGTATAAGTTCACTACATGCATGGGAAGGAGGCAAATCATCCTGCTCTCCCTTGTAGCCAAGTAGGGCATTCAGTATAGCCATTGGACCGAATGTGGGTGCTGAGTATTTGAGATGAAGTTGAGGATTGGATAGTAGCAAAACTTCATATCCACTCAGTCTTTGTGCTGACATATGTTATGTATGTATGTTCTTCAATAGGGCCTGAACATTGTGTGAGGTATGCAGAGTTGTGGGATGACCTAGGGTGATAGGCGTGGCCATCTCAGCAACCATAACACAGGCTGCCAAACTCCGAGAACCATGAGGGGCAGTCCAAGGGCGCAATGTAACTTGGAGGACAATGGAGTAGACTACTGGGGAGTCTAAATAACCCTGAGGCATTCTACACCAAGTATACTGGCGAAATTTAAATATGAAGGCAAAATGTGTCCGTGTCTCCTTGTCAACTGGGACAGAAAAAAATGCATTCTTTAAATCAATAGCAGAAAAAAACTCTGCATGGTCAGGAATAGCCGATAGCAGACATGGTACGTCTGGAACCACAGGGGCTATGGGTATGATAACAATCTTATTAATATCATCTACTTCAATAGGTTTCTTTAACAAGGTGTCCCCTACAGTCATAAAAGGTAACTGTTTCTCAAGGTCATTGTCCTCATCAGGATGAGGTATATGTTCAGGTTTGGGAAAATACTTTTGTGATCTAAGGCGCATGGGAGATATGACATTCCCAGAACCAACAGAACCAGCGCTGGATCCTGACCACTCTGATCAAGGATAGGTTGGTGCAACTGCGAAGGTGGCTGCAGGAGCTGGGGAGCTGTAGGTGGTTGGATGTTGGTAGCAATATATCCAGCCAGTAAATCTAAGTCATCTTTTGAAAGGGATGGATATATCTGTGGGATATTTCCTAAATAGGGAGGAGGGGGCTTCTGAAGTGAACCCCTTGTCAATTCTTTTTCTAACTCATGTTTCTTTTTATATCCCTTCTGGTTCTTTGCCTTCTGTTTCTTAACCTTTTTATTTGGTCTGTGATACCAATATGGTGCATAAGTAAGCCAATTTTCCACTCCCAACTTCATATACTGCATGTCCCACTGGGGGTCTGGACCATAATATGGGTAAGCTTCAGTGTCACCCAAACATAACCCCTTTACCATGTCCATAGGTGTCATTAGCCCCTTCCCGACGGAACAAATTTATTCTCTTCATCCCCTCTGTCCATCCTGCCATATTATCCACCAAGGGAGTAACTAAATAATAATCAGTCCCATAGACCCGGGTTACATAATCCTTTCATGTTTCTCCTACATACGGAGGGGGTGGAGAGACCTTTCCTTGCTTTGCACCCATTTCTTATAACTTAATTGAGACGCAGAACTCTCCCTAGGACTGGCTGTACTGAACCGTAAAGGCTCCGACAATTCCTGTCAACTGGGTAGAGGACTTATGTCTATGCTCAACTTCCTTCTCAACTGTCTGTTAGTATTATCCCTTAAAACCGTCACTCGCTTTAACCAGTTTCTGAGTTAGCGTGTTTCCCCTCACCAGAGTCTTACGGTTCTCCAGGACACACACAATAAAGTTAGTACAGTTTTCACAGTATCATTTGCTGCTTACCTTCAGCATAAAATAAAATTACTTAAAATCATAAAATAAAAGAAAGCATAAGAAAGTGACAGATAAGAAGCGATAGAAATTGGCTGACAAGAGAAACCAGGGTGCAGACAATATTTTTTAATTCTTTCCAAAAGAATCCCTCTTGTAAATCCTTCCCTAAAGAATTTATCTGTTAGACTTGACCATTAGTCTATTTAAAGCAGTGATGCCCAACCTGCGGCCCTCCAGCTGTTGTAAAACTACAACTCCCACAATGCCCTGCTGTAGACTGATAGCTGTAAGCTGTCCAGTCATGCTGGGAGTTGTAGTTTTGCAACATCTGGAGGGCCGCAGGTTGAGCATCCCTGATTTAAAGTCTATCTTGCCTAAAGATAGATACTATTCCTTTCCTTGCTGCATGCAGGTTGATGGCATTATCTGCCTGCAAGGGTCTGTCAGGGCCTGCAGAAGGGCTTAGAGGCTCAGCCACCCTGTCTGTAGTGGCGGCAGTTATCGCAGCAGGCGTGGGGGGCACTGAGGATGAGGGAGTAAATTTACCCATGCGGGCCACAACCCCCGCTGCCCGCACTTCTGATGCGGCGCCATCTTGCCTCCGAGTGGCAGGAAGCCCGGCGTCCTTCTGATCCCTCTCTCTCATCCCTGTTCATGTCATAACGACACATGAGATATCCGCTTATTTGGCGGAGACTTCTCGCACCCTGAACCGTTTTTCGTTTTTATCTACTGCAGGAGGAGGAGAATTGAAGAAGGTAGGATCGGATCCTTTTAGAGCTGCACCTTCTTACATGCTCGGCCAGGCCACGCCCTGCCCCCCCACCCCCAAAATAATGGCCATGACCCTTTATTTCCTCACACAATGGATTTTAAACCCTTTGGCTGAGAAATCCTTATTTTATAAACTATGATAATAATGACGATGTAGGGAGATCACAAAGAACCCAAGGCTTATGCTTGATGAACATTAGGCTCTATTGAACAATTATGGACTATAATATGGGTGATTTTGGCCCAGACACTTGCAAGCTGTGTTTTATTTGAATTGGCAAAATTGTGACAAAATTGCTATTTGCAATAATCTCAGGACCCAAAACCTAAAGCACATGTGATTTTATCATGTTTTTTCAGCAAATCATGGGAAAACAATTCACTGAAAGAACCAAACCCATGTATTATCAAATCTAAAATCCTCATAAGATGTGTCTTACCATACAGGATTAGGTTCCTACACAGAGTCACATTTTTCAGGACAATGACTCTGTATAAAAATCTGAGAGCCTAGATAGGGTAATACAGAGGCAGTATAGTATCAGCAGATCTCAGTGAGGTGCAGTTATAGTACATAGAGTATATGGTATGTCGATGCTAGGACACAGCTCTGCCCTTGGCATGCTGATGTCTAACTCTGTCAATCAAGGGGAGGGGAAAGTGTGCAGAGCACAGCGGGTGTTACAAAGTAGTGCTAGTTGTAGGTATAATGGCTGTGGGTAAACGCAAGCCTCTTTATAAACAACTGCACTGTAGGATTTTTTACATTTTACATTGGTCCAAAAAACTTTCACTTTTTGCGGCAAATATCTCCCTGTGCGTACACACGCCAAATAGGGTCATGGGATCCTCCTTCTTCATCTTTCCTGTCTTCAGATCTGAAAAATAGCTAATGCAATTTTGAGAAATTCACTCAAAGTGAATTGGCAAAAATTCAGATTTGGATTTGACCAAAAATTTTGGAAACCTTAGGTCAAATTCAATTCTTCAGAATCAATTAGCTCATCTTTAGTCATACACTAAAGGGGTCCTTTATTAAACTGGTAGTACTGGCTTAGTTGCACATAACAACTAATCAGATTCAACTTTTCATTTTTGACAGCTCCTTTAGAAAATAAAAGGAGGAATCTGATTGGTTGCTATAGGCAAGTAAGACAGTTCTACTTTACACCAGTTTGATAAATCTCCCCCTAAATGTCTTAAATATTTTTAGTTCCTACATCATTGTGATATTTTTATGCAAATGTTGTATATGTTTTACCTAATCTATTCAGGACACAGCGTATTTTTATTTTTTCAATTTTGCCTTTTCTTCTACACCTTCCAAGAGCCATAATTGTTTTAATTTTCTGTTCACACAGTGATATGAAGACTTTTTTTTTGCAGGACAAGTTATATTTTTTAATGGCACCATTTAATTACCATAGCTTACATTGGAAAACAGGAAAGAAATTCTTTGTGAGGTGAAATTGGAAAACAATTGGCAATTTTCAACAAAGTTTGGGGGTTTTGTTTTTATGGCTTTTACTGTGCACTAAAAATGACATTATTCTGCCAGTCAGTATGATTTCGGCAATGCCAAATGCATATCATTTTTACTATGTTTTACTACTTTTAAAAAATTAAAACCTTTGAAAAAAAAAAAGTTTTATTTTTTTGCATAGCCATATTCTGACTCCCATAACCTTTTTTATAGTTCAGTCTACAATGCTATATGATGGCTTGCTTTTTTTGCAGCCAAGCTGTAGTTTTTATTGATACCTTTTCACTGTAAAGATGACTTTTTGATTATTTTTTATTCCATTTTCTAGAGGGAGCAAGTTGACCAAAAACTGGCAAATTGGCCATGTTTATTTTTTCCCCATTATGGCTTCAGCATGCAGGAAAATATGTAAAAAAATGTAATTCTTTTGAAGCAGTGATACCTATAATTTTTTTTATTGTTTAGTTTTATATGTAAAACTGGTAAAAAGTGGTAATTTTTATTAATTTATACTATTTTTGTGTTTGTTAGGCCTCTTTTACATGGGCATCACGGATTAGGTCCGGATGCGTTGAGGGTGCGTTCAGTTAAAAATGTGTGATTTTGCAATTTGCATTGAGTGTTTGCATTTTTTCCATACGGGTGACATCCGGATTGCATTTGTTTTTCACGTGCGTGAAAAAAAACGCAACCATCCTCTTGAGTCACATGTTAATTAGAAAGACATATAAAATACCCCCTGCATGTTCTTCTGTTTGGGAAAGCTCCATTTTGTGAGGATATTGTGTGCAGTCTTTGTTCCTTAGCAGGATGTCAGCTTTCTCATTATCATATCCTGACCATGTACTTTTGCACTGGCTGGTGTACAGATGCTTTGGAGAGCAGAGAGACATGATTGAGGAGGAACCGCAGAGGAAGAGGATGTGGGGTCATCCTATTATTGCACAGAGGGCTTGCAAAGGTCAGTTTGCAAGTCTGTATTCAGACATTTGTTAGCACCCTGCAAAATTTTATAATCACTGCAGAATGTCCATTCCCACCTTTCATAGGCTTTTGGCAGGATTGAGGCCTAGGTTGACCTTCATGGACACCAACATGCGGCGTTGTGTTTCACCTGAGGAACGGCTCATAATATTTCTCAGGTATATAAAAACGTGTGCAGTTATAAAGACATAAAAGTAATGTAGTTACAATTTTTAGACGATGTAAAGTTCCATATAAGTAAAATAAAGAGTTTTTTTTTTTCCACAGATTTTTGTCAACTGGAAATTCATTTACATCCTTACATTTTGAATTTCGCATAGGGACCTCCATAATAGCTGGGATAATAAGGGGAACTTGTTCCACTATTTGGTTGCGGCTGCGAGCTGCTGTGCTGCCACAACCAACAAGGCAGCAGTGGCATCAATTTGCCCAGGGCTTCCTGGAGGGGGCACAATTTCCAAACTGTATTGGTGCCCTTGATTGGAAGCACTTATGGGTGAAGAAGCCACCGCACTCAGGGTCCCGATTCTATAATTATAAACAGTTTTTCTCTGTAGTTTTGTTGGCCTTGGCTGACACAAACTACAGGTTTATAATTGTAGATATCGGGGCCTATGGAAGTTCGGCAGATGCTCGCATCTTCCGGGCTTCCAGAATGAGTCGGTGGCTTCAGTCCAACCAACTGGATATTCCCCAGCCAGCTCCTCTTCCTGGCTCCTCTGGCCCACCAGCACCATTTGTTATAGTTGGCGATGAGGGGTTTGCGCTATCGCCAAACCTAATGCATATTTTCCCCAGGCGCACATTCAATTATAGATTAAGCAGGGCCCAAAGGTTTGTGGAGTGTGCCTTCGGGATCTTAGCCAGCAAATGGAGTATCTTTCTTTCGGCCACCCAGCTTGCCCCGGAAAATGTAAATACAGTAATAAAAGCGTGTAATATATTTGCATATATGAGGCTACTCTGGAAGAAGATGGTGACGTCTTTACAGCAGAAGCCCATGGAGACCCCTCTCAACTTGGAATAGCTGTTTCAGCAGGACTAAGAGTGAGGGAATTATTTTCGGATTATTTCACGTCTCCAGTAGTGTTGAGCGCGAATATTCGAATCGCGAATTTTTTTCTCGAATATCGCAATTTCGAGATTTCGCGAATATTTAGAATATCGTTCTATATATTCGCGAATTCGAATATTCGTCTTTTTTTTTTTTTTTTTTTTTTTTTATTATTATAATTTTTTCCTTTCCCACTTCCCTAAAGTTGTTCTTACCTGTCCTTTGGATTCCTGGCTTCCTGGCTGCTCCAGTCAGTGGCGTTTTCAACTTACTGCTATATTCAATATTAGCTAAATTACAATCTAATCTATATGTGTATTTTACGAAATTTCGCAAAAGCCGAAATTGCGATGCGAGTAATATAATACGAAATAATCGCATGAAGATTTCAATTTAGCACTGCTATATTCCATATTCTAGCCTAATATGGAATATAGCTGTGCTAAGTTAGCACTGCTACATTCCATACTAGGCTAGAATATGGAATATAGCAGTGCTAAAGTTGAAATCTTCATGCGATTATTTCGTATTATATTATTCGCATCGCAATTTCGACTTTTTCAAATGTTCTTATTATTGCTCTAACTTCGTCTTTTCGAAATTTCGTAATATTCTGAAAGACGAAGTTAAAGCAATATTACGAAATTTCGAAAAGACGAAGTTAGAGCAATATTACAAAATTTCGTAAAATACACATAGATTGTATTTAAGCTAATATACTGCTATAGTAATATTTTTTAATAGTGTACATATTTTACAAAACTTAAGTTCAGAAGAGGCAAAAAAAAACTTAGAGGAAAAAAAAGGGATTATAGCACTATATAAGCTAAATTACAATCTATATGTGTATTTTACGAAATTTCGTAATATTGCTCTAACTTCGTCTTTTAGAATATTCGTAATATTGCTTTAACTTCGTCTTTCAGAATATTACGAAATTTCGAAAAGACGAAGTTAGAGCAATAATAAGAACATTTGAATAAGTCGAAATTGCGATGCGAATAATATAATACGAAATAATCGCATGAAGATTTCAACTTTAGCACTGCTATATTCCATATTCTAGCCTAGTATGGAATGTAGCAGTGCTAACTTAGCACAGCTATATTCCATATTAGGCTAGAATATGGAATATAGCAGTGCTAAATTGAAATCTTCATGCGATTATTTCGTATTATATTACTCGCATCGCAATTTCGGCTTTTGCAAATGTTCTTAATATTGCTCTAACTTCGTCTATTAGAATATTACGAATATTCTAAAAGACGAAGTTAGAGCAATATTACGAAATTTCGAAAAGACGAAGTTAGAGCAATATTACGAAATTTCGTAAAATGCACATATTAGCCTAGCCATTGTCAATTAGCATAGGAACGTTGCCTTATACTATCAAGATAAATAATCGCAATACGCGAAAATTTTTATTCGTATATTATTCGCGATAATTGGAATAATTACGAATATTCGATTTCGACGAATATAACACGAATATTCATTCGAATATTCGCGAAATATCGCGAAATCGAATATGGCACCTCCCGCTCATCACTAGTCTCCAGCTGGTTCATTTCCTTTTCATTCACAGCAATATTGCCGTGGAGCTACATAATTATTTTTCATTACCCTCAAGCTGACTATAGAGTGTATATATCCTGGATGGATCATGTTTTTAGTTAGTATTGTTCTATTTTTGTAGTTAGGGACTCGCAAGACAATGAGTACCCTTGACGTGGATTGCGAGCTTACATATTTTGCAGACATCCGGGGGAGATTTATCAGAACTGGTGTAATGTACGACAGCATTTTGATAAATCTCCCCCATATTGTTTTTATAAATGTCTGTGAAACATGGACTAATACCTCATTGTTAGGAACAGAGCAATGTAATGTACAATATCTGAGAAATATGTATACCTGTTACAATAATAGTATTTGGCCTACTTTAATACATTTTTACAGATGTAATGTAGAACTAAAAAAATAAATATTGCTTTTCTATATGTGTATAATACAGTCCATGATATTTTGAGCCCTGACATGTATTGTAATGAAGATGTGTAATAAAGCACCTATTTTTGTATGTCAATTTAAAGCAAGGGTATACTTATTTTACTACTTTATCACACAGTAAAATACATCCTTAGTGTACATTTGGGTCTGTAATGTATAATAAAAAATGTCAACGGAGGGATATGTTGAATGTGTCTGTACACAAAAATAAGTCTGTTTTAATTAATACTACAGAGCCTGACATGTGCTAGGCCACATACTACAGGGTACGACATGTGCTAGGCCACATACTACAGGGTAAGACATGTGCTAGGTCACATACTACAGGGTATGACATGTGCTAGGCCACATACTACAGGGTACGACATGTGCTAGGCCACATACTACAGGGCACAACATGTGCTAGGCCACATACTACAGGGCACAATATGTGCTAGGCCACATACTACAGGGTAAGACATGTGCTAGGTCACATACTACAGGGTAAGACATGTGCTAGGTCACATACTACAGGGTAAAACATGTGCTAGGTCACATACTACAGGGTACGACATGTGCTAGGTCATATACTACAGGGTACGACATGTGCTAGGCAACATACTACAGGGTACGACATGTGCTAGGCAACATACTACAGGGTACGACATGTGCTAGGTCACATACTACAGGGTACGACATGTGCTAGGTCACATACTACAGGGTACAACATGTGCTAGGCCACATACTACAGGGTATGACATGTGCTATGTCACATACTACAGGGTACGACATGTGCTAGGTCACATACTACAGGGTACAACATGTGCTAGGCCACATACTACAGGGTATGACATGTGCTATGTCACATACTACAGGGTACGACATGTGCTAGGTCACATACTACAGGGTACAACATGTGCTAGGCCACATACTACAGGGTATGACATGTGCTATGTCACATACTACAGGGTACGACATGTGCTAAACCTCATACTACAGGGTATTACATGTTCTAGGCCACATACTACAGGGTACGGCATGTGCTAGGTCACATACTACAGGGTAAGACATGTGCTAGGTCACATACTACAGGGTACGGCATGTGCTAGGTCACATACTACAGGGTACGACATGTGCTAGGTCACATGTTACAGGGTACGACATGTGCTAGGCTACTGAATATATGCTAATGTTCTTGAAAATTATATTCCAATTTGAACTTACCAAGAACATGTTGATTTTTCTCGTCAGTCTTTGGCCAAACATTGGCAAAAAGCTCCTGAGTAATCTCCAGCCAGGCTGCTTCCTTTTTGTACCAGTCATGGTACTCAGCAGAGCGTGTGTCCAAAATGCAGGTCCTCTCCTGCACAAGGATGATCATTTTCTCCACGTCCAGAGGTCTAGGGATTTTGGGCATCTTGTTAGATGCACTGCAAGAGCTGGCAGAAACGTTGGAAGCTGCTCCTCACTCTGCAAACACTCAGCAGATGCTTGCAAACAGCCAAATTCCTGTGTCATGTGACATTAAAGTTGCTAAGTTACATATTTTTTTATTGCAACGCAACACATTACATCCGGATGCAATGTGTTATTCACGTAGCCACGTTCACTTCTATGGGGCCAGTGTTGCGTGAAAAACGCAGAATATAAAACATGGTGCGATTTTCATGCAACGCACAAGTGATGCGTGAAAAACAACGCTCATGTACACAGCCCATTGAAATAAATGGGTCCGGATTCAGTGTGGGTGCAATGTGTTCACGTCACGCATTGCACCCGCACGAAAAACTTGCTCGTATGAAAGGGGCCTTATGTTTTAAAAAAAATCCTTTTCACCCTTTTTATTGTAATTAAAAGACTATATTATTGCAGGCTATGGGATTCTTACAGGCTGTCTGTCAAGTGGTACCAAGGCATGGCTCTGAGGGCACCTCACTATGACAGCACTGGGAGCCTTCACAAGGCCCCAGGCTGTGATGACAACCTACTGGAGCCCTACAATTTCTACTATGGAAGCAACAATCAGAGGACAGAGGGAGCCCTCTTCCTCTGTTTAACCCCTCAGATATGGCAGTTGCGATTGACTGCATCCTTTGAAGGGTTAAATTACCAGGATCAGAATTATGTCCCATCCCGATCATTGGCTGATTGTATTACACAGCCAGCACTCGCCGCTGATTCGGCAAGTGAGCCCATTCCAACCTTTGCACTGCACCAAACACATACATTAAGGTTGTGGTGAGTCAAATTTTTTAACACAGCTACATCCCCAGTTATAAGAGGGTGTGCACACTTATGCAACCACATTATTTTAGTTTTTTTTTTTGTTTTCTTCCCTCCACATCTAAAAGTTTTCAGTACAATTGAGTTGTACAGTTTATAGGTCACATTAAAGGTGGAAAAAGTTCTGAAATGATTTATCTTTGTCTCATTCTTTTACAGCACAGAAACCTGACATTTTACCAGGGGTGTGTAGAATTTTTATATCCACTGTACCTTCAGTGCATCCACCGCCGGTCTAAATCTATGCCAACTTCCTTGCTGGTGTAGATTTAAAACATTTTCTATGTTTTAAATCTAAAGCAGGCATAGAAAATTATAAATGAGACGGGCCTGGCGGGCTGCACCCTTCCCCAACTGGAGTGAGGGGGAAAAGCCACAGATTGCGGCACTAATAACCTTAGTAAATGACCCTCTATGAGACTTAGGCCTCTTGCACACAAACGTATTTTTTTTCCTTTTACGGACCGTCACCAAATCGGTTCGGGCGAAACTGAAGTTGCTCCATTTGCCCTGAAAGTTGGTATATAATCCCCTCTAGCCCCCTAAGACCTCTTTCACATGACAGTATGACTTTTTCAGTATTTTACCTTCCGCAAAAAAAACGGAAGGTACTCCGTATGCCTTCCATTTCCGTATTTCCTTTTTTTCCATTCCGTTCAAAGATAGAACATGTCCTATTATTGTCCTCATAACGGACAAGGACAGGGGCCAGCTGTTCCATTCTGCAAAAATACGTCATCCGTATTTTTGCGAATCCGTTTTTTGCGGACCGCAAAATACTGAAAAAGTCATACTGTCATGTGCAAGAGGTCTTAGGGGGCTAGAGGGGATTATATACCAACTTTCAGGGCAAATGGAGCAACTTCAGTTTGGCCCGAACCGATTTGGTGAACAGGGCCTGAAACGACTGGTTTGCTCATCCCTTTTTGCACCCCTGATTTATAAGGTAAAAATTTATGCAGAAATATAGAACATTCTGAAGAGTTTACAACTTTTAAAGGGGTTGTCCGGGTTCAGAGCTGAACCCGGACATACCCTTATTTTCACCCAGGCAGCCCCCCTGAGGATCATGTCATGCTCCGATGCGCTCCCTTGCCCTGCACTAGATCGCGCAGGGCACGGGCTCTTTTGTTTTGTTCCGCCCAGTGGTGATGTCACCGGCTCTGATGGACGGGCTTTAGCGCTGCCCTAGCCGTTTTACTGCGGTTATAGACAACAAAAAGAGAAGGCGCTCATAGGGTGAGTATGTAAATAATTATTTCCCCTTTCTTACGGGAGGTAATATGCTCACCTGTCAGAGTTGCACCAATTGGGTGCAACTACAATGAAGGCTAAGTACTCGTGAGGGTTGGTTGGTGCCGCCGGCTTTGTCCAAACAACATTCGGTCGGTGCCGAACCGCCGATCGGGTGAGTATGAGAGCTGTGGATTTGGTGGACCAAGGAAGTCCAAGAGAAGCGGACAGAGTAACAGGCGCAAATCCACAACCAATGGTAGAAAACAATTTGGTTTAATCAGGACAACGCGTTTCGGGGTACATGACCCCTTTATCAAGTCTACAGGAAGAAATATATTGATTATATACATGAACTTTGGTGAAGGTAAATAAAAAATAGAAATAGATAATATATCTGAGAAGTCGTAGCAAGGGTATATATGTATATACATATCTAAAAGAGTAAATACGTAAATATATATTCATGTAATAAATTATAGGGAGGATTTAAAAAGTATAAATATATACATACATATATTCTGAGAAGACTAAATGTTCAAAATAGAGACATATTAAAAGGTAAAATGATAAAAGTACAACAGTCTCCAAAAGATTCGAGGACATCTTTGACGTTGGCATTGATTTATGCGCCTATCACTAGCTATATACTGGAATCGCTATACTCTATATACTGGAACTGCTCCTCTTCATTCATAGTGTACCTGGCAGAATGTGAATGCGGCCTACAATATGTAGGTCGCACCATACAGTCACTTAGGGAACGTCTAAACAAACATCGGTGGAACATTGTACACGGATTCCAGAAACATAGTGTTTCAAGACATTTTTTATCACGTCATGACAAAGACCCTGCCAAACTCCACATCATACCAATCGAATCCATCCACGATACTTGTCCGGATAGATTTAGAACACTACAAAAAAGGGAGATGTTTTGGATTTTTAAATTGCAGACGCTAGAACCATATGGTCTAAACGAAAGTCTAGAAAACAGGTGCTTCTGACCCTAAAACCTGTTTTCCTTTCCCTTCCTCCCCCCCCCTTCCCCTGCCACTATCCCACAATAGCTTACCACCCTTATCCAACTACCATTTATTCCTTTCCCTGATCCCATTATCCATAATTTAATAATTTATCCCCATTTTACAAAATAATTATTTAATCCTACACCTAACTACCACATATATGACATTTAATCTATTTCTCTAGGACATTGCATGCAATTATATATATATATATATATATATATATTTTTTTTTTTTACCCACATCTTTTGGCTGTCACTTCCCTAAATACTTATGCAGCACTTGCATCCCCTAGAATTATACTTATCATCAGCCCCTGCCAAAGGTAATTTATTTCAGACTACACCAGTATGATTACACCATATCATCATCGTTAATCTCCCCAGTGGTTCCTGCTTCCAACTTTTTTTTCCTTTCCTCAGCCCTTCCCCGCCGTCCGGCCAGCATCTTGGTTGTAGCCCCGCCCTCCCTGCGACGCCCTACCAGCGCTCAAATGCCGGCTCATCTAAACCCCGGCAGTGCCTCGCCCCTTCCCCGCCCTCCGGCCAGCATCATCATTATAGCCCTGCCCACCGGCAGTGGCTCGCCCCTTCCCCGCCCTCTGCCCGCCCTCCGGCCAGCATCATCATTGTAGCCCCGCCCACCCCGCTATACCCGACCAGCGCTCAAATGCCGGCCCATTTAAACTCTGAAAAATGCGCACGCTTTTTGTGAACACACATCGCATCCGACGCGCCACGTGCTGGGAAACGAGCTTCCTCCACTGTGATCCACCAGGTTGGTTACCTCTCCTTGGTGCATCTATCCAGGCCAGCACCTCTTCTCCCAATGCCAGCATAAGAAATATATTACCTGCTATCACCCACACCTTTATCCCGGCCACACATATAATTTTGTCCCCCAGCTTTGGGACCCAGGCGCATGTGTTTATTCATTTTTTATTATGTAATCCTCTGACTTAAGTAATTCTTATCGCGATGATTTCATATATATATTTATATACAGTACAGACCAAAAGTTTGGACACACCTTCTCATTCAAAAAGTTTTCTTTATTTTCATGACTATGAAAATTGTAGATTCACACTGTAGGCATCAAAACTATGAATTAACACATGTGGAATTATATACATAACAAAAAAGTGTGAAACAACTGAAAATATGTCATATTCTAGGTTCTTCAAAATAGCCACCTTTTGCTTTGATTACTGCTTTGCACACTCTTGGCATTCTCTTGATGAGCTTCAAGAGGTAGTCGCCTGAAATGGTTTTCACTTCACAGGTGTGCCCTGTCAGGTTTAATAAGTGGGATTTCTTGCCTTATAAATGGGGTTGGGACCATCAGTTGCGTTGTGGAGAAGTCAGGTGGATACACAGCTGATAGTCCTACTGAATAGACTGTTAGAATTTGTATTATGGCAAGAAAAAAGCAGCTAAGTAAAGAAAAACGAGTGGCCATCATTACTTTAAAAAATGAAGGTAAGTCAGTGCGAAAAATTGGGAAAACTTTGAAAGTGTCCCCAAGTGCAGTCACAAAAACCATCAAGCACTACAAAGAAACTGGCTCACATGTGGACCGCCCCAGGAAAGGAAGACCAAGAGTCACCTCTGCTGCGGAGGATAAGTTCATCCGAGTCACCAGCCTCAGAAATTGCTGGTTAACAGCAGCTCAGATTAGAGACCAGGTCAATGCCACACAGAGTTCTAGCAGCAGACACATCTCTAGAACAACTGTTAAGAGGAAACTGTGTGAATCAGGCCTTCATGGTAGAATATCTGCTAGGAAACCACTGCTAAGGACAGACAACAAGCAGAAGAGACTTGTTTGGGCTAAAGAACACAAGGAATGGACATTAGACCAGTGGAAATCTGTGCTTTGGTCTGATGAGTCCAAATTTGAGATCTTTGGTTCCAACCACTGTGTCTTTGTGCGACGCAGAAAAGGTGAACGGATGGACTCTACATGCCTGGTTCCCACCGTGAAGCATGGAGGAGGAGGTGTGATGGTGTGGGGGTGCTTTGCTGGTGACACTGTTGGGGATTTATTCCAAATTAAAGGCATACTGATCCAGCATGGCTACCACAGCATCTTGCAGCGGCATGCTATTCCATCCGGTTTGCGTTTAGTTGGACCATCATTTATTTTTCAACAGGACAATGACCCCAAACACACCTCCAGGCTGTGTAAGAGCTAATTGACCATGAAGGAGAGTGATGGGGTGCTGCGCCAGATGACCTGGCCTCCACAGTCACCGGACCTGAACCCAATCGAGATGGTTTGGGGTGAGTTGGACCGCAGAGTGAAGGCAAAAGGGCCAACAAGTGCTAAGCATCTCTGGGAACTCCTTCAAGACTGTTGGAAGACCATTTCAGGTGACTACCTCTTGAAGCTCATCAAGAGAATGCCAAGAGTGTGCAAAGCAGTAATCAAAGCAAAAGGTGGCTACTTTGAAGAACCTAGAATATGACATACTTTCAGTTGTTTCACACTTTTTTGTTATGTATATAATTCCACATGTGTTAATTCATAGTTTTGATGCCTTCAGTGTGAATCTACAATTTTCATAGTCATGAAAATAAAGAAAACTCTTTGAATGAGAAAGTGTGTCCAAACTTTTGGTCTGTACTGTATATCATTCCACATGTGTTAATTCATAGTTTTGATGCCTTCAGTGTGTATCTACAATTTTCATAGTCATGAAAATAAAGAAAACTCTTTGAATGAGAAGGTGTGTCCAAACTTTTGGTCTGTACTGTATGTATATATTTATACTTTTTAAATCCTCCCTATAATTTATTACATGAATATATATTTACTTATTTACTCTTTTATACATATATATACATATATACCCTTGCTACGACTTCTCAGATATATTATCTATTTCTATTTTTTATTTACCTTCACCAAAGTTCATGTATATAATCAACATATTTCTTCCTGTAGACTTGATAAAGGGGTCATGTACCCCGAAACGCGTTGTCCTGATAAAACCAAATTGTTTTCTACTATTGGTTGTGGATTTGCGCCTGTTACTCTGTCCGCTTCTCTTGGACTTTCTTGGTCCACCAAACCCACTAGCCGTTTTACTGGCTAGGGTAGTGCTAAAGCCCGCCCATCAGTGCCGGTGACGTCACCTGGCTTCCTGGCAGCCCCACGGAGAGCCCGATACATCACCGAAACTCCTAAAAATACCTTTGCCATGCACAATTTGGCGCAGGGCAAAGGAGAGCATCGGAGCATTAATTGCTCCGATGCTCTTGTCAGCTGGGCTGCCTGGGTGAAAATGGAGGTATGTCCGGGTTCAGCTCTGAACCCGGACAACCCCTTTAAGCACCACTGTAGATGATATAGTTATAACTGCAATTACAGGTGAGTGAAGTTTTGAAAAATTCAATTTGGCAGCTTCACCAATTTTGCCAAGAAATTCGTATTTGTAGTGATGAGCGGGAGGTGCCATATTCGATTTCGCGATATCGAATATTCGTAATTATTTCATTTATCGCGAATAATATGCGATTTAAATAATCGCGTATTGTGATTATAACTTAAGGCTAGTACATTCCTATTGGTTTGATATCTAGAATTAGCGAAGATGACGAATGTATTCGTCATATTCCTCAAAACGAAGATAACGAAGTATTCTCCATCTTCGTTTTTAGCTACCTATTCATCAACTTCGCTAGTTCTAGCAATCAAATAGGAAAGTTGACTATAGAGACAGCTACGTTTAATTCGCTATGCGATTATATTACTTTGCTTTTTTAAAAAAAAATTAATAGTTAAATACTTGATTATTATAATGATTCTATTTATATAAAAAAAAAAAAAGTTAAGTAATATAATCGCATAGCGAATTAAACACAGCTGTCTCTATAGTCAACCTTCCTACTTGATTGCTAGAATTAGCGAAGTTGACGAATAGGTAGCTAAATTAAACACAGCTGTCTCTATAGTCAACCTTCCTACTTGATTGCTAGAATTAGTGAAGTTGACGAATAGGTAGCTAAAACGAAGATGGAGAATACTTCGTTATCTTCGTTTTGAGGAATATGACGAATACATTCGTCATATTCGCTAATTCTACCAAGCCGACCATAGTAAACCAGGTCCAAGTTGAAATCGCAATTCGATTATTATAACTTGAATTAATCGAATTGCGATTTCAACTTAGCACTGCTATATTCCATATTAGGCTAGAATTAACGAATATGGAATATAGCAGTACTAACTACTAAGTTGAAATCGCCATGCGATTACTTCGAGTTATATTAATCGCATTGCGATTTCAACTTGATGCTGCTGCTGGGTCTCAACTAAACCAGGTCCAAGTTGAAATCGCAATGCGAATAATTCAAGTTATAATAATCAAATTTCGATTTCAACTTAGCACTGCTATATTCCATATTTGTTAATTCTAGCCTAATATGGAATATAGCAGTGCTAAGTTGAAATCGCAATTCGATTAATTCCAGTTATAATAATCGAATTGCGATTTCAACTTGGACCTGGTTTACTATGGTTGGCTTGGTAGAATTAGTGAAAATGACGAATGTATTCGTCATATTCCACAAAACGAAGATAACGAAGTATTCTCCATCTTCGTTTTAGCTACCTATTCATCAACTTCGCTAATTCTAGCAATCATATTGGAAAGTTTACTATAGAGAAGGCTAAGTTTAATTCGCTATGCGATTATATTACTTTGCTTTTTTTTTTATAAATAGAATAATTATAATAATTATCAGGTATTATAATTATTCTATTTATTTTTAAGAAAAGCAAAGTAATATAATCGCATAGCGAATTAAACTTAGCCTTCTCTATAGTAAACTTTCCAATATGATTGCTAGAATTAGCGAAGTTGATGAATAGGTAGCTAAAACGAAGATGGAGAATACTTCGTTATCTTTGTCCAATACTTCGTTATCTTTGAACAGGTCCAAGTTGAAATCGCAATTCGATTATTATAACTGGAATTATTCGAATTGCGATTTCAGCGTAATTCTCAAATCCGACAGTACATTCTAGTATATGGAGACGTTCCCATGGTGATGGGGACACTCCATGAGCACGGAAGTCGGCAGAAGCGGCAACGGGCACTGACTGGAGCAGCCAGGAAGCCAGGAATCCAAAGGACAGGTAAGAACAACTTTAGGGAAGTGGGAAAGAAAAAAATCTAACAATAAAAAAAATAATAATAATCATATTCGATTTCGCGAATATATAGAACTATATTCTAAATATTCGCGAAATCTCGAAGTTACTATATGCGAGAAAAAAATGCGCAATTCGAATATTCACGTTCAACACGGACCGCAAAACACGGACACCAGCAATGTGCGTTCGACACAATGCCGGCACTTAATAGAAAATGCCTATTCTTGTCTGCAATTGCGGACAAGAATAGGACATGTTCTATTTTTTTCAGGATCGGATCGGGTCTGCATTTCCTGATTCGGGCTGCACATCGTGCGGCCCCATCGAAATGAATGGGTCTGCAATTCCGTTCCGATTGCAGATGTGTGAATGGAGCCTAAATCTGGTATACCCAGCCCAATGTGCACCAAGATTCATAGCTGATCTCTTCTGTTACCTGCAGATTTACTGTGTGTCAGTATTACAGGTCAATGTTACCGTCAGGTCTAATTTTTTACCATGGACTTAACTGTGCAGTGCATCAAGATTCAAGTAGTCAGCAGCAGTGGCGGTAACTGTGCACCAAGATTCATAGCTAATCACTTCTGTAAAACAAGAAGAAATGCACACAGTACCCTTCAATAAAGCAAACAATCATTGCATGCTCCTACAGGAGCTACCTCCAAATGGTTCCTTCCAAAATAAAAAGAAATGGAGGCAGCGCCAATTAAGTAGTGGTGAAAAAGAGGTTATTTTAATCCATGTTGTGGAAGTCCAAACTCATGGGGGGGGGGGGTCATTTATTAAGACGGGCATTTTAGACGTCGGTCTTAATAGCCCCAGCGCTGGCGGAGGATTCACCAAAGTTATTTAGTGGTGCTGGCCTCTACATAACTTTGGTGTATCCACTACCAGTCTAAATCTATGCCAGTTTCCTTGCTGGCTTAGATTTCAAACTGTCACGGACGGTGTACAGGAAACAAGGCAAAGCAACATGCATAAATGACTCGCTGGATCCAAAAGCTAAGGAACAAAAGGGAGACCCCTGCAGAAGACCTGGCACTTTCCCTGGCTGCTCAGCCTATGCAAAGATCCGAATGGTGGAAGTTTGCATATCCACGTACCTTGACTATATAACCCCTGAGCACCCTACAATAGTGAGGGGACACGACCACTGGCTCCCTACACAGGATACGGAGGGAGTCAGGGTCACCTGGCATCCAGCAAACAGAAAATAACAGATAAATGTTCAACACTTAGCTTTGTAGCAGACAGGAGAACAAGACCAGCATGCACACACACTCCAGGAAGAAGTATAAGCCGCCCAGAAAAGCATTCTGGGGAGGAATTTAAAGGGAAGCAATTAGTCCAACACATGACAGCTGAGAGAGGCTAACGAGATGAGGAACTGAATACCACAACAAAGAAAGTCAAGGAGGAAGTTCTGAAAGGCCTCTGTCAGAGCTTCTCAGCTGTCTGGTTGTGACACAAACATTTTCTACGCCTAAAACAGGCATTAAAAATGACAAATGAGATGGGCCTGCCGGTCTGCCCCCTTCCCAGCCCACACTCTTTTTTAGTTGGAAAAAGTCACAGATTGCAGCGCAAATAGCCTTTGCACCGCAATCTGCAACAGATATATGCCAGAAAACTAGCGTATGAGTTAGTAAATAACACCTATGGTTTTCAATCCCTTCTGCCGTGGAATTACTGTGCGTCAGCACAGGTCAACGTTACAGTCAGGTCTAATTTATTGCTATAGACTTATCTGTGCAGTGCACACAGATTCAAGTAGTGTCTCCATGTGGGGAGGGTGGCAGCGGCAGCAGTGGTAGTAGCAGTGGCAGTAGTGGCCCCATGACAGAGTGGAGGAATAGTGGCAGCAGCAGCAGTAAGGCTGTGTTCACATCACCATTTATTTTTAATTTTTTCTGATCTGCCAGAAGAACAAAAAAAAAATTTGATAAACCACATCCTGTATTTTTAGCATTCGTAAGGACTATCACACGGTCAGTCCCACTCTCTACCTGAGGAATAGGTTCACTAGTCTGCTAGTTCCTGGTAAGGTGTGCTGTATCTGTCTGCCAGTGTCCTGACTTCAGCTTGATTCCTGGATTCTGAGCGGCCGCTGTCTGACCCAACTTATGCCTGTTTATTTTATTTACACTTTGCTGCCTGCCCTGACTCATGACATTTTTCTTAGATTTGCACATACTTTTACTGACTAGAGGTTTCACTGTCCCTTGACCTTGAAGGTCAGCACCAAACCACACAAAGGTAATGGTTCGGTGCATTCCCTGCAGTGAAGACCAGATCTTTATATAGGTATTTAAAGGGATTCTGTCACCAAGTTTTAGGTTATAGAGCTGCGGACATGCACGGCTAGATCGCCGCTAGCATGTCCGCAATATACCTGTCCTATAGGGCTGTGTGCTTTTATTTTCTTTAAAAAAGGATTTTAGAGATATGTAAATTAGTCTTGTAAGGTGACCAAGGGGCTGTACGAACCTTCCTGGTGCCCAGCCACTGCATGCGCAGTGCCAGTATAGTGTTCCTTCCCTGTGCTGGCATCAGCCTCAGGGAAGGAACTGCGCATGCGCGAGCTTGCGCATTGCGAAATTATGGCTATCTATCGATGACGAAAGGAGGAGATTCGGAGGACATAGGCAGTGCTGGGCTCCTTCACAGGAGGGCGTGGCTGGGCACCAGGAAGGCTCGTACAGCCCCTTGGTCACCTTACAAGACTAATTTACATATCTCTAAAATCCTTTTTTTAAAGAAAATAAAAGCACATAGCCCTATAGGACAGGCATATTGCGGACATGCTAGCGGCGATCTAGCCGTGCATGTCCGCAGCTCTATAACCTAAAACTTGGTGACAGAATCCCTTTAAGGCTAAAAAACAGGTTGCTGCCAGAATAACACCCATAGGTTTTGCCAAAAGCCAAATCAATTGGTTAGCACAGTGGTTCCACAACTACCACTCTTAACAAGAAGTAAATATAGACATTTTCTCTGTGGCTCAGGATATCAGCCATATCTCCTTCTCCGTCTCCCAGCAAAAAAATGTACAGATCAGGAGATTCTCATATATTCTCTGCAGGATCTGTGGTAAATACAATGTCTTTGTTTGCAGATGGACAACAGCAAAAAGAAACAATATAGGAAGAGGTGTCAGAGCTAATCTGTTGAGCCATGTAAAGTAATGTCACCAGGTCAAAACCCTGCCCTTGTTAGGTCACATCCATGGATTACCTCTAGATTTACTAAGTGGACTATGAATAGTGTATATTCTTTGCATCCATAGTCACCACTCCCTGAAGTTTATATGCACCTGACAGATATAGAACCTTGCCATTCTGCCTATCCTAGTGCACTGTGTCCGTGTGTGTGGCGCCAGTTTTGCACTGGGCATGCGTGGCGGGGCATCCAATCAGGACACAGCACTCCACACGGACACAGGGTGTCAGCAGCCTGACTGTCTATAAATACCACCAAGACCCTATAGGCAGGCCACAGCTTCTCCGCCGCCGTCCGCTCCTCTCTCGGCTCACCAGCAGCATAGCACTAACAGCCCGGGCGCGTGCACCGCCTTCGCCGCACAGACCTCTGGGAATTGAAGTCCTGATGAGTGGCCGTGAAGGAGATGCAGAGTGCGCAACCCCCTTTCAGGATGGCAGAGCGGCAGCGGAGTAGAGAGTTAGCTGTAATGTCCAGCTAACACTCTGCTTGAAACTGCCAACATCGGTTCTGACACCAATGTTGGCCGTTTAACCCCTTCCATGCCGTGGTCCTTAGGGACCGCTGTATGGAGGGGCTAATCATCGGGCCGCTGCTCTGCTGTGGTAGTGGCCGATGCTTGAAGGGTAAACTGAGAGAGGGAGCTCCCTCCCCCATCGGGACGCTGCGCTGTGGCAGAGTCCCGGTGGTTACCATGGCAACTGGATGCCTTCACAGGCATCCGGCTTGCCATGGTATATCTAGTCTTATCAGGCTCCTGCTAAAGGCAGGAGCCTGATCAGGCTTAGGGCTTGTTCACACGAACATATGTGTCCCAGCCACCATTTCTGTTCATCAGTCACAGCACTATCAGCCATATAGAGAGGAGCCCCTGTCAGCAGTCTGACCCACCAGTCGCTACCAGCAGTCTCAGCACCAGCAGTCAACTCAGTGCCAGTCATACAGCCACAGCCACCAGTCACAGTGCCAGCAGTGTCAGCCACCAGTCAGTGCCAACCATCTTAACCATCAGTCAGTGTCAACCACCAGTCAGTGTCAGCAGTCTAAGCTACATCTAGCACTCAGTACCAGCAGTCTCAGCCACAGCCAGCACTCACTGCCAGCAGTCTCAGCCACCAGCCGCTGTCAGTAGTCTCAGCCACAGCAAGCAATCTCAGCTACAGCCACCAGTGTTCGCCACCAGCCACAGCCACCAGTCTCAGCCACCAGTCAGTGCCAGCAGTCTCTGACACAGCCGTCAGTTTCAGCCACCAGTCAGTGCCAGCATTCTCAGCTACAGCCAGCATTCAGTGCCAGCAGTCTCAGTCACAAGCCACAGCCAGCAGTCTCCACCACAGCCACCAGTCAGTGCCATCAGTCTCAGCCGCAGTCAGCAGTCTCAGCCACAGCCACCAGTCAGTGCCAGCAGTCTCAGCCACCATCCGCAGTCAGCAATCTCAGCCACAGCCAGCACTCAGTGCCAGCAGTCTCAGCCACAAGCCACAGCCAGCAATCTCAGCCACAGCTACCAGTCTCGGCCTCCAGCCACAGCCACCAGTCAGTGCCAGCAGTCTCAGCCACAGCCAGCAGTCAGTGTCAGCCACAACTTCCAGTCTCGGCCACCAGCCACAGCCACCAATTTCAGCCACCAGTCAGTGTGGTCAAGTTTCCTTGTCATTTAATATAGACTGTTCCTACTAATGTTTATGCACTACTGTTCTAGAGCCCATTACTGTAACAGGCTTAATGTCTAGTATCACCATATTACTAGAGCCTGCTTGAATTATCTAAATTGTTTCCTTGTCATTTAATATAGACTGTTCCTACTAATGTTTATGCACTACTGTTCTAGAGCCCATTACTGTAACAGGCTTAATGTCTAGTATCACCATATTACTAGAGCCTGCTTGAATTATCTAAATTGCAGGAGAGAGGGGTAGTGCCACCATGGAATTTAGATATAATTGTCCATGCATAAAAAAAGCATTGAAAGGGGAAAAGGAGGTGGTCTGGTGAGAATTCTGAAGCTTAAGTTAGAATTTTTAATTGTCAGAATTAATTATTGATATAATACATTTAGAATATACTGGTGGACAACATAGCTGCACAGATTGCATTGCCTTCTGGATCAGAAACAAATGCAATTATACAGTATATTGCAGTATTTCTCAATTCCATTTATGAAGGAACCCCCAACTGGTCAGGTTTAGGGCTCATTCACAGACCGCAAATTGCGGTCTGCAATGCACGGGCACCTTCCGTGGGGCAGGCGCATGGGAATTCCAGACCCATTCACTTGAATGGGTCCGCGATCCTTCCGTTCCACAAAAAGATAGAGCAAGTTCTATCTTTTTGCAGTGCGGAAGCACGGAACGGAACCCCAGAAAGCACTCTGTAGTGCTCCCACAGTGTTCCGTTCCGCATCTCCGGATTTGCAAACCCATTGAAATGAATGGGTCTGCATCCGTGATGTGGAATAACGATGGAACAGTGCCCGTGTATTGCGGATCCGCAAATGCAGTCCACGAGACGGCGACGGGCATCACACGTTCGTGTGAACAAGCCCTTACACAATGTTCGTCTGAGGGAACACCTTTGTTAATTACAGATGCAGTTGCAAGGATTATATCACATTTGAAGTGCTAAGGAAATCCTAAACATATTATTAAAACTGGTTACTTGAAGATTGGAACTGAGAAACACAGACATAATGTATTTATCTACAAACAATCATCTAATTATTAGTGTTGGTCGAGCACCAAAGTGCTCGAGTAGAACACCTAGGGATGCTTGGGTTCTCTACAGAGCACCCGAGCACAATGGAAGTCAATGGGAGAACCAGAGCATTACACTAGGCACCCCCTGCTCTGAAGAGTGGAGGGTGTCTGGTTCACAGGAAAAGGTCATAAATTGATAGAAACACCACCAAAATTGTTCGGGAACAGCATAGGTAGGATGTCTGGATGCATTTTGGACTCTAAGGTCGCTGTTGGGAACGATGTTGTCCGAGAAGTACGCCACTTTTACAGACTGACAATAATACGCACAAAACCAAAGATAACATCAATTTTAGAGGAAAAATTGTTAGGAAACATACTTTCCTATATATTCACTTGTATATAAAGTGCAAGTGCTGCCTAAAATTACAAGGAAGAGGCACTCCGATACAACCTCTATATCACATAAAGGAGGGCCTCATTCACATTGTTGTACAATTGTTCAGGTATTGGGACTCCTACACTCATAAAGCCTATGCACTAAGTGAAAGGGCTGCCAAAAATTACAAGGAACCGGCACTACAATGCACCCTTTATTAAACATAAAGGAGGGAATCCTACACACCCTTGAAAAATTATGATTGATGGCCTGCTGGTGACCCTCAAAAACAATTGGAGGAAGGCCCTGCTGATCTGACCATCTAAAACATTAGGGGCGAGGGCCTGCTGCTGATCTGACCCTCTAAAACAGTATAGGGGAGTGCCTGCTGGTGACCCTCAAAAACATTATGGTTGAGGGTCTGCTGGTGACCCTCAAAAACATTATGGTTGAGGGCCTGCTGGTGACCCTCAAAAACATTATGGGTGAGAGTCTGCTGGTGACCCTCTAAAACATTATGGGTGAGGGCCTGCTGCTGAGCTGACCCTCTAAAACATTAGGAGCGAGGGCAGCCTAATAAGCATGTTGATATGATGAAGGAGGAGGAGGACGAGAAAAGGGAGATTGAACCATACACCCTTTTTAGTGGTGGAAGGGGTACATGGGAATACAGTGTATTAAATACAACATAAAAGCCACATTTAAAGTGTCTTTATGTTTAGCCGCTTTTCTCTGGTGGAGTAGAGAAGTCAGGGGCAATCCAGGCCTTGCTCATTTTGATAAGAGTCAACCGGTCAGCATTTTCAATTGACAGGCGGATGCGCTTATCAGTTATTATGCCCCCTGCAGCACTAAATACACGCTCTGAAAAATTCTAGCGGTGGGGCAGGCCAGCACCTCCAAGGCATAGAGCGTCAGTTCGTGCCACGTGTCCAGCTTGGACACCCAATAGTTTTAGGGCACAGAGGGATCACTGAGGACGCTGACACGGTGTGCTATGTACTCCTTCACCGTCTTCCAAAATGTTTTCCTCCTTGTGACACTAGGTCGCGCATCAGGTTGAGGGTGCTGGCGGGGTGTCATAAAACTGTGCCAGGCCTTGGAGAGTGTTGTCCTGCCTCTGTTGGAACTGCTATGTGTTCCCCTCATATCCTCTCCTCGGTTGGCCAAGGAACTACGTACTCTGCAGCCAGCGTTGTTAGCTGAATTTTTTTTTTAGCAATTTTTCCACAAGGACCTTCAGGTATTTCACCATTTTGCTCATCCTCCCCACCACAGGAATGAGAGGTAAGAAGTTCTCTTTGTAGCAGAGGTCGAGAAGGGTGAACAACCAGTAATCGGTGTTGGCCAAAATGCGTACAACGTGAGGGTCACAGGAAAGCAGCATAACATAAAGTAAGCCATGTGTGCCAGAGTCCTAACAAGCAAGACTTTGCTGTCCTCATGAGGAGGATGACTTTCAATCTTCTCATCCTCTTCCCCCTCTTCTACCCATCCACGCTGAACAGATGGAATAAAACTTCCATGGGTACTACCCTCTGTGGCGGAAGCAACCTTCTCCAGCTCCTCCTCCTCATCATCATCATCATCCAATTCGTGCTGAGAAGACGAACTAAGGGTGGTCTGGCTATCACCCTGTGTACTGTCTTCCCCCATTTCCACCTCTTCTACATGCAAAGCATCTGCCTTAATTGTAAGTAGAAAGCATTTGAGTAGACACAGAAGTGGGATGGTTATGCTGATAATAGCGGCATCGCCGCTCGCCATCTGTGTTGATTCCTCAAAGTTGCGTAAAACTTCACAGAGGTCAGACATCAATGCCCACTCATCGCTTCTGAAGAGCAGAAGCTGACTGGAAAGGTGATGACCATGTTGCAGCTGATATTCCACTACTGCCCTCTGCGGTTCACAAAACCTGGCCAACATGTGAAACGTGGAGTTCCAGCACGTGCTCACATCGCACAAAAGTCGGGGAGCTGGCAATTACAAGCGCTGCTGCAGCATTGCCAGACCGGCGGAAGCTGTCGATGATTTGCGGTGATGCAAGATGATAATTCAGAGGTGGAAGTGGGGGAGGAGGCGAAGGAGGAGAAGGGGGGGTTGCAGCCACTAACATAGGTGGTGGCGGAAACCCTGATAGAAGTAGGGCCCGCAATCCTTGGCATCGGTAGCACTTATGCCATCCCAGTGTACGACTAGCTCCCGGCCTCCACAATGTTCACCCAGTGTGCCGTCAGGGAAATGGAGCGTCCCTGGCCAAAAGCACTTGTCCATGTGTCAGTCATTAAGTGGACCTTCCCAATAACTGCGTTGGTCAGGGCACGGGTGATGTTACGGGACACATTCTGGTGTAAGGCTGGGACTGCACACTGTGAAAAATATTGGCGGCTGGGGACAGAGTAACGCGGGACGGCCACCGCCATCAGGCTGCGGAAAGCCTCAGTGTCCACAAATGGCAAAATTACACTGAATGAATGTCAATGATATTTAGGATGCACAAACATTATACAGGAGGTATAGCGCAAGTAATGTCGCTGTCACCAGCGACTAATAAAACATTACACTGAATTAATGTCACTGATACTTAGGATGCCCAAACCTTATACAGGAGATATAGAGCAAGTATTGTCGCTGTCACTAGCGGCTAATAAAAAATTACACTGAATTAATGTCACTGATATTTAGGATGCACAAACGTTATACAGAAGATGTAGCGCTGTTAATGTCGCTGTCACCAGCAGCCAAACAATTGTGCTGAATGTCACAGATATTTAGGCTGTGCAAATGTAAAATAAAAGATGTAGTAGAGGTTGTGTCACTATCAGAAGCGGCGCTAACAATTGCACGCAATTTAGCACTAATAATATGTATATTGCAGCCAGATACAACCATAGTCCTTTAAAAGGTATTTTGGGTCTCTAACAATTCAATGCAATTTAGTGGAGGTAGCGCTAATAATTATATTGCTGCCAGATACAACTATAGTTTTTAAAATAACTTTTGGGTCTCTCTAACAATTCTATGCAATTTAGCGCAGGTTGCGCTCATAATTATATTGCTGCCAGATACAACAATATTCCTTAAAAGGACTTTTGGGTCTCTAACAAGTTTTTTCACTAAAATATTACTATTTCATTCCCTACACTATCTGTCTCTTCTTCAGCACAGCTCTCCCTGACCAAGACTGAGCCGAACAAGTGTCATCAGGTGCTGTATAGCACCCGATGACGCATTCTAGCCAGTCAATCACTGTAATGCCAGTACTAAGTAAAATTAGTGTTCGGCCGAGCATGCTTGCCCAACACTACTAATTATGTAAAGTTCTCAATGATACATAGATTTTTACAGAGTAAATATAAAGTCATCAAGTGCATGTTAGTTCCTTTTTTTAATTTTTGAGTTTAATTAACTTGAACATTCAATCCACTTGTTAATTAAACATTGAAGGTTTTATGTGTAAACCGCACCCAAAGAAAACACAATTTTTGAGTGTGATTATAATGCCTTAAACTGATGTTCCTCATTTGAGGACTAGGTCATATCACATATAGGTGCACTAGGATACTATATAAGTGAATTGGCTGGATGTATATCATGATTAGGGTTCAGCGAACGCGAACTGCAAAGTTTCCACTGAAGTTCGGGTTCGGTGTTCGGGTGATTTAATTATTTTCCGTTATAACATGGTGAGTGCGGTGAGGTCACCGCAGGTCCTTTTGCAGGTCCTGAAGAAAGAAGACATGCGCGATCGATCAAGGCTGCATGATCAAGTGGATGAGGTGAGTTTATTTTATTATTTTTAACCCCTCACTGTCCATTTTATTTAGCATTTTGTCTTAAGAATGCTATTATTTTCCGTTATAACCATGTTATAACGGAAAATAATAAAGTGAAGTTCAGGTCCCTATTGACTTAAATGGGGTCTGGGGTCAAGTTTGGGTCATCCCTAATCATGATATATTTTGCTTGCAATTTTAATGACATTCCCCTGGTTATTCAATTCCCTTATGTGACTAGCAAAAAAGATCAAACAGACAAATAATTTTCATAAAGGAAACATGAATTTCTTATCACCCTCAAGAGACTAGTAAAATATTTCAATTGACAGGATGTAACTTTTCAGCATGCAGACGCTTTCAATGGCAACTGAGTTTGGTATCATTATTATTTTCCCTTTGTCTTAACTGTCGCTTCCTTTGCTGATTTCCAGACTATTAACTGTCTCAAGGTTAATCTACCAGCTAATGACAATGGAGATTCCATTTTATAATCTATGCATATACTGTTAGTGTTGGTCGAGCACCAAAGTGCTCGTGTGCTCTGGTGCTCGAGTAGAACACTTCCCGATGCTCGGGTTCTCTACAGAGCACCCGGGCACAATGGAAGTCAATAGGAGAACCCGAGCATTAAACCAGGCACCCTCTGCTCTGAAGAGGGGAGGGTGTTGAGACTCTAGTTTGGTTTAGGAGTCCCTGCTCTGACTACATATATAGCTATGTCCATATATGGAGTTAGTGCTTGAAAACACCCAGTGTATTTAAATCAAATTTAGCCTCTATTTCTGATAACTTTCTGGTGGAATTCGAACTCACAACCTTCTCCATTACAGCCAAGAATCTTATTCACTACTTACTACTAGTAAGTATTCCTATACAGCAGAAATCTCATATTATTTTTTATTTTTTTACTAACTGGCCATGCAGCTCAATAGTGTAGTGGTTAAGATTCTTAGCTGTAATGTGAGTTTGATTCCCGTCAGAAATAGAGACTAAAATTAATTTAAACACATATATATATATATATATATAAGTTTTTAGCCCTAATACAGTGCCTTGCAAAAGTATTCACCCCCCTTGACTTTTTTGTATTTTGTTATATTACAGCCTTAAGTTCAATGTTTTTTTTAATCTGTATTTTATTTGATGGATCAGAACACAATAGTCTAAGTTGGTGAAGTGAAACGAGAAAAATATATTAATAAAACTATTGTTTAGAAATAGAAAACAGAAAATTGGCATGTGCATATGTTATCACCCCCTTTGTTAGGAAGCTCTGGTGCAAACAATTACCTTCAGAAGTCACATAATTAGTGAAATTATGTCCACCTGTATACAATCTAAGTGTCACATGATCTGTCATTACATATACACACCTTTTTTGAAAGGCCCCAAAGGCTGCAACATCTAAGCAAGAGGCATCACTAGCAAAACACTGCCATGAAGACCAAGGAACTCTCCAAACAAGTAAGGGACAATGTTCTTGAGAAGTACAAGTCAGGGTTAGGTTATAAAAAAATATCCCAATCTTTGATGATGCCCATGAGCACCATCAAATCTATCGTAACCAAATGGAAAGAACATGGCACAACAGCAAACCTACGGAGACGGTCGCCCACCAAAACTAATGGATGGGCAAGGAGGGCATTAATCAGAGAGGCAGCACAAAGACGTAAGGTAACCCTGGAGGAGCTGCAGAGTTACACAGCAGAGACTGGAGTATCTGTACATAGGATGACAATAAGGCATACGCTCCATAGAGTTGGGCTTTATGGCAGAGTGGCCAGAAGAAAGCCATTACTTTCAGCTAAAAACAAAAAGGCATATTGTGAGTTTGCGAAAAGGCATGTGGAAGACTTCCAAAATGTATGGAGGAAGGTGCTCTGGTCTGATCAGACTAAAATTAAATGTCTGGAGCAAACCCAACACATCACATCACCCAAAGAACACCATCCCCACAGCATGATGCTGCCACCACCATGTTTCACTGTGGGGATGTTTTTCAGCAGCTGGGACTGGGAAACTGGTCAGAGTTGAGGGAAAGATGGATGGTGCTAGATACAGGGATATTCTTCAGCAAAACCTGTACCACTCTGTGCGTGATTTGAGGCTAGGATGGAGGTTCACCTTCAATGACCCCAAACATGTTCTGTAAATGAAATGATGTAAATCCTCAAACAATCCATATTAATTTAAGGTTGTGAGGCATCAAAATACGAAAAAAGTCAAGGGGTGAATACTTTTGCAATGCACTGTATATTTACTTGTATTATTATATATTTAGAATATATAATATATTATAATATATTATGGCTAAAAGGTCAGTAGTAGTTTCCCACATATTATGCATTCATATACAGTACAGACCAAAAGTTTGGACACACCTTCTCATTCAAAGAGTTTTCTTTATTTTCATGACTATGAAAATTGTAGATTCACACTGAAGGCATCAAAACCATGAATTAACACATGTGGAATTATATACATAATAAAAAAGTGTGAAACAATTGAAAATATGTCATATTCTAGGTTCTTCAAAGTAGCCACCTTTTGCTTTGATTACTGCTTTGCACATTCTTGGCATTCTCTTGATGAGCTTCAAGAGGTAGTCACCTGAAATGGTTTTCACTTCACAGGTGTGCCCTGTCAGGTTTAATAAGTGGGATTTCTTGCCTTATAAATGGGGTTGGGACCATCAGTTGCGTTGTGGAGAAGTCAGGTGGATACACAGCTGATAGTCCTACTGAATAGAATTTGTATTATGGCAAGAAAAAAGCAGCTAAGTAAAGAAAAACTAGTGGCCATCATTACTTTAAGAAATGAAGGTCAATCAGTCTGAAAAATTGGGAAAACTTTGAAAGTGTCCCCAAGTGCAGTCACAAAAACCATCAAGTGCTACAAAGAAACTGGCTCACATGCGGACCGCCCCAGGAAAGGAAGACCAAGAGTCACCTCTGCTGCAGAGGATAAGTTCATCCGAGTCACCAGCCTCAGAAATCGCAGGTTAACAGCAGCTCAGATTAGAGACCAGGTCAATGCCACACAGAGTTCTAGCAGCAGACACATCTCTAGAACAACTGTTAAGAGGAGACTGTGTGAATCAGGCCTTCATGGTAGAATATCTGCTAGGAAACCACTGCTAAGGACAGGCAACAAGCAGAAGAGACCTGTTTGGGCTAAAGAACACAAGGAATGGACATTAGACCAGTGGAAATCTGTGCTTTGGTCTGATGAGTCCAAATTTGAGATCTTTGGTTCCAACCACCGTGTCTTTGTGCAACGCACATCCATGCCTGGTTCCCACCATGAAGCATGGATGAGGAGGTGTGATGGTGTGGGGGTGCTGGTGACACTGTTGGGGATTTATTCTAAATTGAAGGCATACTGAACCAGCATGGCTACCACAGCATCTAGCAGCTGCATGCTATTCCATCCGGTTTGCGTTTAGTTGGACCATCATTTATTTTTCAACAGGACAATGACCCCAAATACACCTCCAGGCTGTGTAAGGGCTATTTGACCATGAAGGAGAGTGATGGGCTGTTGTGCCAGATGACCTGGCCTACACAGTCACCGGACCTGAACCCAATCGAGCAGAGTGAAGGCAAAAGGGCCAACAAGTGCTAAGCATCTCTGGGAACTCCTTCAAGACTGTTGGAAGACCATTTCAGGTGACTACCTCTTGAAGCTCATCAAGAGAATGCCAAGAGTGTGCAAAGCAGTAATCAAAGCAAAAGGTGGCTACTTTGAAGAACCTTGAATAGGATATATTTTAAGTTGCTTCACACTTTTTTGTTATGTATATAATTCCACATGTGTTAATTCATAGTTTTGATGCCTTCAGTGAGAATATACAATTTTCATAGTCATGAAAATAAAGAAAACTCTTTGAATGAGAAGGTGTGTCCAAACTTTTGGTCTGTACTGTATATATATATATTTGTGGTCGGATCGGCTATCAGAAAGGTGTCCCTAACCTATCTAACCCTATCTTGCAACAAGCAGTAGAATTGTGCCATAACTGCTGCGGTAGGGCAGCCTAAAGGGGGCCACCCTAATATGAAGTGACTGTAAGATGGCGTGGGTGGGTGGGTGAAATCAGCTGAATCGTCGTCAGCCTAGGCCTACAGGAGCCTATAAATAGCCTAGTAACCAACCAGCCTGGCCTCACAGGTGCAAGTAAGTAGCCGTGTAATGAGCCTCTCCTCTCACAAATACAGCAAAGTTCTTTGCTTAACACTTGTGGTCGGATCGGCTATCAGAAAGGTGTCCCTAACCTATCTAACCCTATCTTGCAACAAGCAGTAGAATTGTGCCATAACTGCTGCGGTAGGGCAGCCTAAAGGGGCCAAAAAGCGTAGACCTTGTTTAGAGTAAAACATATACATACCATTACGACACCCGCTTTGAACGCAGAAGACACTACACGATGAAGGTGCGGAATATACCGTACATATCAGAGACTTCTATATACCTTACCTCTTTGTCACGTGCCGTTCTTTTTGGAGGTAGCTAAAGTTGATATTTTGAAAGAGTGGTTGGTAGTCAGAAACGATTTACTCCTATGTTGACGAACATATGAACATATTACGAGAAGGTCTGAACCCGGGAGCTGCAGACTGAAATAACAATGGTGAATGTGATGGAAGGCTTAATGAAGTCCAACCATTCGCTAAGGGCCCTGCTCAGACACCAACTGTTACTGGTAGCAAATACTTCACCTATACTTATTCCCCAGGCCACCGCTTTAATTTATTCTTATTATTTTATAAAGGACCCAAAAGTTAGAAGATGGCATATGCCGCTTAACTCTGGTAATGGATCAAGTGAAATGTGTAGACTCACCAGACCTGGTGGACCATAAGCACGAATACATGGCTGGTTGAAATTAACAAGCTAATGTTGCCTGCAATGAGGACAAAAACGTACCCACTATACTAGCAGTTGTGACAGGAAATAAGCTTAAGGACGTGATAACTATGTATGCTGCGCCTGCAATAATGATGGACTTGTCGTGACCGTAGACGTGACAGCCTACATGTATTGTGCCTTATTATCGTACCTCCCACTGGAAGATGGACCGGTACCCGGAACAAGGTGCGACGCCAACACCCTCAGCCCGAGTTTGAGAATGAAGTAAGCATGCCTATAATGAAGACATAATGTACACACAATGCCTACCGCTATGACAGGACGAGCTTAAGGTCATGATAGGCTACGTATGACAGGACTTCGTAATCGCCTGTAGTCGTGACAGGACTTCGTAATCGCCTGTAGTCGTGACAGGACTTCGTAATCGCCTGTAGTCGTGACAGGACTTCGTAATCGCCTGTAGTCGTGACAGGACTTCGTAAACGCCTGTAGTCGTGACAGGACTTCGTAACGCCTGTAGTCGTGACAGGACTTCGTAAACGCCTGTCGTCGTGACAGGACTTCGTAATCGCCTGTAGTCGTGACAGGACTTCGTAATCGCCTGTAGTCGTGACAGTACTTAGTAATCGCCAGGCGTGAGAGATCCTAATGGCGGGGCCAGGCGCCAGCGAGGGAAGAAACGTAAACCTGAAAGAAAGCAGCTATGTTCATCAGGAGAACGGTATCAGAGCGGTGCACTGACTCCCCCAGAAAAAATACTGAGTAACCATGATGTAGCAATGAAAAGGAAAATGTAGCCTTGTGGAAGCCGAAGTGATGTATGAACAGGTGGGTGAACGCAGCTCTGGATGTGAGTAGTGCCTAAAACATGGTATGGGCCCAGCTGTGAGCATGAAGAGCACGGTATAACGCAGCTGTGAATGCAATCTGAAATGACAGGGTATTAATGTGATGCAACAGCACGCATGAACGCAGCTCTAGTAGTGAACAGAGTATAAATTGTAAATGCAGACACATGGACATAGCTTTGAAGGTAACGCCTCCACATAATGCTGCAGGCTTTTTTTTTTTTTTTTCTCTGGGATGGTCACCACAGCACCACCCAAGAAAACATAAACGTGCATGAACATGAACCTTGATGCAACGCCAATAAATCAACATATAGTGCACCTATACCCTAGCACAGAACCGCTGACACATGCGTGCCCATAACATACAGTTTATAGATAAACCACACTTACCTACAAGAGCATCAGAACTCAAATGCGGGCGCCTCGACTGATCTGCATGAATCCCCACATACAGACCCCTGATATACATTCCCCAACACCTTGCATGTTTGGCGTTAACTGCGGATGTGCCCCCACATGTTAAAACAGGTAACTTAAAACACACTTTTTTTTTTTTTGCAGATATAAGAAACCTGCGACCATACCTACTCTAGGCGCATGCTAGGCCAATAACTATATGCAATAGCCCCCAACGAGCCCCTAAACAGCCGGGCATTCACTAGACCGTTAGCACCCCACTCTGCTTTGAACCAGAGTACTGCGAATCGCATACCGCACTGTGGGCACCGTGCCATCAAGTGCAATACTACAGTATTATTTTTTATTTTTTTACCATTGATACGAAAACACAGCGTGCATCGCTTGAACCAACTAACAACCATCACTCAACCATTTAGCGCCCGACTCTGCTACATCTCAGAGCGCTACATGTCGCGGACCGCAGCGTTGGTCCCGTGCAAACCACTCCGATCCTACCATGAATACCAGCGCCCTCCTAAGACATTCTGCCATCGCCCAGCCGTAAGGAGCCTCCACACCATGCTGCTGTATCCTAGAGCCGACTCACAGGTAGTGAAATCAGCTGAATCGTCGTCAGCCTAGGCCTACAGGAGCCTATAAATAGCCTAGTAACCAACCAGCCTGGCCTCACAGGTGCAAGTAAGTAGCCGTGTAATGAGCCTCTCCTCTCACAAATACAGCAAAGTTCTTTGCTTAACACATATATATATATATATATATATATATCATAAGTATGAATATATATATATATATATATATATATATATATATATACACATACAGTGGATATAAAAAGTATACACACCCCTGTTAAAATGTCCGGTTTCTGTGCTGTAAAAAAATGAGACAAAGATAAATCATTTCAGAACATTTTCCACCTTTAATGTGACCTATAAACTGTACCACTCAATTAAAAAACAAACTAAAATATTTTAGGTGGAGGGAAAAATAATAATAATAATAATAACAATAATAATAATGTGGTTGCATAAGTGTGCACACCCTTTTATAACTGTGGATGTAGCGGTGTTCAGATTTAAGTAATCACATTCAAAATCATGTGAAATAGGAGTCAGCATACACCTGCCATCATTTAAAGTGCCTCTGATTAACCCCAAATAAAGTTCAGCTGCTCTAGTTGGTCTTTTCTGAAATTTTCTTAGTCGCATCCCACAGCAAAAGCCATGGTCCACAGAGAGCTTCCAAAGCATCAGAGGGATCTCATTGTTAAAAGGTATCAGTCAGGAGAAGGTTACAAAATAATTTCCAAGGCATTAGATATACCATTGAACACAGTGAAGACAGTCATCATCAAGTGGAGAAAATATGGCACAACAGTGACATTACCAAGAACTGGACGTCCTTCCAAAATTTATGAAAAGACGAGAAGAAAACTGGTCTGGGAGGCTAACAAGAGGCCTACAGCAACATTAAAAGGAGCTGGGGGGTGGAGCTTGACCGCACTGCTGAATGGCTGCATGCGTCTGAGCTCCTGTGCCTGACCGGCCATTTACCCTAGAATTAGCGCTCCAATTAGGTCAGAATGGGGAAAACTAACAGAGACAAGAGCAAAGACACAGCTGAGCATACTCCAGCTCGGTCCAAACAACCAGATCTCGAGAAATTCCTCACAAAAAGACTTCCATCGTAGCCTGAGAAGGCAGCCAAGATGGCGCCCGGGAGATCGCGCCACGGGGAGGAAGGAGATTTGTCCGATGCTGGCAGCATTTCTGATACCTCAGACAGGAGGTCCACCTCGAGAGACCCCCCAATGTCTAAAGCCATCCTCAGAGACATCCTAGAGGCTCCATTAAAGAGAGACCTGTCGGAAATTAAAGAGGACCTGCACCACTTAGGCCATAGGGTAGTTGCTTTAAAAAACACCCAAGAAGCTATCATCAGCTATGGCGCAGATACCAAGATTGTCTTGAAAAACCACAAAGACCTCCTTAACAATTCTTTCCTGAGACTGGAGGATCAAGAAAATCGCAGCTGGAGATGAAGCCTACGATTACCTGAATCGGTGGCACCGGAGGCACTTCCAGCAAAATAAATCTTTAGCACCCTGCTGGGCTCTGACAGAGCTGCAACCATTGTGGTGGAAAGGATCCACAGAGCTCTCCGCTAGTGTTGATCATGAATATTCGAATTTAGAATTTTTATCGCGAATATAGGTACTTAGAAAATTTGCTAATAATTCGAATATAGTTATATATATTCACAATTTTGAATATTCATCAAATTTTTTTCCCTTTTATTTTTTTATTATTCGATTTTTTTATTTATTTAGTACACATGATCCCTCCCTGCTTCTAGCGTGTGGGCCAATGAGAAGGCTGCAATATACTTGACTTTAGGAGTAGTAGTGTTTGCAAATTTTGCTCTATATTTGTTTTTTTCGAATATTCACTATATTGCTATATATTCTTGTTTTAGAATATTACGAATATTCGAAAAAACTAAGTTATAGCAATATAGCGAATATTCGAAAAAAACCGAATATAGAGCAATTTAGCTAATATAGTGCTAAAATCTTCTTTGTCTACTAGTTGTAATTTTTTTCTCATCTGAAGTTCAGATTGGAAAAAAATTGCAACTATAAAAAAATAAAATATAGCACTATATTAGCTAAATTGCTCTATATTCGTTTTTTTCGAATATTCACTATATTGCTATATATTCTTGTTTTAGAATATTACGAATATTCAAAAAAACTAAGTTATACCAATATAGCGAATATTCAAAAAAAGTCGAATATAGAGCAATTTAGCTAATATAGTGCTATAATCTTCTTTGTCTAATAGTTGTAAGTTGAAAAATTCTCAATAAAAAATTTGAATCGAAAATTCGAATTACGAACATTTGCATATTACACAATCATTACCTTGACGATTTTTCGAGTAAAAAAAAAATCTCGAAATTTCGAATTTTTGAATAGTAACATAGTACATAAGGCCGAAAAAAGACATTTGTCCATCCAGTTCGGCCTGTTATCCTGCAAGTTGATCCAGAGGAAGGCAAAAAAAAACCTGTGAGGTAGAAGCCAATTTTCCCCACTTTAGGGGAATAAAAAATTCTTTCCCGACTCCAATCAGGCAATCAGAATTACTCCCTGGTTCAACGACCCCTCTCTAGTAGCTATAGCCTGTAATATTATTACACTCCAGAAATACATCCAGGCCCCTCTTGAATTCCTTTATTGTACTCACCATCACCACCTCCTCAGGCAGAGAGTTCCATAGTCTCACTGCTCTTACCGTAAAGAATCCTTTTCTATGTTTGTGTACAAACCTTCTTTCCTCCAGACGCAGAGGATGTCCCCTCGTCACAGTCACAGTCCTGGGGATAAATAGCTGATGGGATAGATCTCTGTACTGACCCCTGATATATTTATACATATTAATTAGATCTCCCCTCAGTTGTCTTTTTCCTAAAGTGAATAGCCCTAATTTTATTAATATTTCAGGGTACTGTAGTTGCCCCATTCCAGTTATTACTTTAGTTGCCCTCCTCTGGACCTTCTCCAGCTCTGCTATGTCTGCCTTGTTTACAGGAGCCCAGAACTGTACACAGTACTCCATGTGTGGTCTGACTAGCGATTTGTAAAGTGGTAGGACTATGTTCTTATCACAGGCATCTATGCCCCTTCTGATGCAACCCATCATCTTATTGGCCTTGCCAGCAGCTGCCTGACACTGGTTTTTGCAGCTTAGTTTGCTGTTTATTAAAATTCCTAGATCCTTTTCCATGTCAGTGTTACCGAGTGTTTTACCATTTAGTATGTACGGGTGACTTGCATTTTTCCTTCCCATGTGCATAACCTCATCTGCCACTTATCTGCCCAAGCCTCCAATGTATCCAGATCCCTCTGTAGTAGTATACTGTCCTCTTCAGTGTTACTTTACACAGTTTAGTGTCATCTGCGAAAATTGATACTTTACTATGCAAGCCTTCTACAAGATCATTAATAAATATATTGAAGAGAATAGGGCCCAATACTGACCCCTGAGGTACCCCACTAGTGACAGTGACCCAATCTGAGTGTGTACCGTTAATAACCACCCTCTGTTTTCTATCACTGAACCAGTTACTTACCCACTTACAGACGTTTTCTCCCAGTCCAAGCATTCTCATTTTATATACTAATCTTTTATGTGGTACAGTGTATTCGACAAATATTCTACGAAATATTTGCGAAATATTGCGAATTCGAATATGACCCCTGCCGCTCATCACTACTCTCCGCCCGAAACCAAGACAAAATGACCAGCCAAGGGACATTATATGCGGCCTACTGAGTTATGTGGACACCACACCGTTAATTAAGAGCAGCCGGGAATCCCCCCAGCTCCAATATGAAGACTCAGCCATCCTGATCTTCCAAGACCTGGCGGCCTCAACCTTGGCAAAGCGTAGACTGTTGCGCCCGCTGCTAGAAGCACTGAAAACCTCCACTACGCCATTTCGCTGGTTGTACCCTTTTGGACTGGCGATCATGAAGAATGGTAAACAGATCATTATCAGGTCATCTGGGTACTTACGAGCAGCTTGGGAAACTCTCGGCATCCCGCCTATAGATATTCCCTCATAGATGCCGGCAAACCAAGGGAACCCGCTTCCATCTCCTCCTGCGATCGACTCTTGGCAGCTGGTCTCACCAGGGAAAGGAGAAGCTTTGAGCCGCAGGAGCCCCTCCAAAGCCAAGGCCTGAACTGAACCAGAAGCCCTATGCAGGTTTTTATGACCACTCTGCATGCTCTTCTTGTATTTACAATTTCTATGTTTAACTAGTTTCTCATATAGTTAATATAATAATGCAGTTTGATGTTAATGTATATCTACCTCCCCTGACTGGGGCGCCCGCTTTCCCGGGCTCCATGTGGCTAGAGAACTCGCAGGTTGGAGCAATATTGGTTCTCTTTGTTCTCTTTGATCCTGCCTGAGTTGGGCCCTTTAAGCCACGCTACATTACATCATATAATAGCTCTACCTAGAGCCACTATAACCTTGGTCAGGAGATGTACCAGAGGATCCACCAACCCTCATCCTCCCCCATCATGTTTGTCCAGGTTTTATAATGTTATAATGTTTTTCCACCATTTTCTATAATGCTTCTCTTGCATTTAAGTTCCTTTCTTCTCCCTCTGCCGCATATATTTAACACTTAACATTGTGCAAAATGTTACACTATCCCCACAATATGCAGGGTGAATGGCCAGTTCACCCCAATCTGGCCTCACCTACTCCGATGGCCTCTTTCTGGCCCTTGGGCACTCTACAAGATCCCCCACCTGTGAGAGCCCCCTTTACTCGAAGTGAGTTCTACAACCTCACAGGTGCTTGGTAGAGTACCTCACATACCTAACCTTTTGGCTTATAGCCTCATATTTTGCCTCTCCTTCCTCCTCCCAGATCACCTCCCACCCCCACCCCTTGTCACAACTGCAATATACCTTTATGCTTCTTATCACTATCTTTTTTCCCTTGGTGAACCCATGCACTGTTAATCACTACTCATTTGTTATAACATGGTATCTGTGGTCGGTGCTACAATGAACGTCAGAGGTCTGAATGAGCCCCAAAAACGCTTCCAAGTTATCTCACTCCTATGAATAGACAAAGCCGCAATTGTATTTCTTCAAGAATCCCACTTCAAGACTGGTAAGATTCCAAGCCTTACTTCTAAACACTTTGCGCAATGGTACCACAGTACATACACCTCTGCTAGCAGGGGGGTTAGTATTGCGATACACAAGCAAATACCCTTCAAGCCAAAAGGGAGGTACCTCTTTCTTAAAAGGTACAATTGCAGGATTTCCAGTTAAATTGGCCAACATATATGCCCCAATATCCAACAAGCGCAGTGGCTCATTCGGACACTCAAAATCCTTGCAGACATAAGAGAAGGAACTGTGATTCTGGGAGGGGATTTCAACCTCTCCTTAGAACCCTCAATAGACACCTCTACCAAAAAGTCACGCATTTACTACAAGCTGCTTGGCAGACTCCCGAGGGCTCTAAAATATCTACAGGTCATGGATGTGTGGAGGACCTTAAACCCATTAAGTATTGATTACACCTTTTACTCACACACAGGCAACCGTTTTCATAGGCTAGATTACCTATTCCTATCCTCAACCCAACTTAATTTGGTAGATTCAACGAAAATTGGGAATATCACCCTTTCAGACAATGCCCCAATCTTTCTCAAACTACATTTAAAAAATCCTCCCCCAGAAGGAATGGAATTGGCGCCTTAATGAAACTCTAATAGCAGACCCACAATAAATTACGTCTATCCACTCCTTACTTTCTGAATATAGTTGCAAGAAAAAGTATGTGAACCCTTTGGAATGAGATGGATTTCTGCACAATTTGGTCATAAAACGTGATCTGATCTTCATCTAAGTCACAACAATAGACAATCACAGTCTGCTTAAACTAATAACACACAAATAATTAAATGTTACTATGTTTTTATTGAACACACCATGTAAACATTCACAGTGCAGGTGGAAAAAGTATGTGAACCCTTGGATTTAAAAACTGGTTGAACCTCTTTTGGCAGCAATAACTTCAACCAAATGTTTCCTGTAGTTGCAGATCAGATGTGCACAATGTTTAGGAGTAATTCTTGACCATTCCTCTTTACAGAACTGTTTCAGTTCAGCAATATTCTTGGTATGTCTGGTGTGAATCTCTTTTTTGAGGTCATGCCACAGCATCTCAATCGGGTTGAGGTCAGGACTCTGACTGGGCCACTCCAGAAGGCGTATTTTATTCTGTTTAAGCCATTCTGTTGTTGATTTACTTCTATGCTTTGGGTCGTTGTCCTATTGCAACCCTCATCTTCTGTTGAGCTTCAGCTAGTGGACAGGTGGCTTTAAGTTCTCCTGCAAAATGTCTTGATAAACTTGGTAATTCATTTTTCCTTTGATGATAGCAATCCGTCCAGGTCCTGATGCAGCAAAGCAGCCCCAAACCATGATGCCCCCACCACCATACTTCACAGTTGGGATGAGGTTTTGATATTGGTGTGCTGTGCTTCTTTTTCTTCACACATAGTGATGTGTGTTTCTTCCAAACAACTCAACTTAGTTTTTCCTGTCCACAGAATATTTTGCCAGTACTGCTGTGGAACATCAAGGTGCTCTTGTGCAAACTGTTAATGTGCAGTAATGTTTTTTTTGGACAGCAGTGGCTTCCTCTGTGGTATCCTTCCATTAAATCCATTAGTGTTTAGTGTTTTACGTATCGTAGATTTGCTAACAGGGATGTTAGCATATACCAGAGACTTTTGTAAGTCTTTATCTGACACTCTAGGATTCTTCTTCACCTCATTGAGCAGTCTGTGCTGTGCTCTTGCAGTCATCTTTACAGGACGGCCACTCCTAGGGAGAGTACCAGCAGTGCTGAACTTTCTCCATTTATAGACAATTTGTCTTACCGTGGACTGATAAGGCTTTTGGAGATACTTTTATAACTCTTTCCAGCTTTATGCAAGTTAACAATTCTTAATCGTAGGTCTTCTGAGAGCTCTTTTGTGTGGGACATCATTCACATCAGTCAATGCTTCTTGTGAAAAGCAAACCCATAACTGGTGTGTGTTTTTTATAGGGCAGGGCAGCTGTAACTAACACCCCCAATCTCATCTCATTGATTGGACTCCAGTTGGTTGACACCTCACTCCAGTTAGCTCTTGGAGAGGTCATTAGTCTAGGGGTTCACATACTTTTTCCACCTGCACTGTGAATGATTACATGGTGTGTTCAATAAAAACATGGTAATGTTGTGGAAATTTTATTAGGATGTGTATTTAATATATTGTGTATTGTCATCATGTCTCTCAGTGTCAGGGTAAACCATTGGAGTGGATATCTTCCCGTGTATGTCCTGTAAAGGAACGTGCGTTTGTTGTCTCTAGTGCGCCTGATCAGCTGCTGGAGATAATGACGCTGTATTGTAAATAAACATGCATGTGGATCACAGTAACTTTATCTGGCATTGATCACTGAGCAAGGCTGTATAAAGTTCGCTCCAGTGGTAATGTTAGATTATTGTATACATGTGTTTGTTAGCTGGCTATGTTATTCTAAATGATTCTGTCCCTAACTGCGGCTGATGAAAGAATGCATTTACCCTTTTCCTTACACAAACTTTGATGTGAGCTGATTACAACTATTAACAGATTTCTACAACAGTAACATTTAATTATTTGTGTGTTATTAGTTTAAGCAGACTGTGATTGTCTATTGTTGTGACTTAGATCACATTTTATGACCAATTTGTGCAGAAATCCATATCATTCCAAAGGGTTCACATACTTTTTCTTGCAACTGTATTTCAGATACAATACCAAGGAGCAAGTCTGCTCTCCTATCCTTTGGGAAGCGCACAAATCAGTGATTCGGGGGGAGTTTATAGCACTGGGGTCTAGGATTAAAAATAAACATACCACAGCATTAGATGTCCTTTTGTCCCAAATCTCAAAGCTAGAAGTGGCATATAAGAAAACTGCAGCTGCGGAGACAGCACATGACCTAACTAAACTCCGCACTTAACTGAAAAATTTACTTAACATAACATCAGCCAAAACACTACTTCGGGCCAAGTTGAGAGCTTACGCTCACGGAGATAGGGGTGATAGACTAATGACTGCTTGAGTCAAGAAACAACAGACAGATTCCTTTATTTCTGCTATTAAAGACGCCAATGGCTCCATACACAATTCCACACCAGATATAACAAAAGCTCACAAGTTCTATGCAGATCTTTACAACCTCCCCTCTCATGGCACCTCCACCCCAACAACAATATTCTCAGCTACTGAGAAATTCCTTTCTTCTCTAAAATTGCCCAGAATATCCCAAGCTGACACGTCACACCTAATTGCACCTATCACTGAAGCAGAGCTACGCCGGGTACTGGCCTCCATACCCTCGGGTAAATGTCCAGGTCCAGATGGACTCCCCATCCAATATTATAAAACCTTCCGAGAAACCCTGCTACCACACTTCAAGGACCTGTGCAATTCACTACTTCAAGGTGCACTTTTCCCGCCCCAAGCCCTAGAAGCGCATGTCACTATTATTTACAAAGAATAGAAGGATCCTTTAGAATGTGGGAGCTACTGTCCAATCTCACTGCTTAATACACACTTAAAATGGTGGGCCAAGGTACTAGCTTTCTATTTACAAAAAATACTTCCACACATTATAAATTGTCAACAGGTGGGTTTTGTTTCTGGCAGGCAGAGCAAGGAAAATACAGTGTGCCTGATCCAACTGATCTCTAGGGCTAAGCAAACCGCAACCCCTTTCACTGTACTTAGCACAGACGCAGAAAAAGCGTTCGACAGAGTGAACTGGCACTTTATGGAAACAGCCCTGCACAGCTTTGGTATACCACACCTATTTGTCAAAGCAATCTTTACGCTCTATTTGATCCCCTCCGCCAGAATCTAAATAAATGGCACTCTGTCTACACCCTTCCCTATACTTAAAGGCACTAGACAGGGGTGCCCCCTTTCCCCAGCACTATTCGTCATAGTGATGAAGACTCTGCTTCAGAGTAACAGACCTACATATTGAGGGAAGCACTGTAGGAAATCATACCTACCTCACTGCCGTCTTTGCAGACAACTTGCTTATCATGACCTCCAATCCTCTGTCTTTCCCAAAACTATTAAGCATCTTTGAAGACTTTGGTCTCACATCAAACTTTAAAATTAACTACAGCAAATCGAAGCACTTAATATAACCTGTCCCCCCTAAATTGTCCAACAACTAAAGAACTCAACCCCTTTCACCTGGGCCGACAAGCACATCAAATACTTAGAGATTAACATATCTGCTTCTCCAGATAACTTAATATCATTAAACTACAGCCCTTTATTGAAAGCAGTGAGGGCGCAACTGAAGCCTCTCAAGATTCTATTCGTTTCAAGAATAGGGAGAAAAAACTTTCTCAAAACGTACATAGTCCCCAGGTTCCTATACTTATTACAGAAGATCCCTATAGGACTCCCTCTCTCCTATTTCTCAGACGTTCATAAACTCTTCTCTTCTTTCTTATGGGGAGGAAATCACCTAGAATCTCCTACACAATCCTCACCATAGAAAAACGATTTGGAGGCTTTGAACTACCTGACTTATATGTTTACTACAAAGCAACACAGGTATCCAGAGGCCTAGCAATAATTACGCCTCACCATATCTGCACAGAACTGGAAAAAAGCCTTCTATCCCAGCATGACAGAATGATACTTTGGGGACTCAAGCAAGACCCCATCAACACGACTATGATGAAAGGGCTCCTAAAACTGTTGCCCTCCTTCTTTAAAACCAAGGGGCTTAAATTCCCACTTCCTAACACGCCCCTTGCTTTCCTCCAAGCCTTCCTCCATCCACAGATCTCTGAGCCGTCTGGAGTCTGGTCACAGCTAACCAATGTTCCAGTGAGCAAGCTACTTCAGCCGAATGGGGACATAAACTGGGACAGGATTCTAAACCTGCCCAGAGTTATGGACACACCTTTCTTACACCTGCTGGATTTTCGCAGAGACGTACGTAATCTGAAACTTCCAAAGTACCCCTGGACGCCCCCTCCTAGTTTGAAAGGCTCTTATCACTGGACAAATTACCCAAGCACTTGTTATCCTCTGTATATAAATCACTCCTATCCGCTTCAACCCCAAATCTGTACTTTATCTCAGCTTGGGAATCTGAACTGGGGATAACTCTCTCTGAACCTGAAAAAGCTTTTATACTTACCCATTCCCATGGCTTCAGTAGGTGCATTAAGATTCAGGAAAGCTCTTATAAGCTCCAGTCCTTACCAGATGGTACAAAACCCCAGTGTTCCTACACAGACTGAACCCTGACATAGCAGATTCCTGCTGGAGAGGTGGAGAAAGAATAGGCTCCTTGTCTTATATTTGGTGGGATTGTAAGGTCATACGCCCATATTGGTCAGAAATAAAAGATCTATAAACCAAATCTGCTCTATGTCCATCTCCCTAGACACAAAACTTGTCATACTGTGGTGCCCGTCTGCAAAATTCACTCCAAAACAACATAATCTACCCACCACGCTCCTGACTGACGCCAAACTACTGATACCTCTCATGTGGCGAAATAGCTTGGCTCCCACTCTGTCAAGCTGGATAGAGAAGGTTAATCAGATCTATCGATTTGAGGAACAAGCTCACTGGGAGTCCTACTCGAGATCAAAGTTTTAAATATCTGGAACCCATGGAAATAGTACAGGGGCTTTGATGCTGTGCGGGGGGGGGGGGGGAGTTACTAAACTAGGCCCAACAGACAACTCTAAAGAGAGAATGCACACCTAAGTATGATAGCTATGGCACTCATCTAAAATTCCAGTAGAGTGCTCACCATAGCTGCCCAGGGGCAAATAAATTGTTCCTTGGGCGGTTAGTTATAGATAGGAGGAGCTATATATTTGATTGATGATTTGATCACCAGTATTTTGAAACTAATGTAAGTGAAATGGAAATGGTGATTTTTAGTTAAAACTTAACTTTTAATTATTTTATATAGAATAGGGTCCCTAGATATTTTATTTAGAAACAAACAAAGTGCATGATAACACAAGGGATACAAAGATTGATTTGTGCACGACGGCACCTTAGATGCAAAAAAGTATGTGCGCGGCGGCACCTTTAAAAACCAGTGGTCCTACCGTACAGGCCAGGATCCTCCGGTCACAGTAGATGTTCAGTGAAATTCGGTTAGCTGAAGAGAAGAGCAATTAAGGCTGGGCGGGGGTAATAGTGGGTTGGGGGTACCTAGACAGCCCTAAGATATAGGTGCTATCTCGGCCCTAACATCCTATTCACGGAGCACCCGTTCTAATAAGAACGACCCCGTCCGGAACCTTGCCCTTTTGCTACTTGGCCCTATTGTGCCCTAGTGTAGCTAATCCCTACACGCATGTTTCGTATAGAAAAACTCATCAGGGGAATTTTAGGCACATACAATGGGGCAATACAATAAGAACGATAGCGTTGGTCTTTAGGTTGGTTGTTAACACATATAGTTTATACACAATTATATTAGACAGTGGGTGACACAAATGGTACCTTACAGTGGTAGCCTTTGATCCAGGCTCCACTTATGTACCAGGGCGCAGTACTTGCCTAGCGATATTCAGACAGTATTGAGAGGTTGGCCTAGATGGTGGTCCGATCCTTCTCATGGAGCGCAGCGATGTGTCCGGAGGCCGTGATGTAGCCTACTTGCCGGAGATCGCTGGCTCCTATTTGAACATCCATTGGCCTCAGAATGAGGCTTGAGACGCAGCGCGATGACGTCGACGGCGCATACGTCGCGATCGCGGATGTGCTCAAAGTGCGGGAGATGGACACTGTTGCTCCTCAGAAGGAGGCTTGAAGCGCAGCGCGGTGATGTCAGCGGGCCAGCCGACGCAGCCGCGCATGCGTTAACTATGCTGGAGATAGGCAGCAAGCTTAGTGATGTAGTCAGATAGAGACACGTCATTCAGACTAGCCGGGAATTACCGTATATGCCGGCGTAAAAGACGACTGGGCGTATAAGACGACCCCCAACTTTTACACTGAAAATATAGAGTTTGGGATATACTCGCCGTATAAGACTACCCCTTTTTCAACACACAGCAGTACATTACTGCATCCCACCACCATCCCTGGGTACCACTGCCATCCCTGCATCCCACCACCATCCCTAGATACCACTGCCATCCCTGCATCCCACCACCATCCCTAGGTACCACCGCCATCCCATGGTATCACCACCATCCCTGCATCCCACCACCTTCCTTGTCCTCCCTCCCTGCCTCCCAGACCCTAAACATGTGCCACCTATACCCTGAACATGTTTTTGTTATGTTATTCTTCATATTCACATTCACATATGCACATCTGCGTCGCACTTAGATACGCCGCACGGAGATCTCGCACATGCGCAGGAGCGAGATGCGAGCGGCCGTGAGGATCCCGTGTATCCACGCTTGCCGCATGAAATCTCGCACATGCGTAGGAGCGAGATGCGAGCGGCCGGGAGGATGGCGGTACAAGGAGCATACAAGGTACACAGCAGGGGGGAGGCATACAAGGTACAGAGCAGGGGGCGGTATACAAGGTACAGCGCAGGGGGGGCATATGTCGTGGGTTACATCACAGCTCTCAGCTGCTGGGGATACAGAGCAATAGCCCGGGCTCTCTCTGTTGATAATTCGGGCGTCCCGGCACTGCAGCGCCCGCCATACCCGGCGTATAAGACGACCCCCGACTTTTGAGAAGATTTTCATGTGTTAAAAAGTAGTCTTATACGCAGGAATATACAGTAGGTCATCAGCCTGGGACCGATAGTTGCCAGCGGCCATTGTTTAGAGGGTTGCCTAGTGACCGGGACGCTGTGGGGCAACCATTGTTAAAACACCGTTTATAACAAGTGCGGTGTATGTTAAAGTGGCATTCTTTGCAGTGCGATTTAAAATAAAGGTATTCTGGTCGGTTTGGTCCAAGCACGGGTACATATAGAAAAATATTTAATTAATTAATTCTCATATATATATTACTATGTGCCTGTCAGAAATCACAGGTACATGTACATTGTTATTGGCAGGGATTGACATCATTATTAGCTTTTACTTTCTTTAGGGTATTTCTAGTGTCACAGGGGTGTGTACAATGCGATTCTTAATGTGTTCAGTGTCAAGGGTGACACATGATTGGTGCAGTTAAAGGGGAATTATCAGCATTATTATTACTATGATGGATCTCTAAAATGACATGTGCTACTCTTTTTGGCACATGCCCTTCAACTTGCCTAGTATGGGCCTATATGAGTCGCATATAGTGGTGCACATCCCTTATTGTTTTCTTGACTCATCTGATGGCCATCAGATAAAAAAGCCAAAGCAAAGTTGCTCATTAAGACCCTGGGGTGCTACAGTGCGCAGGGTATGGATCCAGCGTGCTTCATGTTGTAGGTGCATGCGGTCCCAGTCACCTCCTCACAGAGGGGGAGTGACTACCTCGATGCCCATGACTTTAATACTCCGCAGATCTCCGTGGTGATATTCATGTGCATGATGTGATACAGCTGTGTCTCTTCTGTTGCTGATGTCCCCCAGGTGTTCGCCAATGCGTCTGCGTAACTCTCGTTTCGTTTTGCCAATGTATTCTAGGGGGCATTTACAGGTGATTCTATAAATGACACCCCTAGTACGGCAGTTTACAAAGTCCTTGATTTTGAAAGATTTTTGGAGATTGATGCTCACAAATGTTTTACCTGTTTGTATCGTGTTACATGCGATGCATGCACTGCACCTGAAGCACCCCAGTGGTCTTCGATCTAACCACGTTCCCTTTGCAGTTGGCTTGTGGTGACTATGTACCAACATATCTCTTAGGCTGTGTCCTCTCCTGAAGGTGTATAGAAAAGGTAGGAGGCCACAGCAGCATATCCACGAAATCCTCTTTATTCAAACGAGCGCCTCACGACAAGGCATAAAATTAACAGCGACGTTTCGGCTATGACTAGCCTTTATCAAGCATGTATAACAATTAAAATCACTGCATATAAATACCCATATTAGATACGCCCACAATACTGCTCAACCAGTGAAATCTAGAAACTGCAGGTAACACCCACCCATCACTAGATGTCATCAAAATTAATCACATAGATCAGCTGACTAGAATCCCATATTCACCTGTGGGGAATTGTGTCATCCATTTCTCCTTACAGGTGATGGCGTTACGCCGTCCATAATGCGCATTTTGTCTATCTCCATCGCATCATCAAACCGCGTCAACTGCAGAGCGCCGTCAAGCAATCACGTGATGTGTACGTCAGAGGGCAGCTCTCCGCTCCGCCTATCCGCATTGATGAGCGTCATCAAACAGCGGCCCGCTTGCGTCATCGGAAGCGGCCGGCTATGCATCATCAATACGGGCGGCTGAAAAGACGTCATCAAGCGGCGCCATGCTTATGAACTAAAGTCGCGTCGCATAGCGATGTGAAAAACAGACATGCGCATAAATGAGCAGCGAAACAACAACTGAGCAAAGTTCATATGTCAAAACAAATACTGTATGGAGTGACAAATATAGAGACACATAACCCCATACATTCTGACAAGTAATACAATAAATAAGGTCCATATTGTGAATGTAAAGGTCAGGGGTGAGTGGCATGTGGGCCCAATGGTTATGGGGCCCCCATGCCAACCAGGCCGTCCCTTAAAGAAAACAAATAGGTGGGTGTATTGGGCAATCAATTATATGGTAATGCAGTTGAAAAATATACAACATTAAAATACAAGACAATACAACACAAGAGAGATCAACGTATGCCTGCCACATTGAATTCTAAATTCAACCCAAAGGGGTGTAAAGACTTCAATGTGTAGATCCACTTGAGCTCCTTCTTCCTTAATATTGCGTCCTTGTCTCCTCCTCTCCGCAAAGGTCCCACACTATCTATAACTCGAAAACGAAGTTGGTTGACCGAATGCCCTGCATCTACAAAGTGCTTTGCGACAGGTTTATCCATGTTTTTGTTACGTATGGTACTCTTATGCTTATTAATACGCTCCCTAACCTCCATGGTGGTCTCACCCACGTAGGTGAGGCTGCAGGGACACTGGATGGCATATATCACATCACGTGACCTACACGTATAATAACCATTGATTTTATATTTCTTGCCACTATATGGATGGAAAAAATGGTCCCCCTTGAGAACATTCCCACAATTGCAGCATGATAGACATGGATACGTCCCGTTTTCGCGGGGAGCAAGTAATTTTTGTTTCACTGTCACATCGCATATATCTGTTTTAACCAGCCTATCACGTAGGCTAGGATTCCGCCTGTATGCCATCATCGGTTGGGAATTGAATTCTTTTATCTCTGGCAACCCCCGCTGGAGTATATGCCATTCCTTTCTAAGGACGTGGGCAATATCACCACTATCCCGACCGAAGATGGACACAAACGGAATCCTAGCCTCGGATGGAGTTCTCACTGTTTTCTGTAGTGCAGTGCGTCTGTCAACCAACTTCGCCTTCTTTTTAGTCCTATCAAGTAAAGATTTTGGATAACCCCGTTCCATAAAACGTGTGCACATAGCATCCACTTTTTGTGTGCACACCTCCTCATCAGAGACAATTCTTCTCACACGTAGAAGCTGGCTCCATGGAATGGAGTCAAGCATTTTCCGTGGATGATAGCTATCATGCATCAGAAGGGTGTTCCTGTCAGTGGGCTTCTGATAAAGATCAGTAGCCAACCGGCCACCGGTCACGTACACCCTTACATCAAGGAACTGCAACTCGCTAGTCGAAGAGGTGACTGTGAATTGTAATCCAGGGACTCCCGCATTCAAGTGGACATGAAAAGAATCCAATTCATCCACTGTACCTGTCCAAATCATAAAGATGTCGTCGATGTAGCGCCACCAACATAGGACCCTCTCAAAAAACGGGGAACGGTAAACCAGTCTGTCCTCCACCTCGGCCATAAAGATGTTAGCATAAGTTGTGAGATCGACCAGACGCAACCCAAGGAGATAATGCAACTGGTTGTGAACATTTCCTCCATAGTACTCACTCCTGAACAAGTTCAAGTACTTAGCCGTGGACTCAGTTTTTCTCCCACCATCGAGAGGGACTGGTTTTCTTTGGAGCTTGATTTACAGCGCTTCTTTAGAACTTTGCGTTTAAAGGGCTTCTTTGCCTCCAAAAAATTGGAAAATAAAGTATCTATAATTAACAAAACACCTGATGCATTGTTAACATGTAATGAGTTAGCACTTAAGAAACCCAGCGTCTTTTCACCACCGCATTCCAATCATGTGGTTGAATCATATATCCACATAGTCCACAAGCAGATCGAATCCCTTAAATCAACCAGCCTTGGACGTAGTAATATTTCCAAGGCTGAGCGACAAGCTATCTCTTCTTTGGAACGTGACACCCGCATTACAATCAAACCTGCCGATAAGGGTGGGGCGGTGGTCGTCATGGACACTGCTAGGTATGTTTGCGAGATTGACAGACAATTAAGTGAAGTTGAAGTATATAAGCGATTACCTGGGGACCCTAAATGGGATATCATGCGTGACGTCGGGGTGATTTTGGGTGAGGCGCTACGGGATTCAGTCATCGATGATGGTCTGTATCAATATCTTGTGGTGCCTCACCCGGTCACCCCGATGTTATACATACTACCCAAAATTCACAAAAGGTTGAATGACCCACCGGGCCGACCAATAGTCTCCGGTAGGGGCTCGGTTTTCAATCCATTGTCTGTCTTTCTCGACAGACTGCTGCAGGTCCGGGCGACCTCCGCCCCATCCTATATCAAGGATACTGGCCACTTTTTATCGAAATTACAGGATTTGGAATTACCCGCCCAGTATCTATTGGTCAGCTTCGATATTGTATCACTATACACCTCGATTGACCATGCTTATGGATTGGGTGTCGTCGATGTGGCCCTGGCCGACATGGGGCTCTCCCCTGGGGTGTGCCGGTTTGTCCTCCACCTCTTGGAGTTGGTCCTGAGGAGGAGTTACTTCCTCTTCGGGGACACCTTCTACCAACAACAGCGGGGTGTGGCCATGGGGTCGAATGTGGCCCCAACTTATGCTAACATCTTTATGGCCGAGGTGGAGGACAGACTGGTTTACCGTTCCTCGTTTTTTGGGAGGGTCCTATGTTGGTGGCGCTACATCGACGACATCTTTATGATTTGGACAGGTACAGTGGATGAATTGGATTCTTTTCATGTCCACTTGAATGCGGGAGTCCCTGGATTACAATTCACAGTCACCTCTTCGACTAGCGAGTTGCAGTTCCTTGATGTAAGGGTGTACGTGACCGGTGGCCGGTTGGCTACTGATCTTTATCAGAAGCCCACTGACAGGAACACCCTTCTGATGCATGATAGCTATCATCCACGGAAAATGCTTGACTCCATTCCATGGAGCCAGCTTCTACGTGTGAGAAGAATTGTCTCTGATGAGGAGGTGTGCACACAAAAAGTGGATGCTATGTGCACACGTTTTATGGAACGGGGTTATCCAAAATCTTTACTTGATAGGACTAAAAAGAAGGCGAAGTTGGTTGACAGACGCACTGCACTACAGAAAACAGTGAGAACTCCATCCGAGGCTAGGATTCCGTTTGTGTCCATCTTCGGTCGGGATAGTGGTGATATTGCCCACGTCCTTAGAAAGGAATGGCATATACTCCAGCGGGGGTTGCCAGAGATAAAAGAATTCAATTCCCAACCGATGATGGCATACAGGCGGAATCCTAGCCTACGTGATAGGCTGGTTAAAACAGATATATGCGATGTGACAGTGAAACAAAAATTACTTGCTCCCCGCAAAAACGGGACGTATCCATGTCTATCATGCTGCAATTGTGGGAATGTTCTCAAGGGGGACCATTTTTTCCATCCATATAGTGGCAAGAAATATAAAATCAATGGTTATTATACGTGTAGGTCACGTGATGTGATATATGCCATCCAGTGTCCCTGCAGCCTCACCTACGTGGGTGAGACCACCATGGAGGTTAGGGAGCGTATTAATAAGCATAAGAGTACCATACGTAACAAAAACATGGATAAACCTGTCGCAAAGCACTTTGTAGATGCAGGGCATTCGGTCAACCAACTTCGTTTTCGAGTTATAGATAGTGTGGGACCTTTGCGGAGAGGAGGAGACAAGGACGCAATATTAAGGAAGAAGGAGCTCAAGTGGATCTACACATTGAAGTCTTTACACCCCTTTGGGTTGAATTTAGAATTCAATGTGGCAGGCATACGTTGATCTCTCTTGTGTTGTATTGTCTTGTATTTTAATGTTGTATATTTTTCAACTGCATTACCATATAATTGATTGCCCAATACACCCACCTATTTGTTTTCTTTAAGGGACGGCCTGGTTGGCATGGGGGCCCCATAACCATTGGGCCCACATGCCACTCACCCCTGACCTTTACATTCACAATATGGACCTTATTTATTGTATTACTTGTCAGAATGTATGGGGTTATGTGTCTCTATATTTGTCACTCCATACAGTATTTGTTTTGACATATGAACTTTGCTCAGTTGTTGTTTCGCTGCTCATTTATGCGCATGTCTGTTTTTCACATCGCTATGCGACGCGACTTTAGTTCATAAGCATGGCGCCGCTTGATGACGTCTTTTCAGCCGCCCGTATTGATGATGCATAGCCGGCCGCTTCCGATGACGCAAGCGGGCCGCTGTTTGATGACGCTCATCAATGCGGACAGGCGGAGCGGAGAGCTGCCCTCTGAAGTACACATCACGTGATTGCTTGACGGCGCTCTGCAGTTGACGCGGTTTGATGATGCGATGGAGATAGACAACATGCGCATTATGGACGGCGTAACGCCATCACCTGTAAGGAGAAATGGATGACACAATTCCCCACAGGTGAATATGGGATTCTAGTCAGCTGATCTATGTGATTAATTTTGATGACATCTAGTGATGGGTGGGTGTTACCTGCAGTTTCTAGATTTACTGGTTGAGCAGTATTGTGGGCGTATCTAATATGGGTATTTATATGCAGTGATTTTAATTGTTATACATGCTTGATAAAGGCTAGTCATAGCCGAAACGTCGCTGTTAATTTTATGCCTTGTCGTGAGGCGCTCGTTTGAATAAAGAGGATTTCGTGGATATGCTGCTGTGGCCTCCTACCTTTTCTATATACCTTTGGATCACGTTGGATCTGTGACCCCTTGCCCAGCTATTGCAAGACCACTAGATCGCCCTTTACAAGCCGTCTGCTGTGCTGCTCCTGACCCAATTTCTTCACTACTTGATCCGGGGAGCGTGCACCAGGGGAGTATACCTACGTTTAATATATTGTTTGTGATCATGGATCTACTCCCAGGCTCTGATAGGAGCACTGAGACGCCGAACGACTTGGCATATTTGTACACAGAGGATGAGATTAACAGATTGATCGGCACAGATCCCACTGATGTCTCCTTCCTTAGCACTCCCTCCATTGATTTATTGAAGCGTAAGTGCGAACAGGAGTCGAAAAGACTGACTACTATGGAGCTACATTTGAGCACTTTACGTGAATACTACAGGAATCGACGCATTCCAAGAGGGTTGCGGTCCCATCTACGACCAAACCTCTTTCCGAATGACACGGATTTTTGTAGCAAATTCGAAGCGGTGAGTAATAAATACTCTTTTGAATTGATTTTGCTTAACATAGATTATCTATGTAAAGAGGTGGACAACATCAAAAAAATGATTGTTGATTTGAACACACAAATCCAGGCTCTGTCTAATGTTGATGAATTTACGGCATATAGTGATAAGATCACACAACAGGTCCAACGCCATAAAAGCGAAACAGAACGTGTCAAAAGAGAAAAATGGCACAGAGACTTGGAAGATTATCAGGCCGGCAAAGTCTACAATTGGCGTAATCAACAGCCGCAAGGCAGACCTAGGAGGAGATACAATAGAAGGTTTGACCGTAGCCATTTTGGCTTTTCTACACTTTCTGATTCCACCGATGAGCCCTCCACGTCAGCACCTTTTTTAGGTCGGCAAGGCGACAGGGATGTCGCCGAGGTGGAAGGAAACACCAACGGGCATACAAAAGAGAAACCACCGTCGCACCAAGCTCAGTCTGTGAGATCGACCAGACGCAACCCAAGGAGATAATGCAACTGGTTGTGAACATTTCCTCCATAGTACTCACTCCTGAACAAGTTCAAGTACTTAGCCGTGGACTCAGTTTTTCTCCCACCATCGAGAGGGACTGGTTTTCTTTGGAGCTTGATTTACAGCGCTTCTTTAGAACTTTGCGTTTAAAGGGCTTCTTTGCCTCCAAAAAATTGGAAAATAAAGTATCTATAATTAACAAAACACCTGATGCATTGTTAACATGTAATTAGTTAGCACTTAAGAAACCCAGTGTCTTTTCACCACCGCATTCCAATCATGTGGTTGAATCATATATCCACATAGTCCACAAGCAGATCGAATCCCTTAAATCGACCAGCCTTGGACGTAGTAATATTTCCAAGGCTGAGCGACAAGCTATCTCTTCTTTGGAACGTGACACCCGCATTACTATCAAACCTGCCGATAAGGGTGGGGCGGTGGTCGTCATGGACACTGCTAGGTATGTTTGCGAGATTGACAGACAATTAAGTGAAGTTGAAGTATATAAGCGATTACCTGGGGACCCTAAATGGGATATCATGCGTGACGTCGGGGTGATATTGGGTGAGGCGCTACGGGATTCAGTCATCGATGATGGTCTGTATCAATATCTTGTGGTGCCTCACCCTGTCACCCCGATGTTATACATACTACCCAAAATTCACAAAAGGTTGAATGACCCACCGGGCCGACCAATAGTCTCCGGTAGGGGCTCGGTTTTCAATCCATTGTCTGTCTTTCTCGACAGACTGCTGCAGGTCCGGGCGACCTCCGCCCCATCCTATATCAAGGATACTGGCCACTTTTTATCGAAATTACAGGATTTGGAATTACCCGCCCAGTATCTATTGGTCAGCTTCGATATTGTATCACTATACACCTCGATTGACCATGCTTATGGATTGGGTGTCGTCGATGTGGCCCTGGCCGACATGGGGCTCTCCCCTGGGGTGTGCCGGTTTGTCCTCCACCTCTTGGAGTTGGTCCTGAGGAGGAGTTACTTCCTCTTCGGGGACACCTTCTACCAACAACAGCGGGGTGTGGCCATGGGGTCGAATGTGGCCCCAACTTATGCTAACATCTTTATGGCCGAGGTGGAGGACAGACTGGTTTACCGTTCCCCTTTTTTTGGGAGGGTCCTATGTTGGTGGCGCTACATCGACGACATCTTTATGATTTGGACAGGTACAGTGGATGAATTGGATTCTTTTCATGTCCACTTGAATGCGGGAGTCCCTGGATTACAATTCACAGTCACCTCTTCGACTAGCGAGTTGCAGTTCCTTGATGTAAGGGTGTACGTGACCGGTGGTCGGTTGGCTACTGATCTCTATCAGAAGCCCACTGACAGGAACACCCTTCTGATGCATGATAGCTATCATCCACGGAAAATGCTTGACTCCATTCCATGGAGCCAACTTCTACGTGTGAGAAGAATTGTCTCTGATGAGGAGGTGTGCACACAAAAAGTGGATGCTATGTGCACACGTTTTATGGAACGGGGTTATCCATAATCTTTACTTGATAGGACTAAAAAGAAGGCGAGGTTGGTTGACAGACGCACTGCACTACAGAAAACAGTGAGAACTCCATCCGAGGCTAGGATTCCGTTTGTGTCCATCTTCGGTCGGGATAGTGGTGATATTGCCCACGTCCTTAGAAAGGAATGGCATATACTCCAGCGGGGGTTGCCAGAGATAAAAGAATTCAATTCCCAACCGATGATGGCATACAGGCGGAATCCTAGCCTACGTGATAGGCTGGTTAAAACAGATATATGCGATGTGACAGTGAAACAAAAATTACTTGCTCCCCGCAAAAACGGGACGTATCCATGTCTATCATGCTGCAATTGTGGGAATGTTCTCAAGGGGGACCATTTTTTCCATCCATATAGTGGCAAGAAATATAAAATCAATGGTTATTATACGTGTAGGTCACGGGATGTGATATATGCCATCCAGTGTCCCTGCAGCCTCACCTACGTGGGTGAGACCACCATGGAGGTTAGGGAGCGTATTAATAAGCACTAAGAGTACCATACGTAACAAAAACATGGATAAACCTGTCGCAAAGCACTTTGTAGATGCAGGGCATTCGGTCAACCAACTTCGTTTTCGAGTTATAGATAGTGTGGGACCTTTGCGGAGAGGAGGAGACAAGGACGCAATATTAAGGAAGAAGGAGCTCAAGTGGATCTACACATTGAAGTCTTTACACCCCTTTGGGTTGAATTTAGAATTCAATGTGGCAGGCATACGTTGATCTCTCTTGTGTTGTATTGTCTTGTATTTTAATGTTGTATATTTTTCAACTGCATACCATATAATTGATTGCCCAATACACCCACCTATTTGTTTTCTTTAAGGGACGGCCTGGTTGGCATGGGGGCCCCATAACCATTGGGCCCACATGCCACTCACCCCTGACCTTTACATTCACAATATGGACCTTATCTATTGTATTACTTGTCAGAATGTATGGGGTTATGTGTCTCTATATTTGTCACTCCATACAGTATTTGTTTTGACATATGAACTTTGCTCAGTTGTTGTTTCGCTGCTCATTTATGCGCATGTCTGTTTTTCACATCGCTATGCGACGCGACTATTAGTTCATAAGCATGGCGCCGCTTGATGACGTCTTTTCAGCCGCCCGTATTGATGATGCATAGCCGGCCGCTTCCGATGACGCAAGCGGGCCGCTGTTTGATGACGCTCATCAATGCGGATAGGCGGAGCGGAGAGCTGCCCTCTGACGTACACATCACGTGATTGCTTGACGGCGCTCTGCAGTTGACGCGGTTTGATGATGCGATGGAGATAGACAACATGCGCATTATGGACGGCGTAACGCCATCACCTGTAAGGAGAAATGGATGACACAATTCCCCACAGGTGAATATGGGATTCTAGTCAGCTGATCTATGTGATTAATTTTGATGACATCTAGTGATGGGTGGGTGTTACCTGCAGTTTCTAGATTTTACTGGTTGAGCAGTATTGTGGGCGTATCTAATATGGGTATTTATATGCAGTGATTTTAATTGTTATACATGCTTGATAAAGGCTAGTCATAGCCGAAACGTCGCTGTTAATTTTATGCCTTGTCGTGAGGCGCTCGTTTGAATAAAGAGGATTTCGTGGATATGCTGCTGTGGCCTCCTACCTTTTCTATATACCTTTGGATCACGTTGGATCTGTGACCCCTTGCCCAGCTATTGCAAGACCACTAGATCGCCCTTTACAAGCCGTCTGCTGTGCTGCTCCTGACCCAATTTTCTTCTCTCCTGAAGGTGATCTGAGGGTAATCAAAAATCCTCTCCTTAATGTCTGGATCCATCATCAGGATGGGCCAGTGCTTCTGGAAAATATTTCTTACATCACTGGCAGCCTCATCGAATGTGCCAATTACCCTTGTCTTCTGTCTGGTATCTGAAGGTTTAATTCTGGGTACCAGTAGTTCAGTTCCTGATGATGTCAGGGCCAGTTGGTATGCTGACCTCAGTACTAAGTCGGGATATCCCCTAGAGAGGAATCTGTTCCTCAGGATCCCTGCCTGTTTAACAAACTCTGCTTTGTTGGAGCAGTTGCGTCTCAGACGCAAATATTTCCCTCGTGGTATTCCCCTCTTGAGGGGTAGAGGGTGGCTGCTGCTCCAATGTAACACAGAGTTTGTTGCTGTGGGTTTACGGAATATTGTGGTGGCCAACTCATCCGAATCACTTCTCTGGATCAGTATATCCAGAAAGGGTAACGTGTTTTTATTTGTCTCATATGTAAAGTGTAGGCCTAGCACATTTTCATTTAGTTTGTCCACAAGCGTTGTGAAGGAAGTAGGGGAAGAGGCCAATCTGGTGGTGCTCCATCTAATTTTTTAGACCAGGGCATCTCCTACCCCCTGAGGAACCGCTCCAGACAACGGGAGCAACAGGGCCCAAAATAATCAACCTATCTAAAAGGCCGCTATCATCTTCGGAAATGGCGTTATTGAGCAAGGGACTCTCATTTGTCCCGAACAGCGCTTCAATGAGTTCTCATGGGTAAAATATCTGAATTTATTTATCCGGAAACTGAGATGGCACAAATGCTTTAAATCGGGAGACAAGCGCCAGTGTCGAGAATTGGGAATTCCTGTTGATATGCTGGAGGATGTGAGACTACTGAATAGTCTATCCGACACCAACGACCAGGATGAAGGAAAAGGACCCTTCACCTCCCTAAGGGCAAAAAGCAAAAAGATGCCCCCGCTAGGACACATCTCATGTCTGGGTGTGTTCCTTCAATTAGTGATGACGGATCTGTGCGAACTAGCAGCTGCAGGCCCGTCGGGCAATCTCTCTAGCAGAGAACAGAAAACCATTTCAAATTTACAAAAGGATGAAACAATCAGGATTAAACCCTCGGATAAAGGGGGCAATACCGTCATTATGGATACAGAGGATTATTGTAGGATGTGCCTACAACTTCTGAGAGACAAACAGAACTATAGCACACTTACCTGCAATCCGACAGCCCCTTTCTGATCGAGCTACGGGATATCCTATTAGAGGCAAAACTGAATAGGATCATTTCAGAGACCGAATTTGATTTCCTATACCCCAAGTTTCCAGTGACAGCAACATTCTATAGTCTCCCTAAAATACACAAAGGGACAAATCCCCTGAAAGGACGACATATAGTATTAGGGATAGGGAGCATATGTCACAATCTAGGCAAATATGTTGACCAGATACTTCTACCTTTCGTCACCTCCCTGCCCTCCTATACACGAGATAGCATGGATCTCCTCAAGAGGATAGATGGCATTACATTAGACCAACAATCCATCCTAGCAAGTAAAGACGTAGAGGCCCTGTACTCATCTATACCTCACGAGGCAAGCCTCAAAGCAGTGGAATACTACCTCAGTATGAGGGGCCAACAATTTGGGGAGCAATACCCGTTTGTCCTCAGACTTCTCAAATTCATCCTTACACATAATTTTTTTGTCTTCAACGGCAAGTGGTACCACCAGCTCAGGGGCACCACGATGGTATGTTCCTGTGCACCATCGTATGCAAATTTTCCCCTGGGCTGGTGGGAGACCAATAACGTTTTCAGTGAGGTGATGTCGTCATGGGCCCGGTACATTGACAACATATTCATCATCTGGAACGCATCTGTACCAGCCTTCACAACGCTTGTGGGCAAACTAAATGAAAATGTGCTAGGCCTACACTTCACATATGAGACAAATAAAAACACGTTACCCTTTCTGGATATACTGATCCAGAGAAGTGATTCGGATGAGTTGGCCACCACAATATTCCGCAAACCCACAGCAACAAACTCTGTGTTACATTGGAGCAGCAGCCACCCTCTACCCCTCAAGAGGGGAATACCACGAAGGCAATATTTGCGTCTGAGACGCAACTGCTCCAACAAAGCAGAGTTTGTTAAACAGGCAGGGATCCTGAGGAACAGATTCCTCTCTAGAGGATATCCCGACTCAGTACTGAGGTCAGCATACCAACTGGCTCTGACATCATCACGAACTGAACTACTGGTACCCAGAATTAAACCTTCAGATACCAGACAGAAGACAAGGGTAATTGGCACATTCGATGAGGCTGCCAGTGATGTAAGAAATATTTTCCAGAAGCACTGGCCCATCCTGATGATGGATCCAGACATTAAGGAGAGGATTTTTGATTACCCTCAGATCACCTTCAGGAGAGGACACAGCCTAAGAGATATGTTGGTACATAGTCACCACAAGCCAACTGCAAAGGGAACGTGGTTAGATCGAAGACCACTGGGGTGCTTCAGGTGCAGTGGATGCATCGCATGTAACACGATACAAACAGGTAAAACATTTGTGAGCATCAATCTCCAAAAATCTTTCAAAATCAAGGACTTTGTAAACTGCCGCACTAGGGGTGTCATTTATAGAATCACCTGTAAATGCCCCCTAGAATACATTGGCAAAACGAAACGAGAGTTACACAGACGCATTAGCGAACACCTGGGGGACATCAGCAACAGAAGAGACACAGCTGCATCACGTCACGCACATGAATACCACCACAGAGATCCGCGGAGTATTAAAGTCATGGGCATCGAGGTAGTCACCCCCCCCCCCCCCCCTGCAAGGAGGTGACTGGGACCGCACACTCCTACAACATGAAGCACGCTGGATCCATACCCTGCGCACTGTAGCACCCCAGGGTCTTATTGAGCAACTTTGCTTTGGCTGTTTTATCTGACGGCCATCAGATGAGTCAAGAAAACAATAAGGGATGTGCACCACCATATACGACTCATATAGGCCCATACTAGGCAAGTTGAAGGGCATGTGCCAAAATGAGTAGCACATGTCATTTTAGAGATCCATCATAGTAATAATAATGCTGATAATTCCCCTTTAACTGCATCAATCATGTGTCACCCTTGACACTGAACACATTAAGAATCGCATTGTACACACCCCTGTGACACTAGAAATATCCTAAAGAAAGTAAAAGCTAATAATGATGTCAATCCCTGCCAATAACAATGTACATGTACCTGTGATTTCTGACAGGCACATAGTAATATATATGAGAATTCATTAATTAAATATTTTTCTATATGTACCCGTGCTTGGACCAAACCGACCAGAATACCTTTATTTTAAATCGCACTGCAAAAAATGCCACTTTAACATATACCGCACTTGTTATAGACGGTGTTTTAATAATGGTTGCCCCACAGCGTCCTGGTCACTAGGCAACCCTCTAAACACTGGCCGCTGGCAACTATCGGTCCCGGGCTGATGACCAAATTCCCGGCTAGTCTGAATGACGTGTCTCTATCTGACTAACTAACTGACTCACCAACACGTAGTTCTTTTGTCCACCCCCTCTCTCCCCATTGTATTTTCCCCCATTTACCTCTCGCAAAAGGTTTACTTCTGCTCAAAATGTCTGCAATGTAACAAAGTGTTGATCTATGCTGTCAGTAATGCTCTAAAGTATCATCATCATTAGTGATGAGCGGCAGGGGTCATATTCGAATTCGCAATATTTTGCGAATATCTTTAGAATATTCGTCGAATATTCGAAAATTCGCCATTTTTTTTTCTTGCAAAAAATCGGCAAGGTAATAATTCTGTAATATGCGAATTTTCGTAATTCGAATTTTCGGATTCAAATTTTAATTGAGAATTTTTCAACTTACGAATATTAGACAAAAGATTATAGCTCTATATAGATATAGCAATTTGCTCTATATTCGATTTTTTGAATATTCGCTATATTGCTATAACAGTTTTTTCGAATATTCGTAATATATAGCAATATAGCGAATATTGGAAAAAAAATGAATATAGAGCAATTTAGCTAATATAGTGCTATAATCTTTTTTTTATAGTTGTCATTTTTTCCAATCTGAACTTCAGATGAGAAAAAAATTACAACTATTAGACAAAGAAGATTATAGCACTATATTAGCTAAATTGCTCTATATTCGTTTTTTTTCCAATATTCTAAAACAAGAATATATAGCAATATAGCGAATATTCGAAAAAACTAATATAGAGCAATTTAGCTAAAAGGCTACTTTCACACTTGCGTTCGGGGCTCCGCTTGTGAGTTCCGTTTGAAGGCTCTCACAAGCGTCTCCGAACGGATCCGTCCAGCCCTAATGCATTCTGAGTGGATACTGATCCGCTCAGAATGCATCAGTCTGGCACCGTTTGTCCTCCGCTCCGCTCAGCAGGCGGACACCTGAACGCTGCTTGCAGCGTTCGGGTGTCCGCCTGGCCGTGCGGAGGCAAACGGATCCGTCCAGACTTACAATGTAAGGCTACTTTCACACTTGCGCTTGATCGGATCCGTTCTGAACGGATCCGATCATATTAATGCAGACGGAGGCTCCGTTCAGTACGGATCCGTCTGCATTAATAACTTAGAAAAATTTCGCAAGTGCGCAAGTAGCCTGAGCGGATCCGTTCGGACTTTCAATGTAAAGTCAATGGGGGACGGATCCGCTTGAAGATTGAGCCATATGGTGACATCTTCAAGCGGATCCGTTCCCATTGACTTACATTGTAAGTCTGAACGGATCCGCTCGCCTCCGCACGGCCAGGCGGACAGCTGAACGCTGCAAGCAGCGTTCAGCTGTCCGCCTGTCCGTGCGGAGGCGAGCGGAGCGGAGGCTGAACGCCGCCAGACTGATGCAGTCTGAGCGGATCCGCTCCATTCAGACTGCATCAGGGCTGGACGGAGGCGTTCGGGTCCGCTCGTGAGCTCCTTCAAACGGAGCTCACGAACGGACCTATGAACGCTAGTGTGAAAGTAGCCTAAGTCAATGGGGACGGATCCGTTTGAAGTTAACACAGTATGGCTCAATTTTCAAACGGATCCGTCCCCCATTGACTTTCAATGTAAAGTCAAAACGGATCCGTTTGCACTATCATGAACGAAAAAAAAATAATATTTTTTTTTATTTTATTTTTTGTTCATGGTAATGCAAACGGATCCGTTCTGAACGGAGCCACCGTCTGCATTAATATGAGCGGATCCGTTCAGAACGGATCCGATCGAACGCTAGTGTGAAAGTAGCCTAATATAGTGCTATAATCTTCTTTGTCTAAAAGTTGAAAAATTCGCAATAAAAATTCGAATCCGAAAATTCGAATTACGAAAATTCGCATATTACACATTCATTACCTTGCCGATTTTTTCAAGAAAAAAAAATCGTGCATTTTCGAATATGACCCCTGCCGCTCATCACTACTCCTAAAGTCAAGTATATTGCAGCCTTCTTATTGGCCCACAAGCTAGAAGCAGGAAGGGATCATGTGTACTGATAAAAAAAAAAAATCTGAAAAAAAAACGGGAAAAAAAAATCTGAAAAAAAAAAAATCGATATTCGAAATTACAAATATATATAACTATATTCGAAATATTCGCGAATTTTCGAAGTACCTATATTCGCGATAAAAATTTGAAATTAGAATATTCGTGATCAACACTAATCATCATTAGAAATTAATGACTTATTAAGCATGGGTTGAAATGATTGGACCTTTCAGTACCTATGACCTGATGCTCCAGTTTACACATACCTGTATATTGTTATTCCTATGTATTTTTGTGAATCTCAATAAAAAGAGAATTCATAATAATAAAAAAAAATACATTAAAAGAGCTGCAGGAATATCTGACAAGTACTGGCTGTGTGGTACATGTGACAACAATCTCCTGTATTCTTCATATGTCTAGGCTATGGGGTAGAGTGGCAAGACAAAAACATCCAAGCCAGGCTACATTTTGCAAAAACACATCTGAAGTCTCCCAAAAGCATGTGGGAAAAGGTGTTATGGTCTGATGAAACCAAGGTTAAACTTTTTGGCCATAATTCCCAAAAATATGTTTGGTGCAAAAATGTACATCACCAAAAGAACACCATACCCACAGTGAAGCATGGTGGTGGCAGCATCATGCTGTGGAGCTGTTTTTCTTCAGCTGGAACTGGGGCCTTAGCTAAGCTAGAGGGAATTACTAGTAAGTATTCCTATACAGCAGAAGTCTCTTTTTTTTTTTTTTCTTTTGTAACTGGGCATGCAATTCTAAAGTGTAGTGATTAACATACTTGGCTATAATGTCGAAGGTTGTGAGTAGAGATAGCCTTGCGGTTCGTCTGGCAGTCGTTTCATGGCGAACTTTACACATTCGCAATTCGCCGAACATGCGAACATATGGCGATGTTCGCATGCGCCATATTCTTTTGCATTGCGCCGAACTTTGACCCATGACACATCCATCAGGTAGGACAGGACAGCCAATTAAGACGTTTCAGCACATGGACACACCCCCACCCTATAACAGAACCCGATATGGCAGCCATTTTACATTCTGTGTTTTGCCAGTGTAGGGAGAGGTTGCTTTGTGGAGCAGGAACAGACTGTTAGGAACACCAAACGCTAGCTAATAGGGCCACAAAAGTCCTTTTAAGGACTGGTATAGGCGTACTATCGATAGGTGTGATATACTGAGGGGTGTGAAATACTTATAATATACTTTCTAACATAAAAAGTATATTATAGTGCATTTGGATTGTGCAGCAGTTCTGTGCATGTTCTGCTGCGATACAGCGGCTATATAGAGGGACAAGTGCTATTAAAAACAACTATTTACAATAGGCGTGATATACCTGTTGTCCCCCCCAAAAACTGATTGAGGGGCGCAATATACCTGCTTCCATAAAATACTGATTTACGGGTGCGATCTACCTGCTTCCACCAAATATTGATTGAGGCCTGCAATATACCTGCTTCCACAAAATACTGATTGAGGTGTGCGATGTACCTGCTTCCACAAAATATTGATTGAGGGGTTCTATATACCTGCTTACACAAAATACAGTTCAAAACTGGTGAACTGGAATTAGTGATGTGTGAGGAGGACTATGACATAGTGGGAATAACTGATACATGGCTGGATTATAGCTATGACTGGGCAGTTAATGTACAAGGTTAAAGTCTGTTTAGAAAGGATTGTCAAAACTGGAGAGGGGGAGGGGTCTGCCTTTATGTAAAGTCCTCTCTAAAGCCCACAGTCCGAGAAGATATAAGTGAGGGACATGAACATGTGGAGTCACTGAGGGTAGAAATACATGGAGGCAAAAACAATAACACTATTCTAGTAGGAGTTTATTATAAACCACCCAATATATCAGAGTCCAAAGAAAATCTAGTTCTAAACGAAATAGACAAGGTGGCAAATCATAATGAGGTGGTTATTATGGGGGACTTCAACTACCCAGATATAGACTGGGAAACTGAAAGCTGTACACAAGGGAGGAAACAGGTTCTTGGCAATAACCAAAGACAATTACCTTTTTTAACTTGTTCAGAACCAAACTAGAGGGACGGCCATACTGGACTTAGTATTAACCAATAGACCTGACAGAACAACAGATGTGCAGGCTGGGGGACACCTGGGAAATAGTGACCATAAAGTAATTACCTTCCAATTATCCTTCAAACAATCGTTTCTACAGAGAGAAACAAATATACCAAACTTCAAAAAAGCTAACTTTAGACAACTAAAAGAGGCCATAGGCCTAACTAACTGGGACAAAGTCCTCAAAAATAAAAATACAGCCACAAAATGGGATATTTTTAAAAGCATCCTAAAATCTAATTGTGAGAGGTACATAGCTTATAGGAACAAAAGGTTAAGCAACAAGAAGAAACCAATGTGGATAAATAGAACTGTAAAGAAGGTAATAAATGACAAAAAGAAAGCATTTAAATCACTAAAACATGATGATAGCGAGGAAGCACTGAAAAACTCTAAGGAAAAAAATAGAATATGTAAAAAACAAATAAAAGCTGCCAAACTAGAGACCGGGAGATCAATTGCCAAAGAGAGCAAAACTAACCCTAACATGTTCTTCAATTATATAAATGGTAAAAAGTATAAATCTGAAGGTGTCGGCCCTCTACAGAGCAATGAGTGGGGAGTTGCACAGAGCAACGAGGAGAAAGCAAAGCTATTAAATATTTTTTTCCACTGTATTCACTAAGGAAAATAAACTGTCAGATGAAATGCAGAATGTAAAAGTATATTCCCCATTAAAAGTGCCCTGTCTGACCCAGGAAGAAGTACATCAGCGACTTAAACAGATTAAAATAGACAAATTGCCAGGGCCAGATGGCATACACCCCTGTATCCTAAGAGAATTAAGTAATGTCATAGCCAGACCCTTATTTCTGATATTTACAGACTCTATACTGACAGGGAGTATTCCGCAGGATTGGCACATAGCAAATGAGGTGCCAATATTCAAAAAGGGTGCAAAAACAGACCCAGATAACTATAGGCAGGTAAGTTTAACATCTGTTGTGGGTAAACAGTTTGAAGGTTTTCTAAGAGATGCTATCTTGGAGGATCTCAATGAAAACAAGCAAATAACATCATATCAGCATGGCTTCTTGAGGGATCGGTCATGTCAAACTAATTTAATCAGTTTCTATGAGGAGGTAAGTTCTAGACTTGACAGCGGCGAATCAATGGATGTCGTATATCTGGACTTCTCCAAAGCATTTGACACTGTACCACATAAAAGGTTAGTATATAAAATGAGAATGCTCGGACTGGGAGAAAACGTCTGTATGTGGGTAAGTAACTGGCTCAATGATAGAAAACAGAGGGTGGTTATTAATGGTACACACTCAGATTGGGTCACTGTCACTAGTGGAGTACCTCAGGGGTCAGTATTGGGCCCTATTCTCTTCAATATATTTATTAATGATCTTGTAGAAGGCTTGCACAGTAAAATATAAATTTTTGCAGATGACACTAAACTGTGTAAAGTAATTAACACTGAAGAGGACACTATACAGCTACAGATGGATCTGGATAGATTAGAGGCTTGGGCAGAGAAGTGGCAGATGAGGTTTAACACTGACAAATGTAAGGTTATGCACATGGGAAGGAATAATGCAAATCACCCGTACATACTAAATGGTAAAACACTGGGTAACACTGACATGGAATAGAGCCTAGGAATTTTAATAAACAGCAAACTAAGCAGTAAAAACCAGTGTCAGGCAGCTGCTGCCAAGGCCAATAAGATAATGGGTTGCATCAAAAGGGGCATAGATGCCTGTGATGAAAACATAGTCCTACCACTTTACAAATCACTAATCAGACCACACATGGAGTACTGTGTACAGTTCTGGGCTCCTGTGAACAAGGCAGACATAGCAGAGCTGGAGAGGGTTCAGAGTAGGGCAACTATAGTAATACCTGGAATGGGGCAACTACAGTACCCTGAAAGATTATCAACATTAGGGTTATTCACTTTAGAAAAAAGACGACTGAGGGGAGATCTAATTACTATGTATAAATATATCAGGGGGCAGTACAGAGATCTCTCCCATCATCTATTTATCACCAGGACTGTGACGAGAGGACACCCTCTGTGTCTGGAGGAAAGAAGGTTTGTACACAAACATAGAAAAGGATTCTTTACGGTAAGAGCAGTGAGACTATGGAACTCTCTGCCTGAGGAGGTGGTGATGGTGCATACAATAAAATAATTCAAGAGGGGCCTGGATGTATTTCTGGAGTGTAATAATATTACAGGTTATAGCTACTAGAGAGGGGTCGTTCATCCAGGGAGTTATTCTGATTGCCTTATTGGAGTCGGGAAGGAATTTTTTCCCCCTTAAGTGGGGAAAATTGGCTTGTACCTCACAGCGCTTTTTTTGCCTTCCTCTAGATCAACTTGCAGGATAACAGGCTGAACTGGATGGGAAAATGTCTTTTTTCGGCCTTATATACTATGTTACTATGAGGGGTGCGATATACCTGCTTCCACAAAATACTGATTATGGTGTTTTTATATACCTGCTTCCAAAAAAAATACTGATTGAGGGGTGCGATATACCTGTTTCCACAAAATATTGATTAAGGGTTTCTGTATACCTGTTTCCACAAAATACTGATTGAGGGGTGTGATATACCTGCTTCCACAAAATACTGATTAAGGAGTTTGATATACCTACTTCCACAAAATACAGATTGAGGGGTGCGATATACCTGCTTCCACCAAATATTGATTAAGGGGTTCTATATACCTGCTTCGACAAAATACTGATTAAGTGGTTTGATATACCTGCTTCCACAAAATATTGATTGAGGGGTGTGATATACCTGCTTCCGCAAAATACTGGATAAGTGGTTTGATATGATTGCTTCCACTAAATACTGATTCATGGTTGCGATATACCTGCTTCCACAAAATATTGATTGAGGCCTGCGATACACCTGCTTCCACAAAATACTGATTGAGGTGTGCGATATACCTGCTTCCAAAAAATACTGATTAAGGGGATTGATATACCTGCTTCCAAAAAATACTGATTAAGGGGTTTGATATACCTGCTTCCACCAAATATTGATTGAGGCCTGCGATACACCTGCTTCCACAAATACTGACTCCACTTGCCTACAGTAAAATTGTTATTCAGTGACCGCCTAATGTGCCTCCAGCCACATAATCACTTGTTCTTTTCTGTCAGGTGAATGCCTAATTTTTAGGGCCTGTAATCCACCGGCCTACAGTAAAATTGTTATTCAGTGACAACCTAATGTACCTCCAGCCACATAATCACTTGTTTTTTTCTGTCAGGTGAATGCCTAATTTTTGGGGCCTATACTCCCTGGCCTCCAGTAGAATTGTTATTCAGTGACCGCCTAATGTATCTCCAGCCACATAATCACTTGTTCTTTTCTGTCAGGTGAATGCCTAATTTTTGGGGCCTAAACTCCATGGCCTCCAGTAGAATTGTTATTCAGTGACCGCCTAATGTATCTCCAGCCACATAATCACTTGTTCTTTTCTGTCAGGTGAATGCCTAATTTTTGGGGCCTAAACTCCATGGCCTCCAGTAGAATTGTTATTCAGTGACCGCCTAATGTATCTCCAGCCACATAATCACTTGTTCTTTTCTGTCAGGTAAATGCCAAATTTTTGGGGCCTGTACTCCCGTGGCCTAAAATAAAATCATTCTAGGCTCCACTAGGGCACATTTTTGAGAGTTTCCCTTTAAGACAAATAAAAATGGCCCTGATTAAAATACATATCTTTTGTTCTAATTTTTGCCATTGATCCCCCTCTGGTATGTCACTGTGCATGTTGTGGGACTATTTTTGCACTTCTAGTAAGCATTTGGTGGCTGCAAAAATTTTTCAGGTTTGCCTGCTATTAAAGTGAATGGAACCCGCCTAAACGCGCGGTTCGCAAACATTTGATCGCAAACACGCGGTCGAGTTCGTGAAAAGTCCCAGGCGTTGTTCGTCCATCACTAGTTGTGAGTTCGAATCCCACCAGAAACTTTTCAGAAATAGAGGCTAAATTAGATTTAAATACACTGATTCAAGCCTCGCGCTCGAGCACACGCAATATTCGGCTGAACACCGCAATGTGTCGAGCATAGCAATGCTCGAGCCAAACTGGTGTTCTGCCGAGCATGCTCCCCCAACACTATGTACTGTATATTAATTGTCACAAAATCTGGACCACAGTTTTTTCCAATTATTCACCTGATTTAGAGAAGATGGAGTCGCAAGAAGCATATTATATGTTTTCAGAAACTTTCCAATGTACACATGTGTTATGTTTCTTGTCATCTTGTCTTAGATGTATGGACACTATATTATTTCTATTAGACAGGATAATCTGTGTAAAATACATATACTAACACAGTTTAACATTTTCTTTAAAAAATGTTCCACTTCATAATATAAAAAGGTAGAAATGTCAATGTCAGGAATTTAGATAAGAAGTATGTGCTTAATAAACAGAGTAGCTGTCTATGACATGTTCAGAATTCTTCTGGTTCACTGGCAACCCCTGAGAAAATAGATTAACATATCACCTGGGTTTTGGATTGTGGTACTAATATGTTTTTAGAGCACCTCAGTATTCTTGACTCTTTTTTTGTTATAATTTCATTGGATCATGTATACAATAAGATTTAATTGTAAGTCTTTGATCACAATGGTAATAAGGTGCATGCCATAATATTTTTTTTGCCTGCAGATAAAGATCATAATGTAGTCTGAGGAGCTATTTTTCTGGTAAATCTGTTAGAATTGTCATGATGCTGGTTAAAATGAAAGCCATTATGCTAATGTGAACTAGTCTAAAATAATTAAGAAACACTAATATTTAATCTATGAAGCAAGACAATCCATAAAAAGTGAGTAGATAGAATTTAATATGAATGGATTATTTATAACTGAGATTTACTTATTACGGTAATTTCAGTGCAGGATTGGACAAACAGCTGCAAGGCAGCTGTGATATAAGATTATTTTGTAGAAGAGCAAAATATTTGCAAGAAATGTGCATTTTCTTGACACCTGCTTGTGGTGGACAAATGGGAGGACCCAATACATATTCAATTATCAGTGAATCTGTCAAACAGTCTACATTGTATGGATAGATTTTGGCATAGAGTGTGTGACAGAATGTTTATATAGGGATCCTGTACATCAGCAATTATTGGAAGCTTGTCAGACAGCAAGGCAGATATTAAGATATTACACCCTACCCCTATCTGCAATCAACAGAACCCCTAGTTGTTGTTTTAGCATAAAGTCAAATCCCCCCAATATGTTTCTCCATAAATGCAGCATCCTAAAGAGATTAGGGACAATAACAACATAAGTCTTGTATTAAGGACATAATCTTTCATGATGTCAGTACAGGACTAGTGGAACACCTCTCAATTCTCAATGAAAGACAGTGTAAATATTCAATCAAATCTTCATTGAATTCTCCTATTGAAATGACCTCTTCATGTTACTTCATGGTACACATATGACATATTGTTAAAAGCCGATTGCTGAGGCCTGTGATTGGCTGTAGCGGTTATGGGACCAAGCCGTATCCTGGTCTTGAGGGGCAGGGGTGGGATTCAAATTTTTAACAACAGGTTCCCTACTCAGCGGTGGATACGCAGCGCGTCACGAGTCACGACACATATTTACATACACCGCTCCATGTTCTCACATTGCTTCTCCCCACAGATTCATGGCCCCCTCCATGTTCTCACATTGCTTCTCCCCACAGATTCATGGCCCCTCCATGTTCTCACATTGCTTCTCCCCACAGATTCATGGCCCCTCCATGTTCTCACATTGCTTCTCCCCACATGGCCCCCTCCATGTTCTCACATTGCTTCTCCCCACATGGCCCCCTCCATGTTCTCACATTGCTTCTCCCCACATGGCCCCCTCCATGTTCTCACATTGCTTCTCCCCACAGATTCATGGCCCCTCCATGTTCTCACATTGCTTCTCCCCACAGATTCATGGCCCCCTCCATGTTCTCACATTGCTTCTCCCCACAGATTCATGGCCCCTCCATGTTCTCACATTGCTTCTCCCCACAGATTCATGGCCCCTCCATGTTCTCACATTGCTTCTCCCCACATGGCCCCCTCCATGTTCTCACATTGCTTCTCCCCACATGGCCCCCTCCATGTTCTCACATTGCTTCTCCCCACATGGCCCCCTCCATGTTCTCACATTGCTTCTCCCCACAGATTCATGGCCCCTCCATGTTCTCACATTGCTTCTCCCCACAGATTCATGGCCCCCTCCATGTTCTCACAATGCTTCTCCCCACAGATTCATGGCCCCTCCATGTTCTCACATTGCTTCTCCCCACAGATTCATGGCCCCTCCATGTTCTCACATTGCTTCTCCCCACATGGCCCCCTCCATGTTCTCACATTGCTTCTCCCCACATGGCCCCCTCCATGTTCTCACATTGCTTCTCCCCACATGGCCCCCTCCATGTTCTCACATTGCTTCTCCCCACAGATTCATGGCCCCCTCCATGTTCTCACATTGCTTCTCCCCACATGGCCCCCTCCATATTCTCACATAGCTTCTCCCCACAGATTCATGGCTCCCTCCATGTTCTCAAACTTCTCATATAGCTTCTCCCCACAGATTCATGGCCCCCTCCATTTTTGTTATGTTGTCACATTTCAATTTCAGCCCCTGGTCGGTGGTCCCCTCCTTAATGCCAACTTGTCAGTGTCACACAAATCACACTCAACCAACCAGGCTGTCCTGAGTCCTGACCTGTCCAGACTCCTTTCTGTTAGGCTAGGGGCCGGCTCTTCAATCTTTCATGGCTGTGTGTGGGGTGTGGACTGTCAGCAACTAGGGCACTCTGCAGACAGTGAGAGGACTCCTCTCTCCTTCTCTGTTCTGGGCTGGCAGCTTCGCGGCGCTGCTCACTCTCAAGACACTCCCCTTTGTTGCCATGACTGCGAGGCTGGGGGCGGGGGGAGGGCGGCAGCACTGTGGAAGACTGGCTGACACACACACAGCCACGCTCACGCTGACTGACTGTAAGTAACAGCCGCTAGGGCTGCAGCTAACGATTATTTGAATAATCGATTAGTTGCCGATTAATTTATACGATTAATCGATTAATCGGCAAAAACGACAAAATTACAAAACAGAGAGGTTTATATGATCTTACTTGAAAAAATATATTCAAAGGCCATATTAAAACAAATTGTGGACGACACTATTATGGGGGATCTGTGGACGACACTTATGGGGGATCTGTGGACGACACTATTATGGGGGATCTGTGGACGGCGCAGTTATGGAGAGGGGGAATCTGTGGACGACACTATTATGGGGGATCTGTGGACGGCGCAGTTATGGAGAGGGGGGATCTGTGGACGACACTATTATGGGGGATCTGTGGACGGCGCAGTTATGGAGAGGGGGGATCTGTGGATGGCGTAGTTATGGAGAGGGGGATCTGTGGATGGCGTAGTTATGGAGAGGGGGATCTGTGGGTGGCGTAGTTATGGAGAGGGGGATCTGTGGGTGGCGTAGTTATGGAGAGGGGGATCTGTGGGTGGCGCAGTTATGGAGAGGGGGATCTGTGGACGGCGCAGTTATGGAGAGGGGGATCTGTGGACGGCGCAGTTATGGAGAGGGGGATCTGTGGACGGCGTAGTTATGGAGAGGGGGATCTGTGGACGGCGCAGTTATGGAGAGGGTGATCTGTGGGTGGCGTAGTTATGGAGAGGGGGATCTGTGGACGGCGCAGTTATGGAGAGGGGGATCTGTGGACGGCGCAGTTATGGAGAGGGGGATCTGTGGACGGCGCAGTTATGGAGAGGGGGATCTGTGGATGGCGCTGTTATGGAGAGGGGGATCTGTGGGCGGCGCAGTTATGGAGAGGGGGATCTGTGGATGGCGCTGTTATGGAGAGGGATCTGTGGGTGGCGCAGTTATGGAGAGGGGGATCTGTGGGTGGCGCTGTTATGGAGAGGGGGATATGTGCACTGTTATGGGCATAACAGTGCACAGATCCCTTTCCACATAACAGTGCACAGATCCCCCTTCCCATAGCAGTGCCATACACAGATCCCCCCTCCTCCCCATAGCAGTGCTATACACAGACCCCCCTCCCCATAGCAGTGCCATAGACAGATCCTCCCCCCTCCCCATAGAAGTGCCATACACAGACCCCCCTCCCCATAGCAGTGCTATACACAGACCCCCCTCCCCATAGAAGTGCTATACACAGACCCCCCTCCCCATAGCAGTGCCATAGACAGATCCTCCCCATAACAGCCCCGGCCCCGATGCTTATAAGTCGGACTAATCACGTCTGCATCTTTATTTTACCTTTTTACAATGACGCTCCTGTAACAGCCAGGCAGAGCGGACGGCGGCGTAACGTCACTCACGTGACGCACCTGCTCCGCCCACCTCATGAATGAAGGAGGTGGAGCAGGCGTGTCACGTGAGTGAGTGACGTTACGCCGCCGTCTGCTCTGCCTGGCTGTTACAGGAGCGTCATTGTAAAAAGGTAAAATAAAGATGCAGCGACCGCCCGCCCGGATAGCAACGAATCGGCGATTATTCGATAACTGGATTCGTCGACAACGAATCCAGTTATCGAATATAATCGATTACATCGATTAATCGTTGCAGCCCTAACAGCCGCAGGCTGAAAAATACAGGGGTGCAGGCGCAGCTGCAGGACCGGGTCGGGATCCCTGCTTCTCACCGGTCCTGCGAACCGCCTGTAATTTTAACAAACGGTTCGGCAGAACCGGAGAGAATCGGCTGGATCCCATGCCTGTTGAGGGGGGAACAGAGTGATGGCAGGACAGTGGGTGGACAGGTGAATGTTTTTCTTTAGGGGTACAAGTTAGGACCATAGGAGTTGCTGGCTTCAATATTGTCTATTGCAGCATTACATAGAAGGCAGGTAAATTATATATTAAAATAGTTTCAAAAAAGCAAAGTAAAGCCTTTTATTAAACCCTAATTCTGTTCAAACAATGGGTACAGTGAACGTTCTCATAAAAATTTCTTGTTTTGTCCATGCTACTGGGGCCATGCTACTGGGGCCCAATTTAATTTGACAATTTCCACAAAATTCTATGTTTTTATGTCACCATTGTGTACAGATCTTATTTGTCTGGATCAAGGAGAGTCACATTGGTGTTAATGAAGCTGATGGATTTGGAGATATCTTCTAAGTTCCTGCATAGTTTTGTCTTTGTAGGTTAAGTGCAACTAGTCCCGTACACAACTACCAAACTGTGGTTGGTAATAGACAATGTAGCTTCTGCCAACCACAGTATTGACAAAATCTTGGTGCGGACAAAAAAAAACCATCTCTCACAAGGCTAAGGTCTTATAATTGAGGACTTCAATCAGGTATAAGTAGGTTGATTTAATTGAAAGATTACTATGAACCAATATTTAACAGTTAATGTTTGTTGTAAATCTGTATGTAATAGCCAATATCTCCAAAGGATGTTGCTATTTTCTGAGACAAGTGTATCAAAGGTTATAATGAAATCTCTGGTAAAATAGTTTAAACTACTTATGAAATGTGGAATCATCCGAGCAGTTTCTTTAGCCTTCAGATGTAAACCAACTGGTATCCCTCTTTTGTTGCCAGCTTGATGTCTATTGACCCAGTGAAGAAAGCTATTTGTAGTTTTGCAATAGATGTTTGTATTGACAGTGCACTCAGGTTCCAAAAAAATCTTTAAGTCAAGAAAATTACATAAGTGAATTTTGTCTGTATAGTATTGGTGTTTAAGACAAAATCATTAAATAAATACATATATCCATCTGTAAGGGATCGCCTCTTATTCGGGGGTCATGACATAAAACAAAAGCCTGCCCGTTTGGGCTCTACCTAAGCATAATAAACATCGTATCCCTAACTCGGCTATACGATAGTGTTCCCACATGGAACCAGGTGCGGCTTACCCCAGACATACAGTCCACCACCACCAGCCCTCAGGCTGTAACAAATGCAGTACCTTTGGAGGGGGGTGTGGTCTAGCAGTCTTCCTGACTAACCTTTCAATGCTTGTTCCCGGGAGTCGCTGAGTCCCCCAAAGTCCAGGCTATTGCATAGCCTCGTGGCCCCTCAGCCTTGCCTAGCTGAGACCACACTGACAGAGCCTCACCAGGCCTCTGTCTGCACACTCTCCAGAGTGAGACACACCCAAGATCCAGTAGCAGGATTAAATAGGATCCCTGGACATGAGCATGCCCTAAGTCTCGGACTGGAACCTGGGGAAACAACACCTCAATGTTCACATTGCCACACTATCCCATAAAATAAGCAAGTTGTCAAAATACCTGCCCCAAAACACCATTTGACAAAATATGAGGCAAGGACCTCAAAGGTAGTATTTTCCTAAATACTACCGGTACCACGAGCCACACAAGAAAGGCAGCGGGAGATTAGGAAGGTTAACAAGTGGCTCAAGAACTGGTGTAGGAAGGAGTTCATGGAGAACTGGGCTGACTTCTCTCTTGGCTGCAGGCTCTATCGTAGGGATGGGCTGCATCTCAATGGGAAAGGGGCAGCTATGTTGGGGAGAAGATGGCTAGAAGGTTGAAGGGGTGTTTAAACTAGGGACTGGGGGGAGGGTAATTACGTTATAGGATGGGAAGATAGTACAGATAGAGACCAGGGGCAAAGTAATGGGACTGGGGGAGGAATGGAAGGAGGAACTAGAACCGCTCAGAAGGAAAAGTGTAGGGTATAAAATATACATAAACCTCTTAAATGTATGTATACTAATGCCAGAAACCTGACTAATAAAACTGGAGAACTATAATTAGTGATGTGTGAGAAGGACTATGACATAGTGGGAATAACTGAAACATGGCTGAATGATAGCTATGACTGGGCAGTTAATATACAGGGTTACAGTCTGTTTAGAAAGGATTGCCAAAACTGAAGAAGGGGAGGGGTCTGCCTTTATGTAAAGTCCTGTCTAAAGCTCACAGTCCGAGAAGATATAAATGAGGGACATGAACATGTGAAGCCACTGTGGGTAGAAATACATGGAGGCAAAAACAATAATAAATTACTAATAGGAGTTTATTATAAACCACCTAATATACCAGAGTCCACAGAAAATCTAATACTAAACGAGATAGACAAGGCGGCAAATCATAATGAGGTGGTTATTATGGGGGACTTCAACTACCCAGATATAGACTGGGAAACTGAAACTTGGATCTAAACTAGGATCTAAGCTAGGAAAACCATTGGTGGTAGTTGCAATTTTGTGGCCTTGAACTGAAAGATTGGTCACGAGATTGGATATCATGTGTAGATTGGGAAGAAAAGACCCTGACTGACAAAGAGGTAGCTGTTAAATGAGCTCCATGGTTTTACATTTTATTTAGAAGACAAGTTGAAAGTGCATAACACTGTGCAGTAAATTAAATAGTGAATCTAGTTAAGATCCTCTTCATTCCAAGCAGCCTAAACAGCTAAACTCCCAATGATCATAGAGAAATGGCATCTTTAATGCAGCAAAGTATGAGGTTTGTTTTGAATTCAAAGATTAATATGATATGTTTCTATTTTGTCTTATATCCCAGTAAACCTCAGTTCTCCTTCATAACTGGCTACGGGTGGGTTCACATATGCCTTGGCAGTGAAACAGACTGCTGGAGTTTACTGTATCAGTCATAGTCCAGATAGGACCATGCACTCCCAAATCTCCATTGACTACAATGAGATCCAATAGGAATCCATCTGCTTTAAGGCATAAATACCAGCTTTCAGCCTGACAAAAGGTTTAGCATGAACAACTTTTTTAAGCTAAAAGTCAGCATTTATGCAAGAAAGGGGCTGGATCCCCATTGGATCCCATTGTAGTCAAAGAGGACTAATGTGAATGTAGCCTAGTATATCTAAAACATTACATCAGAACACTTTTTTCTATTAGTCAGTAGCCCCTTCCAGTGGCGGATCCAGAGCCTGGGAGGGGCACTTCCAGATTATTTTCTGTCCGCCGCCACAAAACAATGGTGCTTATAGAACAGACTACATGGTGTAGAGGTATACTGTATATTGTGTGGCACAGTATATGCTAAATGTGTATAACATTAACATATTTAACATGAAAACTTACAATTACTTGGCTTGGCCCTTGGGGATCTCGGATGCCACATCCACACTTTGGCCGGGGGCTCGGTGGAGGTAATGCTGTGTTTTATCCTAATGAGAAAGATTTCATAATAAGGATTTGGAGAAGGGGCAGGGGGATAGCAGATCAGGGAGAGGCTGGTGCTGCTACTAGGGAGCTCATATCGTGGGTGAGTAATAACCCCCCCCCAGTAGAAATAATTCTCCTTATAATGTGACAGTGCAAAAAATACCCCCTTGTAATGCCCCCAGTTGACATAATGTCCCCATAGTGCCCCCATAATGTGCCAGTATAAAATACCCCAATATAATGCCCCCAGTAAATGCCTCCATAGTGCTCCTCTTCCCCCTTCCTCCTAGTGCCCCCCATAATGTACCAGTATAAAATGCCCCAGTAGATGCCCTAAGTGTCCCCCATAATTTGCAAGTATAAAATATCCCTTCTTAGTGCCCCACCTAGATGACCCCACAGTACTCCTCTCCCCCCTTCACCATAGTACCCACCATAATGTGTCCCAGTATAAAATTCTACTGTACAGAGCCCCCCATATAAAATACCCCTTCTTTGTGGCCTCAGTAGATGCCCCTATAGTGCCCCCAATCATGTGCCAGAAATAAAAGCACTCCCCCCCAATAATGTGCCAGTAATAAAAGCACTTCCCCCCAATCATGTGCCAGTAATACAAGCACTCCCCCCAATCATGTGCCAGTAAAAACAGCCCCTTACATTATGTGCCAGTAATAACAGCCCCCCATTCATGTGCCAGTAATAACAGCCCCCCATTATGTGCCAGTAATAACAACCCCCATCATGTGCCAATAATAACAGCCCCCCATTATGTGCCAGTAATACAGCCCCCCCATTATGTGCCAGTAATAACAGCCCCCCCCATTATGTGCCAGTAATAACAGACCCCCGTTATGTGCCAGTAATAACAGAACACCCCATTATGTGCCAGTAATAACAGCCACCTCATTATGTGCCAGTAATAACAGCCCCCCCATTTGCCAGTAAAAGTATTGTATATACAGTACAGACCAAAAGTTTGGACACACCTTCTCATTCAAAGAGTTTTCTTTATTTTCATGACTATGAAAATTGTAGATTCACACTGAAGGCATCAAAACTAGGAATTAACACATGTGGAATTATATACATAACAAAAAAGTGTGAAACAACTGAAAGTATGTCATATTCTAGGTTCTTCAAAGTAGCCACCTTTTGCTTTGATTACTGCTTTGCACACTCTTGGCATTCTCTTGATGAGCTTCAAGAGGTAGTCACCTGAAATGGTTTTCACTTCACAGGTGTGCTCTGTCAGGTTTAAAAAGTGGGATTTCTTGCCTTATAAATGGGGTTGGGACCATCAGTTGCGTTGTGGAGAAGTCAGGTGGATACACAGCTGATAGTCCTACTGAATAGACTGTTATAATTTGTATTATGGCAAGAAAAAAGCTGCTAAGTAAAGAAAAACGAGTGGCCATCGTTACTTTAAGAAATGAAGCTCAGTCAGTCCGAAAAATTGGGAAAACTTTGAAAGTGTCCCCAAGTGCAGTTACAAAAACCATCAAGCGCTACAAAGACACTGGCTCACATGCGGACCGCCTCAGAGAAGGAAGACCAAGAGTCACCTCTGCTGCGGAGGATAAGTTCATCCGAGTCACCAGCCTCAGAAATCGCAGGTTAACAGCAGCTCAGATTAGAGACCAGGTCAATGCCACACAGAGTTCTAGCAGCAGACACATCTGTAGAACAACTGTTAAGAGGAGACTGTGTGAATCAAGCCTTCATGGTAGAATATCTACTAGGAAACCACTGCTAAGGACAGGCAACAAGCAGAAGAGACTTGTTTGGGCTAAAAAACACAAGGAATGGACATTAGACCAGTGGAAATCTGTGCTTTGGTCTGATGAGTTCAAATTTGAGATCTTTGGTTCCAATCACCATGACTTTGTGCGATGCAGAAAAGGTGAACGGATGGACTCTACAGGAGGAGGAGGAGGAGGAGGTGTGATGTTGAGGGGGTGCTTTGCTGGTGACACTGTTGGGGATTTATTCTAAATTGAAGGCATACTGAACCAGCATGGCTACCACAGCATCTTGCATCATTAATTTTTTTAACAGGACAATGACCCCAAACACACCTCCAGGCTGTGTAAGGGCTATTTGACCATGAAGGAGAGTGATGGGGTGCTGCACCTCCACAGTCACCGGACCTGAACCCAATCGAGATGGTTTGGGGTGAGCTGGACCGCAGAGTGAAGGCAAAAGGGCCAACAAGTGCTAAGCACCTCTGGGAACTCCTGTTGGAAGACCATTTCAGGTGACTACCTCTTGAAGCTCATCAAGAGAATGCCAAGAGTGTGCAAAGCAGTAATCAAAGCAAAAGGTGGCTACTTTGAAGAACCTAGAATATTACATATTTTAAGTTGTTTCACACTTTTTTGTTATGTATATAATTCCACATGTGTTAATTCATAGTTTTGATGCCTTCAGTGTGAATCTACAATTCCCTTACGTCCTACCAGCAGCACAGATGGGGTTAACTGCCCCCCGTGGACTGGTAGGACCGGCGGAATTTTTAATGAGCCCAAAAGACTAAACCAATAAAAGAACTCCAGCTCCCTTAAAGGGAGGGGTTCATCCCCCAACCCACCGTGTTTTTTTCTGTCCTTTGGACAGGTGGACTGGCGAGTTTTCTCTCTCCCTTTTTCTTTTTAATTGGGGAGTTGGGGACATTTTTCTGACCTCGGGTCACCCTTAGTCCCCTTTATCTTAGTGCGCTTGTATTTGCGCCCCATTGAGCGGTGGTTTCATGCACTTACTAGCGGCATGCTTGTTTCCGTTATTCCCCTCCCCTGCGATGGCTCCGCGGCGCTCTGCTGCAAAGTTTGACATGGGCGCCGCCATGACCGGAAGTGACGCGGGCCTAGCCGCGGCGTCACTTCCGGTCTCTCGGCCGACAGTCGGGCCGGGTTTTCCGGCCGCTTTTTTATTCCAGGGGGGGATATGTAGGTGCGTGAGGGTACCCCTCACTTAGGCATAAGCCTTTTTTTCCCTTTTTTGCAAAGAGGTAGACAGTTTTGGATAGCAGTATCGAGGGGGAGGGTTAGCCTAGACTTCACCACTCCCCTGGGCGGAGCTACTCTATTTAAGCTCCCTGATTCCCTCAGTCGGTCTCTGGCTGCGCTGCTTTTACAAGCTAGCTCCAGAGTCTCCTGTGAGATACTGCTATTCAGACCGTTTTTTTTGCTGTTCAGCTTATCATTGACTTCTCCTCTGGTTCGTGCTCTTAAAATCATGGAGGGATTTCCCTTATTTCCGTTCTTAGGATGCTTTAATTTCTTTCTCCTTTTGTTCTATTTTTCAGCTATGGCCTCTCCCAGAGAGCCCGATCAGCCACGGAAATCAGCCACCAAGAGGAGACACCTGGCTTGCTATGACTGCAATACGCCTCTTGATGAGAGCTGCCCGTTTTCCAGGTGCGACAGCTGTCGTTCCGCTACTGCTACAGAGCCTTCAATGCAGGACATGTACCAGTGGGCCAAGACTTATGTTGACGACTCCATTAAAGGGGTCGTACGTCTCCTTAATGAGAGACTACCTGTTCCCTCCCAAACGCCTATGGAGGTGGCCGCCCCCACCGATAGGCCAATGCCCCTTTCTGTGGGGTCATCTTCCTCAGATGAGGAAGAATCGACTTCTGGCTTCTTTCCACCGGAAAAGACCCAGAAGCTTCTAAGGTCCATCAGGTCGGGGGACCATGATGTTGACGTAGGGGAGTCTTCCGATCCCGCCTGCCGGACCCAGCAGGTCTTTAGGGCAGATGAGACCCTTCTCTCTGTGATGCGCACAGAGTGGAAAAAGCCGGAGAAAGGCCCAGTCCTTACCAGGAAGTTCAAATTAATGTTTCCTATGGCTAAACCCTTAGTGGAATCGTGGGGTTCCATTCCTAAGGTGGACATGGCGATTGCCAAGTTGTCCAGGCGCACTCTGGTTCCTGCAGACGATGGGTCTAGCCTGCAGGACCCCCTAGATAGGAGGGCAGAGTGCACCCTCAGAAGGGGTTACTCGGCGGCCGCAGCCTCGGCCTTGACTTACATTGCTGCCACAGAGGTCTCTTCCTTCCTCAGAGCCAAGCTGAATCAGATCCAGACGGATGTCGACCAGAGTGTCTCTCGCGACGATATCCTCGCTACCTTTAAATCCATCAATTTGGCCATGGATTTTCTTTGTGACACACCCCAACTTCAGTTAAAGTTGGCGGCCAAAACAATGGCTTTAGTGTCTGCCGCTAGAAGACCTCTGTGGCTGAAACCTTGGAATGCAGATAATGCGTCCAAGTATAACCTCTGTGGGCTCCCCTTTGAACCTAGCCGTCTATTTGGATCTGAATTAGACACCATTATGGAGGGTCTCTCAGACAAAAAGGGGAAGAGTCTCCCCCAACAGCCCTTTCGAGGTAGGGGTAGACAAGCCCGCGGGGGCCGACCAGGACAGCAGGCTGGACGTAAAGATGGGGGGGGGCCGCCTAGAAAGTTTTCTAGACGCTCCCGCAAACCCACCAGGGAGGCAAAGCCCTCCTGACTATGGGCCTCTCAGAGGCTCTTGGATAAACCCTGCTATCCCTGTCGTTACGCCTCTGGATTTTCCCGTACCCCTCCCCCACCTCCCTGTAGGGGGGCGTCTTTTCTTCTTCAGGCACGTATGGGCCCAGGAAATCCTGGATCCCTGGGTCCAAAATATAGTAGCCACGGGCTATCTAATAGACCTTGTTTCCCCCCCCCCCCCCCCCCAGGAAGATTCATTGCTACACGCAGTTTTTTGCCGGCCAGGCAAAGGATCTTGGAAGCCTATATTCAAGACTACCTTTCCAAGGGAGCCCTGGAGGAGGTACCGGCAGGGGAGAAGGGTCTAGGGATTTATTCTCCAGTATTCCTGGTACCCAAAAAGACGGGAGATCTTCGGATGATTATAGATTTGAGATTTCTCAATCGTTTCATAAGGAGGACCAGGTTCCGCATGGAAACCATAAGGTCAGTCAGCCACCTCCTCAACCCTGGGGATGTGATGGCTACTCTGGACCTCAAAGACGCTTACCTCCACATCCCGATCCATCCTTCCTCCCGGAAATTCCTCAGGATCGCGGTCCAGATTTCAGGAATGTGCAAACATTTCCAGTTTGCCGCCCTTCCCTTCGGAATCTCGTCTGCCCTCCTGATCTTCACCAAGGTGGTAGTATCGGTAGTGGCAGCATTGAGACTCCAAGGTCTGACCATTGTCCCTTACCTGGACGACTGGCTTCTTCTAGCCCCTTCAGTCCCTCTACTTTCCCATCATCTTCATGTCGCAATTTCTTTTCTGCTCCGCCTAGGCTGGATTGTCAACTGGCAGAAGTCGAACGTGAGCCCTTCGACTTCTATCCATTATCTGGGATTCATAATCGACTCTCTGGAGATGTCCCTCCAGTTTACACCAGAAAGAAGAATGCGGATTCAGGACCTAGCAAGGTTCCTTTACGTACCACGACGAGTCTCCATACGGACCCTCATGAAGATGGTGGGGCTCATGTCAGCGGCTGCGGATGCAGTCCCTTGGGCTTTATGGCACCTCCGACCCCTTCAATCGGAGGTCTTAAACAAATGGAACGGCAGCCCCAAGGGGCTAGATTCCCTGTGCTCCCTATCCAACCAAACCCGAAATTCCCTCAGATGGTGGTTCCATCTACCAGAAGGGAAGTCTATGACCCAACCAGCTTGGCTCATATTGACCACGGACGCGTCCCTTGTAGGCTGGGGCGCTCATCTAGACGGGTCCCCAGTTCGGGGATCCTGGTCTCCTCAGGAGCGGCATCTTTCTTCAAACCTCCGCGAGATGCGTGCTATCCGGCTAGCCCTCCTTCACTTCGCCCCTCAGATTCGGGGCAAAGCAGTGAAAGTCCAGTCAGACAACATGACTGCCGTGCTTTATATAAACAAGCAGGGAGGCACAAGATCCTTACCCCTTCTTTCCGAGATCGGGGTAATTCTACGGTGGGCAGAGCTAAACTTATCCCATCTATCCGCCACTCACAGCAGAGGCTCCCTCAACGTCATCGCGGACCGCCTAAGTCGCGGCCTACCGACCATGGAATGGTCACTACATCCGGAGATCTTCAAACAATTAGTCCTCAGATGGAGGATGCCAGAGGTAGATCTCATGGCAACCAAGTTCAACGCCAAGGTACAGAGGTTCTGTTCCCTATACAGGGAGGACAACCCCCTAGCGATAGATGCTCTGACAATACCGTGGAGGTTCAGGCTGGCGTACATCTTCCCTCCTTTTTCCATGATTCTGAGGGTATTGATGAAAATCTGTCAGGATCAGGCCTCGGTAATAGCCATCATACCATTTTGGCCCAGGAGATCCTGGTTTACCCAGCTCATTCAGATGAGTCGGGGACAATATTGGAGACTCCCCCCGGAGCAGACCCTGGTGTCGTGGGACACTCATCTCTGCCCAGATCTGCACAGATTCAACCTGACAGCCTGGAGGTTGACCAGTCCCTTCCCAGAGTGGTCCTGAGAACTTTATCACATTCCAGAGCAGAGTCTACCAGAACGGCCTACTCCCGGATTATGAGGATCTTCACCTCTTGGTGTAGCTCCAACCAGGTGGCGTTTGCAGATCCGCCCCTCGCAGCAATCTTACAGTTCCTTCAGGATGGGATAGACAGAGGTCTCTCCCCTTCTACCCTGAAGGTCCAAGTGTTTGCCATCTCGGCCTGTCTCAACAGACCATATTCTCGGGACCCGCTCATCAAGCGCTTCCTTAAAGGAGCGGAAAGATTGAAGCCTACAATACTGAAACCCGTTCCTCAATGGGATTTGTCAGTTGTTCTTAGGGGGCTAGCATCCCCCCCCTTTGAACCCTTGGAGGAGGCAAGTTTTAAATTCTTAACACTTAAGATGGCCTTTCTTCTGGCCATAACCTCGGCCAAAAGAGTTTCGGAGCTACAAGCTTTCTCCGCGTCATACCCATATACCATGTTCCTACAGGATAGGGTCCTTCTAAAATTTCTACCTTATTTTAGACCTAAGGTTTCTACCTTTCAAAATATTAATCAGGTAGTCTCTCTACCTGTATTACTCTCTGCCTCCTCCTCTGATGTTCCAGTCCGACATCCACTGGATATATCTAGATGCCTTCAGATCTATGTGGATAGATCCAAAGAATTCAGGATGGATGAAAATCTCTTTATCCTGTTTGCCGGTAAGTCAAAAGGCCGTAAGGCCTCTAAAGCGACTATTAGTCGCTGGGTTAAGGAAGCCATTAGGGAAGCTTTTATCTCCCAATCCTTAGATCCTCCGGAGTTTGTGAGGGCCCATTCTACAAGGGCCGTAGCTACCTCTGTTGCGGAGAGAAGTCTTCTCCCCCTAGAGTTGATCTGTAAGGCAGCTTCCTGGAGCTCTGAATCAACCTTCATCTCCCATTATAGGATTGATGCTAGGATATCAGAGTTCTCGGCCTTTGGGCAGACAGTCCTTACTTCTGCCGAGCATGAGGACCCTCCCTAGGGGATTCTTCTTGCTATCTCCCCATCTGTGCTGCTGGTAGGACGTAAGGGAATCGTTAATTTCTAACAATAATTTGTTTTCCCTTAGTCCTAACAGCAGCACACAAATTTCCCGCCCTAAAGTATTTTTTTCTTGTGATATACACGGTGGGTTGGGGGATATAAAAATATACAAACACTTACAGTTGCAAGAAAAAGTATGTGAACCCTTTGGAATGATATGGATTTCTACACAAATTGGTCATAAAAAGTGATCTGATCTTCATCTAAGTCACAACAATAGACAATCACAGTCTGCTTAAACTAATAACACGCAAAGAATTAAATGGTACCATGTTTTTATTGAACACACCATGTAAACATTCACAGTCTAGGTGGAAAAAGTATGTGAACCCTTGGATTTAACCCCTTAAGGACTCAGCCCTATTTCACCTTAAGTACTTGGCCATTTTTTGCAAATCTGACCAGTGTCACTTTAAGTGCTGATTACTTTAAAACGCTTTGACTTATTCAGGCCATTCTGAGATAGTTTTTTCGTCACATATTGTACTTCATGACACTGGTAAAATGAAGTAAAAAAAAGATCATTTTTGTTTATAAAAAAATACCAAAAATACCTAAGTTGCAATTTCTCTACTTCTATAATACATAGTAATACCTCCAAAATTAGTTATTACTTTACATGTCTACTTCATGTTTAGATCATTTTAGGAATGATATTTTAAGTTTTGGGGATGTTACAAGGCTTAGAAGTTTAGAAGCAAATCTTTACATTTTTCACAAATTTTCAAAAACCCAATTTTTAGCGACCAGTTCAGGTCTGAAGTCACTTTGCGAGGCTTACATAATAAAAACCACCCAAAAATTCAAAACTGATTTTACAAACTTTGTTAACCCTTTAGGTGTTCCACAAGAATTAATGAAAAATTGAAATACAATTTCAAAATTTCACTTTTTTGGCCGAAATTTTCCATTTTAATAATTTTTGTCCAGTTACATAGCAATGGTTAACAGCCAAACCAAACTCAATATGTATGGTCCTGATTCTGTAGTATTCTGTATGGGCACACGGCAGGGCGCAGAAGGAAAGGAATGCCATACGGTTTTTGGAAGGCAGGTTTTGCTGGACTGTTTTTTTTTACACCATATCCCATTTGAAGCCCCCCTGATGCACCCCTAGAGTAGAAACTCCATAAAAGTGACCTTATCTAAGAAACTACACCCCTTAAGGTATTTAAACCTGATTTTACAAACGTCGTTAACCCTTTAGGTGTTCCACAAGAATTAATGGAAATAGAGATACAATTTTAAAATTTCACTTTTTTGAAGATTTTCCATTTTAATATTTTTTTTCCAGTTACAAAGCAAGGGTTAACAGCCAAACCAAACTCAATATTTATGGCCCTGATTCAGTAGTTTACAGAAACACCCAATTTGTGGTCGTAAACCGCTGTACGGGCACACGGCAGGGCGCAGAAGGAAAGGAATGCCATACGGTTTTTGGAAGGCAGGTTTTGCTGGACAGTTTTTTTTTGACATGTCCCATTTGAAGCCCCCCTGATGCACCCCTAGAGTATAAACTCCATAAAAGTGACCCTATCTAAGAAACTACACCCCTCAAGGTATTCAATTCTGATTTTACAAACGTTGTTAACCCTTTAGCTGTTCCACAAGAGTTATTGGCAAATGTAGATAAAATTTCAGAATTTCAATATTTGGGCAAATTTTCCATTTGAAACAATTTTTCCCAGTAACAAAGCAAGGGTTATCAGCCAAACAAAGCTCAATATTTATGGCCCTGATTCTGTAGTTTACAGAAACACCCCATATGTGATCGTAAACTGCTGTACGGGCACATGGCAGGGCGCAGAAGGAAAGGAATGCCATACTGTTTTTGGAAGGCAGATTTTGCTGGACTGTTTTTTTTGACACCATGTCCCATTTGAAGCCACCCTGATGCGCCCCTAGAGTAGAAACTCCAAAAAAGTGACCCCATTTTAGAAACTACGGGATAGGATGGAAGTATTGTTGGTGCTAGTTTAGGGTACATATGATTTTTGGTTGCTCTAACAAGAAATAGCTGTTTTGGCACCGTTTTTATTTTTTGTTATTTACAACATTCATCTGACAGGTTAGATCATGTGATATTTTTATAGACCAGGTTGTCACGGATGCGGCGATACCTAATATGTTTATTTTCTTTTTATTTATGTAAGTTTTGCACAATGATTTCACTTTTTGAAGCAAAATAAATCATGTTTTAGTGTTTCCATAGTCTGAGAGCCATAATTTTTTCAGTTTTTGGGCGATTACCTTGGGTAGGGTATTATTTTTGCGGGATGAGATGATGGTTTTATTGGCACTATTTTTGTGTGCGTGTGACCTTTTGATCGCTTGCTATTACACTTTTTGTGATGTAAGGTGACAAAAAATGGCTTTTTTTACACCTTTTTTTTTTTTTTTTACGGTTTTCACCTGAGGGGTTAGGTCATGTGATATTTTTATAGAGCAAGTTATTACGGATCCTGTGATACCTAATATGTATACTTTTTATTTTATTTATGTAAGTTTTACACAATGATTTCATTTTTGAAGCAAAAAAATCATGTTTTAGTGTTTCCATAGTCTGAGAGCCATAATTTTTTCAGTTTTTGTGCGATTACCTTGGGTAGGGTATGATTTTTGCGGGATGAGATGATGGTTTTATTGGCACAATTTTGGGGTGCGTGTGACTTTTTGATCGCTTGCTATTATACTTTTTGTGATGTAAAGTGACAAAAAATGGTTTATTTAGCACAGTTTTTATTTTAAATTTTTTACGGTGTTCATCTGAGGGGTTAGGTCCTGTGATATTTTTATAGAGCTGGTCGATACGGTCGCGGCGATACCTAATATGTATACTTTCTTTTTATTTATGTAAGTTGTACACAATAATATCATTTTTTTAAACAAAAAATAATCATGTTTTAGTGTCTTCATCTTCTGAGAGCCATAGTTTTTTCAGTTTTTGGGCGATTATCTCAGGTAGGGTCTCATTTTTTGTGGGATGAGATGACGGTTTGATTCACACTATGTTGGGGTGCATATGACTTTTTGATCGCTTGCTATTACACTTTTTGTGATGTAAGGTGACAAAAAATTGTTTATTTAGCAAAGTTTTTATTTTGAATTTTTTACGGTGTTCACCTGAGGGGTTAGGTCATGTGATATTTTTATAGAGCCGGTCGATACGGATACGGCGATACCTAATATATATAAAAAAAAATATTTATGTAAATTTTACACAATAACAGCTTTTTTAAAACAAAAAAAATTATGTTTTAGTGTCTCCATATTCTGAGTCATATATTTTTTTTTTTGTTGGGCGATTGTCTCAAGTAGGGGCTTATTTTTTGCGGGATGAGGTGACGGTTAGATTGGTACTATTTTGGTGGGTAAATGCCTTTTTGATTGCTTGCTGTTGTACTTTTTGTGACGTAAGCAGTTTTTTGCAGTTTTTATTTTTTACGGTGTTCATCTGAGGGGTTAGGTCATGTGATATGTTCATAGAGCGATAGGGACCCGGCGATACCTAATATGTCAACTTCTTTTTTTCCCTATTACTTACCAAATTTTTTCACTTTATTTGGGGAAAAGACGTTTTTGTTTATTTTTACTTGAAACTTAAATTTTTTTTGGGGAAAAAACTTTATTTTTTCAACTTTTTTTTCCTTTATTTTTTGTCCCACTTGGGACTTCAACTTTTGGGGGTCTAATCCCTTTTACAATGCATTCCAATACGTCTGTATTGGAATGCATTGGCTGTATGAGTAAGTATAAGTAGTGTGCATTATTCATACAGCTTCCGGCCTATGAGATCCAGAGGGCTGGATCTCACAGGCTCATCACAGGAAGGCAGCGCAGATGCCTAAGGAAGGCATCGCGCTGCCTTCCATGCCATCGGGTTCCCCCTACAGCCGCATGGTGACCCAAAGGCACCGCCGCCCGCCAGATAAGGTAAAACAGCAAACCGCAGGTCTGAATTGACGTCACATGACCCCCCGGCGTTGTGACAGGATGCCCGCTGAATTATTTCGGCGGACATCCTGTTACGATTAACCCCTGCCGCAAACATGGCGTCCGGGAGGTGCTACGTACTTAAGTGGTTAATAACTGGTTGAAACTCCTTTGGCAGCAATAACTTCAACTAAACGTTTCCTGTAGTTGCAGATCAGACGTGCACAATGGTCAGGAGTAATTCTTGACCATTCCTCTTTACAGAACTGTTTCAGTTTAGCAATATTCTTGGGATGTCTGGTGTGAATCGCTCTCTTGAGGTCATGCCACAGCATCTCAATCAGGTTGAGGTCAGGACTCTGGGCCACTCCAGAAGGCGTATTTTCTTCTGTTTAAGCCATTCTGTTGTTGATTTACTTCTATGCTTTGGGTCGTTGTCCTGTTGCAACACCCATCTTCTGATGAGCTTCAGCTGGTGAACAGATGGCCTTAAGTTCTCCTGCAAAATGTCTTGATAAGCTTGGGAATTCATTTTTCCTTCGATTATAGCAATCCGTCCAGGCCCTGACGCAGCAAAGCAGCCCCAAACCATGATGCCCCCACAACCATACTTAACAGTTGGGATGAGGTTTTGATGTTGGTGTGCTGTGCCTCTTTTTCTCCACACATAGTGTTGTGTTGTTTCTTCCAAACAACTCAACTTTGGTTTCATCTGTCCACAGAATATTTTGCCAGTACTGCTTGGGAACATCCAGGTGCTTTTGTGCAAACTGTAAACGCGCAGCAATGTTTTTTTTGGACAGCAGTGGCTATCTCTGTGGTATCCTCCCATGAAATCCATTCTTGTTTAGTGTTTTACGTATCGTAGATTTGCTAACAGGGATGTTAGCATATGCCAGAGACTTTTGTAAGTCTTTAGCTGACACTCTAGGATTCTTCTTCACCTCATTGAGCAGTTTGCGCTGTGCTCTTGCAGTTATCTTTACAGGACGGCCACTCTTAGGGAGAGTAGCAGTAGTGCTGAACTTTCTCCATTTATAGACATTTTGTCTTACCGTGGACTGATCAACAGCAAGGCTCTTGGATATACTTTTATAACCCTTTCCAGCTTTATGCAAGTCAACAATTCTTAATCGTAGGTCTTCTGAGAGCTCTTTTGTGCGAGGCATCATTTACATCAGGCAATGCTTCTTGTGAAAAGCAAACCCAGAACTGGTGTGTGTTTTTTAGAGGGCAGGGCAGCTGTAACCAACACTTCCAATCTCATCCCATTGATTGGACTCCAGTTGGCTGACACCTTACTTCAATTAGCTCTTGAAGATTTCATTAGTCTAGGGGTTTGCATACTTTTTCCACCTACACTGTGAATGTTTACATGGTGTGTTCAATAAAAACATGGTAACATTTAATTCTTTGTGTGTTATTAGTTTAAGCAGACTGTTATTGTCTATTGTTGTGACTTAGATCAGAACAGATCACAATTTTTTACCAATTTGTGCAGAAATATATATAATTTAAAAGGGTTCACATACTTTTTCTTGCAACTGTATACTTATCTCCTTGGCAGCAATGCGATGCAGGCCTCTTCCGGACTGTGTCCCGCGCTGTACGGCTCAGGCGGCATGATGACGTCATCGCGCCGCCTGCTCCGGCCTCTGATAGGCTGCCGGTTTAGTGCCGGCAGCCTATCAGAGGAACAGGGAAGGGACACACCTCTTCCTTGCTCCTCCGCACAGCCTTCTGTATGGCTGTCCTGAGGACGGCCATACAGATGACTATGGAGATGAGCGCTTCCACAATAGAAGCGCTCATCTCCCTGTGCCCCGGCCACCGCCGCTTTTCCCCTGGATCTGCCACTGGACCCTACATTACATATTAGGTGCTTTATGAAAGTCCTAATATACATATCTATTACCCTCCAAGAATCCCAAACTTTTGTAGAAATATTACATTGACTGTATATTTTACCTACAGTAGACTGTAGACTGACTGGGAAAGAAGGCCTTGGCACCATTATGCATTCATGGATTTTATTAACTTTATAGATAAACACACAAATCCAATAAATTTTTGGCTACATGTATGGCATAAGAGTAATGAGACAAATAAAAACAATTATAGAGGATTTACAGTTGTAAAAATATACTACATTTGTGTGCCCAGCCTATTAGTGTGCCAAACATCTTGTATACATCTTGTATATAGCACCCGATGACACGTGGTTCGGCTGAGTCTTAGTCAGAGAGAGCTGCAGCAGAAAGGACAGATAGTGTAGGGACAGGAATATTTTTTTTTTTTAGGCAGGGTTTACTGGTGAAAGAGACCCAAAAGTCCTTTTAAGGACTATTGTTTTATCTCGCTGCCATATATATTATTAGCGCAACCTGCGCTAAATTGCGTGCAATTGTTTGGCCACTGCTGACAGTGAAACAACCTCTGCTACATCTGCTGTGTTACATTTGCGCTGTCAAATTCAGCGCTATTGTTTGGCTGCTGGTTATAGCAACATTATCCGCGCTACATATTCAGTATAACGTTAGCGCATCAGAAATATCAGTGACATTCAGTGTAATTTTTTCGCCGCTGGTGGTAGCGACATTACCTGTGCTACATCTCCTGAATAACGTTTGCCCATCCTAAATATCAGTGACATTCACTCAAATTGTTTCGCTGCTGGTGGCAGCGACATTACCTGTGCTACAACTCCTGTATAAGGTTTGCCCATCCTAAATATCAGTGACATTCACTCAATTTTTTTCACTGCTGATGGCAGCGAAATTACCTGTGAAAACATCTCCTGTATAACGTTTGCCCATCCTAAATATCAGTGACATTTAGTCTAATTTTTTGCTGTTGGTGGCAGCGACATAACCTGCGCTACATCTCCTGTATAATTTTTGCCCATCCTAAATATCAGTGACATTCACTCTAATTTATTTGCGCATACACTTAAAAAAAACTGCGCTACTGTACGTGTGACATGCTTGCAAGCATATATACCATTGAATATGTTGAAGGCGAGCAGTAAGGGACGGGGAAGTAGCTGTGCTGCTGAGGGTGCAGCAGAGGCCGAGGCCCTGTGCGCGGTGAAACTGTGCTGACTGCTTGAGCACAAGAAACACACTCATCCACGATACCTAGCTTCATGTCCCAGTTTGCAGGGCGGCGCAGGACACCACTCTCGACGTCACACCAGTGCTACCAGGTGGTCGGTTGGCTTGCAGCAGATAATGCTTCCAGTCGGTTAAGCACCACCCTGTCTTCTACAAAGTCCAGTCTCAGTAGCCAAGAGTCTGGTCAACAGAATCCTCACCCTGATCATCCTTGCTCCCACCATGGAGAGTCTAGGCAAACAAGTGATCCCACACTCGAATATTCCGAGGAGCTCTTTTCATCGCCATTTCTTGATTTGGGCTTCTCGCCAAGCCCGCTTGAAGGGACACGAGGAGATCTTGTGCACCGATTCCCAAACCCTTGAGCATCCGCAGTCAAAAGAAGATGATGGTGGGGAACAGCAATTAGTGTTTCACGAGGTGGATGATGATGATGACACACATTTGCCAATAAATCGACGGCAATTAGTGTCTCAAGGGGTTGATGATGAGGATGAGACACAGTTATCAATAAGTGAGGTTCTTGTTAGGTCAACAAGTCAGGAGGATGACAAGAGTGAGGAAGTGAAAGAGGAGGTGGTGAACGACAAAATCACTGACCCAACCTGGGAAGGTGGCAAGTCGAGCAAGGACAGCAGTACAGAGAGCGAGGGATTTGCAGCACCGCAACAGGCTGGAAGAGGCAGTGGGGTGACAAAAGGGAGTAGGCGGGCCACATCAAACAGGCCCGCAACTGTTCCTCAGAGCATCCCTTGCGGCAACGTTCTTGCCAAGGGGTAGGTATTCCGCAGTATTCCGAGTAAAATGCGGATGATAAAAGAATTGTCGGTTGCAACCTGTGCCGTACCAAAGTTAGCAGGGGCGTGAACACTAGCAACATCACCACCACCAGCATGACCTGCCACATGGCATCAAAGCACCCTAATAGGTGGGCTGTATGCCTGGGTCCACAATCAGTGTCTGCGGGTCACACCACTGCCTCCTTTTCCCGTGTTACGTGCTGGCCAATCCCCTGTCCAAGACACAGTCCCGGATGCCTCCCGCCGTGCACCTGGACCTTCGCAAGCACCATCAGCTAACACATCCAGTTCTGTGTCTCAGATGTCCATACCCCAGCCCTTTGAATGAAAGCGCAAATACCCAGCCACCAACCCACAGGCCATAGCACTAAATGCGCACCTTTCCAAATTGCTGGCCCTGGAAATGTTGCCATTTAGACTTGTGGACATTGAGGCTTTCTGCAGCCTGATGGCGGCGGCAGTTCTCGTTACTCACACCCCATTCTCCACTATTTTTCCCGGTGTGCCATCCCAGCCTTACACTATTTTCCTGACGGCACACTGGGTGAATGTTGTGGATGCCAGGAGCGAGTCATACACTGGGATGGCACAGGTGCTACCAATGCCAAAGATTTCGGGTCCTACTTCTATTAGAATTTCCGCCATCACCTACATTAGTGGCTGCAACCCCCCCCCCCCCCCCCTGCATCTCATCCACCTCCTCCTCCACTTCCACCTCTGAATTGTCATCTTGGAGCACCAGTCAGCCATCTGTCAGTAGCTCGAAGCAGTGTAGCACTGCAGTGGGAAAGAGGCAACAGGCCGTGCTGAAACTAATTTGCTTAGGTGACAAACAGCACACTGCCGCAGAGCTGTGGCAGGGTATAAGGGACCAGACTGAGCTGTCTCACCATTCAACCTACAACCAGGCATGGTTTTGTCTAATAATGGCCGTAACTTGGTGGTAGCTTTGGAACTCGGCAAGCTCACACACCTACCATACCTAGCCATGTGTTCAACTTAGTGGTTCAACGGTTTCTCGAAACCTACCCCAATTTGCCTGAGCTACTGGTGAAGGTGTGCCGCGTGTGTGCCCATTTCCGAAAGTCATCTAACGCTCGCTGCTCACAATGAAAGTGGACGCTTTGCATGTAAAAGAGGTGAAAATGGGGGAAGACGGTACACAGGGTGATAGCCAGACCACCCTCCGTTTGTCTTCTCAGCACAAACTGAATGATGATGAGGAGGAGGAGATGCAGAGGATGGTTGCCTCCGCTACAGAGGGTAGTACCCATAGCAGGTTTATTCCATCTGTTCAGCGTGGAGGGGCCAAAGAGGAGGAGGAGGATGAGGAGATTGAGAGTCATCCTCCTGATTAGGACAGCGAAGTCTTGTCTGCTGGGACTCTGGCACACATGGCTGACTTTATGTTATGCTGCCTTTCCCATGACCCTCGCGGTATACGCATTTTGGCAAACACCGATTACTGGTTGATCATCCTTCTCGATCCCCACTACAAAGAGAACTTGTCATGTATCATTCCTGTGGTGGAGAGGACTTGCAAAATGGTGCAATACCAGAAGGTCCTGGGGGAAAAATCGCAAAAAAAAAATCCAGCTGACAATGCAGACGGCAGAGTACCTAGTTCCTTGGGCAATCGAGAAGGGGAGAGGAAGCGAACATACAGCAGTTCTAACAGAGGCGAGACAACACTTTCCAAGGCCTGGGACAGTTTCATGACACCCCGCCAGCACCCTCACCTTGATGTGCAGCCAACTGTCACAAGGAGGGAAAAGTTTTGAAAGATGGTGAAGTAGTACGTAGCAGATCATATCAGCGTCCTCAGTGATCCTTCTGTGCATTACAACTATTGGGTGTCCAAGCTGGACACAGGGCACAAACTGGCACTCTACGCCTTGGAGGTGCTGGCCTGCCCTGCCGCTAGCGTTTTGTAAGAGAGGGTATTTAGTGCTGCTGGGGGCATAATAACTGATAAGCAGTGGCGTAGCTATAGGGGTCGCAGCGGTCGCAAGGAGAGACGGAGTGAGGCCCTGGACCCTGATTTACAGTACTCGCCGGTGGCTCACTTCCCAAGGGGGAGGCGGAGGCAGAGCCGTGCGTGCAGCCATGCAGGTGCAGGCTCAGCCAGGAGAGGGAGTAGTCCCGTCTGGCAGTACTGGCCAGAAGTGGAGCGGCGGAGGAGAAGATGCGTGCCGCCCGAGTGAGTGAGGTGAGGGCGGCCGCGGCGACGTGACTAGCAGTGACTCGGAGATAGTCTCTGCTCTGGCTCTGGCAGTTGGGTGCTTGCTAGTAGCTAGAGTACACTACCATCACATAGGATAGCAGTAGTGTGTCCTCTTACTAGCACCGTTCTAGCCACATGTGCAGCTGCAAATGAGCTCTGCAAGTAAGAGGACCCACTACTGCTATCCTACAAGTAGCAGAGTCCTATGAATCATGTGATGGTCTATGGCCCATAGACCATCACATTCATAGGACACAAGCGGCAGCTATATCATCATCAATGCTTCATCATATGCCAGCAGGGCTATTAACAAGCCCGCCATTATTGCTCACACAGGGCTGGTCAGCACTGGGAATATGGTATTGCAACTGCAACTCCTATGGGTGCAGTGACTGTCACCATATTGCCGTGAGTGACTGATTCCAGCACAAGCGGCAGCTATATCATCAGTCACTCACACTAATATGGTGACAGTCACTGCACCCATAGGGGTTGCAGTTGCAATCCCATATTTCCAGTGCTGACCAGCCCTGTGTGAGCAATAATGGCGGGCTTGGCGGCGATGTTAATAGCCCTGCTGGCATATAATGAAGCAAACTGAAAGGATAAGTGAAGGAAAATTAAGAACTAAGTACCTCCCATGCTGCAGAATGACACATATAGGCCGAATGCACACTGCCATGTTCCACGGCCGTCAGCGGTCCGTGGTATCCCGGCCTGGATTCCTCCTGACAGCAAGAGCACACGGCGTCATTGGTTGCTATGATGCCGTGTGCTTCATGCCGCCGCTGTACTACAGTAATACACTCGTATGATCTATACGAGTGTATTACTGTAGTACAGTGGCGGCATGAAGCGCACGGCATCAGTGCGCTCCTGCTGTCAGCAGGAATCCAGGCCGGGATACCATGGACCGTTCACGGCCGTGTGCATTCGGCCATAGACTGATTCCAGCACAAGCGGCAGCTATATCATCATCATCATCAATATGGGCATGGGAACGGTGGACGTGCAGGGGGCTTGTGGAGTTAGGAAATGGTATTGAGGGTAGGGCCCAAACTGAATTCTTGCACCAGGGCCAATGAGCCTATAGCTACGCCCCTGCTGATAAGCACATCCGCCTGTCAACTGAAAATGCTGACCGGTTGACTCTTATCAAAATGAACAAGGCCTGCTCCACCAGAGGAAAGCGGCTGTACATAAAGCCACTTTAAATGTAGCTTTTATGCTGTATTGAATACACTGTATTCCCATCCATCCCTTCCACCACAAAAAAGGGTACATGGTTTAATTTTCCTTTTCTTGTCTCCATCATATCAACATGCTTATTAGGCTGCCCTGGCTCCTAATGTTTTAGAGGGTCAGTTCAGCAGCAAACCCTCACCCCTAATGTTTTAGAGGGTCACCACCAGGCCCTCGCCCATAATGTTTTAGATGGTCAGATCAGCAGCAGACCCTCACCCTTAATGTTTTAGACGGTCAGCTCAGCAGCAGAACCTCACCCCTATTTTTTTAGATGGTCAGATCAGCAGCAGGCCCTCAGCCCTAATGTTTTAGATGGTTAGCTCAGCAGCAGACCCTCACCCCTAATGTTTTAGATGGTCAGATCAGCAGCAGGCCCTTGCCGCTAATGTTTTAGAAGGTCAGCTCAGCAGCAGAACCTCACCCCTAATTTTTTAGATGGTCAGCTCAGCAGCAGACCCTCACCCCTAATTTTTTAGATGGTCAGATCAGCAGCAGGCCCTTGCCCCTAATGTTTTAGAAGGTCAGCTCAGCAGCAGAACCTCACCCCTAATTTTTTAGGTGGTCAGATCAGCAGCAGGCCCTTGTCCCTAATGTTTTAGAAGGTCAGTTCAGCAGCAGACCCTCACCCCTAATTTTTTAGGTGGTCAGATCAGCAGCAGGCCTTGCTTCTAATGTTTTAGAGCAGGGATGCCTAACCTGCGGCCCTCCAGATGTTACAAAACTACAAGTCCCAGCATGCCTGAACAGCCTACAGCTATCAGTCTACAGCAGGGCATTTTGGGAGTTGTGGTTTTACAACACCTGGAGGGCCGCAGGTTGAGCATCCCTGTTTTAGAGGGTCACCAGCAGGCCCTTGCTCTAAATCTTTTTTGGGGTCACCAGAAGCCCATCAATCATAATTTTTTCAAGGGGGTGTATGATGCCCTCTTTTATGTGTAATAAAGGGTGAATTGGAGTGCCGGTTCCTTGTAATTTTTGGCAGCCCTTTCACTTAGTGCATAGGCTTTATGAGTGTAGGAGTCCCAATACCTGAACAATTGTACCACAATGTGAATGAGGCCCTCCTTCATGTGATATACAGGTTGTATCGGAGTGCTTCTTTCTTGTAATTTTTGGCAGCACTTGCACTTTATATACAAGTAAATATATAGGAATAGATTGTTTCCTCTAAAATCTATTTTATCTTCAGTTTGGTGCGTATTATTGTCAGTCTGTAAAAGTCACGTACTACTCGGACAACATCGTTTCCAGCAGCGACCTGGGAGTCCAAGATGCATCCAGACATCCTCCCCATGCTGTTCCCGAACCATTTCAGTGGTGTTTCCATCCATTTCTGACCTTTTCCTATGAACCAGACACCCTCCCCTCTTCAGAGCATGGGATGCCTGGTTTAATGCTCGGGTGCACTTTGGTGCTCGATAAACACTAATAATCTCCTCTATACTGCGTGAAAGCGAAAAATATTCATAACAATTATTTCTTTATTACTACAATAGATCACTGGTCACCTAGGCTACCTTAACCTGAAATGAATCAACTTACCTACATGGCTTCATTTTAATTACAAGCATAATTTCAATATTACTCATAATTTATTTTTACTCTGTGTAACTTAAGGTGAACAAGGCTAGTCCACCAAGTGATCAAAGTGTGATAAAACAGAGAAGATGCAATGTTCAGTAGTGTTCATTAAAAAAATATTAAAATAAACCACATAATAACGGGCCATATATGTAGAATATAATGGAGATGTTGTTGGACAAAAATGTTTAACTCTTTTTTTTAACAATGTAGCAAGACCACTCCACACCACAACAACATCCATAAGTTGCAATACTATTATAAGAAGAAAGTAATGCATTTTACATTTGAAACATTTGTTGCCAAATGAAAAGTGATATATGACACCATTCCCCATGGTAAGTAATGCTAGAGATTCCAGAACAATTACATAACATGTCTACTTGTTTGCTTATTCTTCAGCACCATTTATTTCACTTTTTGACTTGAACTCCATTTTAGATGTTTAAAAATTACGAAAAAATTAGCATTTTCTCTTCCATCACTCAAATATCTTTCAATGTTCAGACTTTACATAGGTCTAGAGTTGGTTTATTGGCTGAAGGTTTAAAGGGACACTGACAGGCAAATTCATCATATTGTGTTATATATCTGACATTACAGGTCTTATACAGTCTATTAAAAGCATGTAAGTATCCCCCCTGTCCACCTTCTAAATACCGAAATATAAAGTTTTATAACTTGCCTGTCTCCTCACCAATCTGCCCAAGGGGCGGCGTTTTATCTGAAAATGCGCCCAGCCAGCTGCTCCCAACTGCCGTTCTGTAGCCCCGCCCAGCTCATCAATATTCACTTAGCTGGGCGGGGCTACAACTCTCCCCAGTCACGATCCTGCGTATGGTTGATAGAATCCTCTTGGCAGCGTCCGTCTAATCCTCTGCGTCTGCGCCCCGCCGTGGTTAGATCGCGCCTGCTGTACACACCCTGCCTGCATTCCCAGAGGCAGCTGCAGCCTCTGCCTCATGCGCATGCCCCAGGCACTGTTCAAAGCAGCGCTTCAGAGCGCTGCTCACTCACATCTCCAAAGGGGTTAATGATAGTGCGGAGAGTTGTAGCCCCGCCCAGCAAAGTGAATATTGATGAGCTGGGCGGGGCTACAGAACGGCAGTTGGGAGCAGCTGGCTGGGCGCATTTTCAGATAAAACGCCGCCCCTTGGGCAGATTGGTGAGGAGACAGGCAAGTTATAAAACTTTATATTTCGGTATTTAGAAGGTGGACAGGGGGGATACTTACATGCTTTTAATAGACTGTATAAGACCTGTAATGTCAGATATATAACATAATATGCTGAATTTGCCTGTCAGTGTCCCTTTAAAAATCAATAGCTAATCTGAGTAGTCTTAAATAGCCAATACTTGAATATTGCAAATTCTCACATGGTAGTCTAGGATCTGTGTGCCTGTTCTTTTGCATATACCCTTGTCTTTGCTTAAAATAATGTTTCATAAAGGAAGCTATTTGAGACTACAGCTCCTGAGCACAACAGCCTAAAACCAGAAAAATATTGTCTGTTATTTGCCTAATTGGAGAGGTCATGCCACAGCTCTATTCACCTGCCCTTTGCCTGCCTAGCCTCAGCCCTATTGGCATCAAAAAGTCAGCACCTATCCAGGGGCGGACTGAGAAGCCTGAGAAGCAAAATAAATCAAGGGCCCCCTTACAGGCCCCACCCATGTTCTGCCGCAACCCCCACCCACGTGTACAGTCCTATCCTATACAGGTAAGTATTACGATTCGCGACTAGGGTGGCCACTTGCTTCACCCCAAAAAGGAGGATATTCTAGGCCACACTCTCAACCTGATAAACCATGCCCCTCTCCCAGTAAGCGCCCGGCAAAAGAAAAAAAATATGTCACTATAGCGCTTTTGCTTTACTGGACTCTGCGGGATGGAAAAGCGCTGTATTATTAACCCAGTTCAGCAGTCCTGAGTCCCCCATTCACAGTAGTTATTAACCCCTTTCACTAGTCCCCTCTTCAGTGAAGAGGGGACTGCTGAAGGAGTTAATAAATACTGTGAACAGGGGACATTTGAAAGGGGTTAATAATTACTGTGAAGGGCCTTTAATAGTTATTAACCCCTTTCAGCAGTCCCCTATTCACAGTATTTATTAACCACTTCAGCAGTCCCCCATTCACAGTATTTATTAACCCCTTCAGCAGTCTCCCCTTCACTGAAGAGGGGACTAGTGAAAGGGGTTAATAAATACTGTGAATGGGGGACTGCTGAAACGGGTTAATAACTACTGTGAAGGGCCTTCAGTAGTTATTAACCCCTTTCAACAGTCCTTCATTCACACTGGTATTTATCAGACTTTTTTATAACTTATTTTTCTCCCCTTTTTACCCCAGCCCTGCCACAGCCCACAGCAACAGCAGCGCACAGCACAGTCTTTCAATTTCTTTCAGACCAGACACGGTTGAGACGTAAAGCTGCCTAGGCTACCACTTAACCCAAAACAACTACCTCAGCGAACTCTGTGCCCACGCTCCTCAGAGTTCCCTTCCTTCTCCCACGAATCCTGCAGCGCCAATGAGTGCGCGAACAGCGCTGCGGTGTGTGTGTGACGTCAGTGCAGTGCAGAAAGAGCACAGTGTCGACTGACGTTATGTGCACTGCTGCGGCGGGCCCCCATCCTGGCCGGGCCCTCGGACCACGTGCGAAGTGCCCGACCGCTCAGTCCGCCCCTGCATCTATCTCTGCTGTACTTTGAGAAACATATAAGGGAGATAACAGAAATTGCCAACAAGGGGAAATAGCACCAGGCTATTCTCAGCACTAGTGACCCAAAGGTCACAATACTGAGAAAGAGAATAACTGTCCCATTATTGAGGTTATATGCGAAAAAATCTATGCAGACTGACCTGTGGTCAGTCTTTTCCAAACTCCAGTAATAAATCACAACAGTACCAGGAGTCATGATTACATACATTTTCTTCTTTCCTATTAAGGACAAACATAAAGAGGTTGTCCGGTCCCAAAATCTACATTATTTTTATGTGTTCCTAACAACCCTCATCATGCCTACATAAGCCCCCTATACCTGTTTTTCATGTCTGAGCTTTCCTTCCTCCCTCGAAGACATTACATTATCCTGGCAGATCTGTTTACTTTCTCCCCTTCTTGTTTTGTTGAATACATAACTTTATTGATACACAAGCCTGGCTGCACTGCACAGAGATGAGTCACAGGCTGGATATCCCCCCACACTGCTCTGCATGCAGCTGCTACACCCAGACATGAATCTACTTCTCACTCAGTGTCTAAATCCCATCACTGACCATCCACATTCTCTGCCCTGACACGTGTATCTAATCCTATCCTGTGTGATACAGCCTGCTGAGCTGTGCATATAATCCCATCACTGACCGTCCACATTCTCTGCCCTGACACGTGTATCTAATCCTATCCTGTGTGATACAGCCTGCTGAGCTGTGTATATAATCCCATCACTGACCGTCCACAGGCTCTGCCCTGACATGTGTATCTAATCCTATCCTGTGTGATACAGCCTGCTGAGCTGTGTATATAATTCCATCACTGACCGTCCACAGGCTCTGCCCTCACCATCTCCAGAGTGTAATAAACAGCTGGAATCAGCAAGCACATCCAATCACATCTGTATCTAATCCTATCCTGTGTGATACAGCCTGCTGAGCTGTGTAGATAATCCCATCACTGACCGTCCACAGGCTCTGCCCTGACATGTGTATCTAATCCTATCCTGTGTGATACAGTCTGCTGAGCTGTGTATATAATCCCATCACTGACCGTCCGCAGGCTCTTCCCTCACCATCTCCAGAGTGTAATAAACAGCTGGAATCAGCAAGCACATCCAATCACATCTGTATCTAATCCTATCCTGTATGTGAGCCTGATACACAGCCTGGTGTGTGCGATATTGCCTGTGGAAGTGTGTATCTATTCCCATCTTGTATGATACAGCCTGCTGAGCTGTGCATCTAATCATATAGTGTATGATTCTGCCTGCTGAGCTGTGTATCTAAATACTTATGCACACAACTGTATCCATTTTGCCATCTACATTTTTTGCATTCCCATTGAGTTCTATGAATTCAAGGACCTAATTTTAAGGACCAGAATAGGACATGTTCTATGTTTACTGGAACTGACATACGGATGTAGAAAACCCATTGATGCAGTCATGTGCTTTCCATATCCATATGTCAGTTGAACTTGCCCTATTCTGGTCCTCATAATACAGATCTAAAACCCATAGAATGGGACTGCAAAAAAAATATGTCAGAATCGCACACGGACAGTAACCATATTTAGTGGATCCGCCACTTGCAGACCGCAAAACGGATATGGTTCTGTGCATGAGCCCTATCACTTATACTGAGCTCCCATAACAGTGACATCCACAGCACTCCCATAACAGTGACATCCACAGTGCCCCCATAACAGTGATATACACAGTGCTCCCATAACAGTGACAGTCACAGTGCCCACATAACAGTGATATACACAGTGCTCCCATAACAGTGACAGTTACAGTGCCCACATAACAGTGACATCAACAGTGTCCACATAACAGTGACATCCACAGTGCCCCCATAACAGTGACATTCACAGTGCCCCCATAACAGTGACATCCACTGTGCCCCCATAACAGTGACATCAACAGTGGTCCTGTAACAGTGACCTCCACAGCACCCCCAAAACAGTGATATCCACAGCGCCCCATAACAGTCGCCTCCACAGTGCTACTGTAACAATGACCTCCACAGCGCCCCCATAGCAGTGGCATCCACAACGCCCTATAACATTGACCTCCACAGAGCTCCTGTAACAGTGACCTCCACAGCACCCCTATAACAGTGACATCCACAGTGCCTCCATAACAGTGACCTCCACAGTGCTCCTTTAACAGTGACATTCACTGTGCCCCTATAACAGGGACCTCCACTGTGCCCCCATCACAGTGACCTCCACAGTGCCCCCATCACAGTGACCTCCACAGGGCCCCATAACAGTGACATCCACAGTGCTCCCATAACAGTGACAACCACAGTGCTCCCTATTTGCCATCCAATGCCCCCATTGTGCTATCCAGTGCCTCCATTGCCATCCTCATGTGCCATCCAGTGCCCCTTGTGTACCAGCCAGTGCCCCATTGACATCCACAGTGCCCCTCATGTGCCTCCTTTGCCATCCACAGTGTCCCTTTTGTGCCATCCAGTGCCCCCTTTGCCGTCCACAGTGCCCCATTGCCGTCCAGTGCCCCTTTGCCATCCACAGTGCCCATTATGTCCCTCCTTTGCCATCCAGTGCCCCCTTTGCCATCCACAGCACCCCTTTGCCATCCACAGTGCCTACCCTTATATGCTCCTTTGCCATCCACAGTGCCTACCCTTATATGCTCCTTCGCCATCCACAGTGCCCCTCATGTGCCCCTTTACCATCCACAGTGCACCTCATGTGCCCCCTTTGCCATTCACAGTGCCCCTCATTTGCCCCCTTTGCCATCCACAGTGCCCTAGTGACCTAGTGATACATAATGCTGTGTATCAATCAGTACAGGCTTCTCATAGAAGCCTGTACACTGAAAAGACAGCCGGGTCCCGGCGCATGCGCAGTAGTGTGCATGAGTTAGGACCTGACGTTCCGTCTCCTGCCTTAGGCAGAAAAAAAAAAGACTGCACTGGACCTGAAGCCTGAAAATTGCGTTTGGAACGGTCACGTGACCGTGAAGAGGATTCTATGAAGGGCTGCTCTGCGGAGGTTAAGTATACCTGTATACCAGATGCACTGTTTTAACCTGGGAACTACACTTTACATGGTGCAGTTCCCTTACAGGACATGTGATGACATCATCAAAGGTCCTTTAGCTTTAGAAAGATAGACAGGAGCAATTAGGGCGGGGCCTCTCCTCCACTTCGGGCCCCTCTTTCTCACGGGCCCCATAGCAGCTGCGTGGTCTGCCTATATGGTAGGTACGCCACTGACAGCAGCAATATATATTTTTAGCGCATCTTGCGCAAAATACTGTGTAATAGGCCGCTGCGAACAGTTAAATTATTTGCGCCACAACTCCTGTGTAAAGAGTGCGCATCCCTAAAATATCAGTGACATCCAGTGCACTTTTTCCGTAGACGATGTCCGCTGCGGACAGTTAAATTATCCGCGCCACGTCTCCAGTTTAAAGTGTGCGCATCCCTAAAATATCAGTGACATCCAGTGTACTTTTTCCGTAGACGGTGTCCGCAGCGGACAGTTAAATTATATGCGCCACATCTCATGTTTGAAGTGTGCGCATCTCTAAAATATCAGTGACATCCAGTACACTTTTTCCGTAGACGGTGTCCGCTGTGGACAGTTAAATTATCTGCGCCACATCTCCTATTTAAAGTGTGTGCATCCCTAAAATATCAGTGATATCCAGTGCAGTTTTTCCGTAGACGTTGTCCTCTTCTGGCAGTGACCTTACCAGGCTCATACCTGCTGTGTAACTTGTGCGCTTCAAAAAAATTCTGACATAAAATTGTATTTTTCAATAGACGGTGTTCGCTTCTGACAGTGACTTTACCAGGCCCACTAATACAATATATCAATTGGCACTGCGGTTTGTAGTAGAGTAGCTGTGCATGTGTCTCAGGGCCGGCGTCCCTTGTAGATAAGGAGAAAAGAGATCGGCACTCGCTTGTTTAGATAATCTTGCTGTGATTTATTGTCACATTGCAGTGACGCGTTTCGGCATACAATCTGCCTTTGTCAAACTGTGAACAAACAGTGAAACAGCACCCATTTAAATAACCCGCCAAATCTCAGTCCTTGCATGAGGTAGTCATGGCAACCAAGTAAACAAACAGTAAACAGAAGGAGAAACAAAAGGGGAGGAGTAAAGGAGGGGGGGGGAGTTTGTTGAATAACAAAAGTCTGTGGCATAGTGGGAATGGCAACATGTGTTCGGCCTGAGCAGCAGAGCACTACGGTGCTTGATCAACGCTAATGAGGAGGAATCGTGTTCACAGGAGGGTGGCACCCAAAGCAGCTCATGGGCATCACCCGTGGCTGGGGGGATACAGAGGACACAGACGATACACCTCCCACAGAGGACAGCTTGTCGTTGCCTCCGGGCAGCCTGGCACACATGAGCGATTACACGCTGCAGGACCTGCGCAATGACTGCCGAGTTGCCCACATTCTAACCAGTGCTGATTACTGGGTGGCCACCCTGCTGGATCCCCGTTACAAGGACAATGTGCCGTCCTTAATTCCGTCACTGAAGCATGATTGGAAGATGCACGAGTACAAACGCACACTGGTAGACACGCTGCTGATGGCATTCCCAACTGACACCAGGGTTCAGTGGAAGCACAAGGCGAAGGCAGAGGAGGAGGAAGAAGTCGCCAACGCAGCTGAGGCACCGCCAGCACCTCAGAAGGGAGGGTTATCATGGCTGAAATGTGGAAAAGCTTTGTCAGCACGCCACAACAACCAACACCACCAGCTGATATGGAACATCTTAGCAGGAGGCAGCATTTAAGACACATGGTGGAGCAGTATGTATGCACATGCCTACACGTACTGACTGATGGGTCTGCCCCGTTCAACTTCTGGGTCTCAAAATTGGGCACATGGCCTGAGCTTGCCCTTTTCGCCTTGGAGGTGCTGGCCTGCCCTGCGGCCAGTGTATTGTCCGAACGTCTGTATAGCACGACGGGGGGGGTGATCACCGCCTGTCCACAGCCAATGGGGAAAAGCTCACGTTCATTAAAATTAACCAGGCATGAATCCCACAGGATTTGTCTATACCTTGTGCAGAATAGACAAGTATACCGGCCGCACCCAGCCATTGTTATACTCCAGCGCACTTTCTCTTTGTTTTCTTTTTTATATTTCCCAATGTTTTGGGGTCTTCCCAAATTTATAAAAAAATCTAAATAAAAAAAAACATTGTACAAAAATATTGTTCGCTACCTCTTCCACCACCGCTTCCACCTACACCGCCACGTTCACCGCCTCCTGAACCTCCTACTCCACTTTGACCCCCGCCTCCTAGTTTAAGATCATTATTTTTATTTTTAAATATATGTTATTTTAATTCATTTCCCTATCCACATTTGTTTGCAGGGCAATTGTCCTTCTCTTACCCCTATTTTTCTTAGTTTTGCAGCCCTCTAGCGTTTTTTATGACTTTTTTAGAGCCATTTTAGTGCCCCAAAGTTTGGGTCCCCTTCGACTTCAATGGGGTTCGGGGTCAACTTCCAGGTGTTCGCTCAACCCTATTCATAAATGCAAATGTCAGGATGTTTGGCAAATCTAGCACCCATCTGAATGGGACTTTTCTCCTACCCCATAGCTTGTATACTAGGACTGACTCTTTTTTAGTTGAAAAGGTACTATTCCCTAAAATAGATAAATTAAATTCACAGAAAACAAACGGGTGTGCGTCTATTATGAAAAACTTATCACTGACTGTTATAGACGGTAAAATATGAAAATAATAAATCTTTATTAGTGATCCAAAGTAAAAAAAAAAGGGGAGGCACCCGATTACAGGCTTACACAAAAGTACAAAGTCCTCTGGACCCCAGAACCCCAGTCTCTTATTGTAATGACCGGCGTCACGCACAGGGAGGGAAAAGGTAAAGCCCTGCCCAAGGGAGAGGGAAAGGTGGTGACCCCTGACTCACCTTGCGGCTGGTACCTGACTGCCCTCACGTCCCTAGACGGGTTCCTCACCCGTGCGGCGATCACATGCCTAAACCCTGGCTTTCCCTAAAATGAGCCCTAGATACTGAACGGGCCGGTGGGATCGCTAGTCCGCACCACTGACACTAAGAGGGAAACACCAGGGAGAGGACAGACAATACAGACAAACACATAAACCCAGGTGGGCGACCACAGCAGACCACAAAGGTCCAACAGGGATCCGGAGGGAAACGTTCTGGACCAACAACCAGATTAGATGACTAAAAATGTCATTAACGAAATGTTGAAAGACGGCAGGAGCATTGGTCAGACCGAAAGGCATAACTAGATTTTCATAATGCCCCTCAGGGGTGTTAAAAGCTGTCTTCCACTCATCCCCCTCCTTGATACGAATCAGATTGTAGGCCCCCCTAAGATCAAGTTTGGAGAACCACCTAGCACCCGCAATCTGGTTAAACAGGTCAGGAATGAGAGGAAGAGGGTATGGGTCTCGGATGGTTATCCGATTTAATTGGCGAAAATCTAGGCAAGGACGCAGACCCCCATCTTTCTTTTTAACGAACAAAAACCCTGCAGCCACGGGTGAAGAAGAGGGTCTGATGTGTCCCTTAGCCAAGCTCTCAGAGATATAATCTTTCATGGCTTGTCTCTCTGGACCCGAAAGATTATATAACCTGGTCTTGGGTAATTTTGCGCCGGGAATAAGGTTAACCGGGCAATCATAAGGACGGTGAGGTGGTAACTTCTGACAACCCTTTTCAGAAAAAACGTCCTCAAAATCCGAAATAAATGTAGGTAGGGTAGTTATGGAGGCGACTAAGCAATTGGTATTTAAGCAATTTTCTCTGCAATGCTCACTCCACTCCGATATCTCCCTGGCCTGCCAATCCACCACTGGATTGTGCGCTACCAACCAGGGAAGGCCCAGCACTACCGGAGTGGGAAGCCCCTCCAAAACATAACATGAAAGCATCTCATTATGGTGGTCCCCTACCCGAAGGTGTAAATTATGAACAATGTGGGTGAGGTTTCTCTAAAACAGAGGAGCAGAATCAATAGCGAATATGGGAATAGGTCTCTGTAGCGTACAGAGAGACAAACCCATAGTGCGGGCAAAATGGGCATCTATCAAATTGCGATGTACGTATGGAGGAAACATATACCCCCCCGGCTGACATCCTCCACACAGCCTGGGGTTAGTAGTTTTCTGACGGTCTTTTGTTTCTGAGGAAAGAAGGACAGACATTAATGAAATGACCCCTCTCCCCACAAAAAAAAACAAACCCCACGCCTACGGCGAACCTCAGGAGGACGGACCTGACGAGTGGTTCCTCCTAGCTGCATAGGCTCGTCTAAGTCCATACAGACTAACTGCTGCTTGGGAGGGGTTACCAATTGCTCCGGTTTTTTCAACCTGTCCCTTAGGCATCTATCTATTCGGATAGAAAGGGACATAACCGCATCAAGGGAAAAGGGGGTCTCATATAATGCAAGCGCATCCTTAACCCTTTCGGATAACCCAGAGCAGAACTGACTCCTGAGAGCCGGGTCGTTCCATTGGGTATCCGTAGCCCACCTACGGAAGTCAGAGCAATACTCCTCTACCGGCCGCTCTCCTTGTAGGAGTCTCCGTAATCTTGATTCAGCCAGTGCGACTCAGTCAGGGTCGTCGTATATGAGACCCAAGGCCCCGAAAAACTCATCCACTGACCGAAGAGCCTGGGAATCAGTGGGTAAAGAGAACGCCCAGGACTGCGGGTCCCCCTGCAGCAGGGAAATAACAACCCCCACCCGCTGTTCTTCATTACCAGAGGAGTAAGGGCGCAGTTTAAAATATAATTTACAGGCCTCACGGAATGTCAAAAACTTATCCCTTCCCCCAGAAAATCTGTCAGGGAGAGGGACCTTGGGTTCCGCAACAGCCTGGTTACCAGTAGCAACCGCTGGGCTTGCGGTCAGTTGTAATTGCTGCTGTTGCTGGAGGACCGACGCCTTCAATCCTGCCACCTCCAAAGACAGGCCATGAAATTGTTTGGACAGAGCAGCAATTGGATCCATACTGGATTCTAAGTAGGTAAAACATTTATATTTTTTTTATTTTTTTTTACCTACACAAAATAAGGGCCAGATATAATGTAATGACCGGCGTCACGCACAGGGAGGGAAAAGGGAAAGCCCTGCCCCATGAAGAGGGAAAGGTGGTGACCCCTGACTCACCTTGCGGCTGGCATCTGACTGCCCTCACGTCCCTAGACGGGTTCCTCACCCGTGCGGCGATCACGTGCCTAAACCCTGGCTTTCCCGAAAATGAGCCCTAGATAGTGAACGGGCCGGTGGGATCGCTAGTCCGCACCACTGACACTAAGAGGGAAACACCAGGGAGAGGACAGACAATACAGACAAACACATAAACCCAGGTGGGCGACCACAGCAGACCACAAAGGTCCAACAGGGATCCGGAGGGAAACGTTCTGGACCAACAACCAGAGAACGCAGCAACACAGCTTCAGTGGGTCAGTATAGAAGTCCAGGCAGGAAGCCCTATATCTGGCAACCAGAGAAGTGTGAGAGGGGAATATAAGGAGGTTTGGAGTGCTAGACAAGGAACAGCTGAGGAGAAGGAGCTACGGATCCCTGAGTGAGCCAAAAAGGGTTGCAAAGCAAACCCAGACAGCTACCATAAGGAAACAGCCCTATCTTACATAGAGTGGGCAGCCAACCGCTGCGACTTCCTGACCCCGGGTATAACGGAGTCAGGCGTGGGTCTTGACACCCTCGTGACACTTATACACCACAAATGCGTTAAGCGAGTCCCTGTAATATTAGGTGGGCGTTCAGTCCAAGAGGGAAAAGTTAGAGTGATATTGGGATTATGAACACCTACTGTCTCTTGTAGCATGCAATATAAAGCATGTGGGAAAGCAAATCAGAATTAATGGAGTCAATCGTGCTACTATCCAAAATCCAACAGTTTCCACTGTGATATTAACAGATAAGTGATCCCAATAACCCAAAAGATAAAGTGCTAACCTAAGGCACTAATCGTCACTTTATAGATATTTCATGCCAAGTTCTCAGTAGCTCCGGAGCCTTTACACTCATCACTCCTCTCTCTGGTGCCCCAACGCTGCACCTCTGTACGCTGTATTTAGACTAGCTGGGGTGGAGGGTACACTGTAGCATCCAGTATTGCTTGCAGCACAACTCCTATATCAGCAACATTTATAACAGAAACCCATTGGACCCCTTTTGGATTCCATTGTAGTAAATAAAAGTGGATCAAGCAGGCAGAAGATGAGCTACTCTTATAACTGTGGATCAGACCAGACACTCTTTGTTAACATCTATTAGACCAATAGTATGAACTCAAATTTTGATATAGTTTGCTGCAGTAAGGTACATTTTTAACCTTTCCCACGCTAGTTATATTATTTCCAATTTTCTCTCCTGCATTCCAAAAGTCATAGCTTTTTTATTTTTCTGTCCACATAAAATATTACTAATCAGCAGGAATCGGAAAAAAATGCAATTGCACCATTGTTTTATGGGTTTCATTTTTACGGCATTCATTGCGCAGTAAAAACATATTGAGGGTCATTTATCAAAGACTGACATTTCATGTCAATCTTTGATACCCCCTGCACTGACGGAGTCCATACGCTTGGAGTGAAATCTTCTCCAGTTCCTGACTGTAGTAGATTTCAAACATCATTTATGCTTGTTTCCTGGGTTAAATGCTCGTAAATTTGCCAGGGCCATCACCAATGAACTGAGGAGTTGAATTGCACCAAGTGGTTAGGCCCTGCCCCTCAGTGCACTGAAACCCATATTTGCATAAAGAATAAAAGTCTGTTTTCTCAGGAATGCAGCGATTGGTTTTCACAAGACAGGTATCACTTTAATCAGCAGGATCAATCCTACTAGACAGTTTAGCTGGTTTAATAATAGCATTGATCTTGATGACAGATGTTTTTTAATGGACTGTTTGGCTTCAGTGTTAAACATAACATTATATAAAAAAAATATATTAGTGTTTTGTTCTAAAAAACAAAAAAAAATCTTTCACATTTCCCCAGCACAAAAGATGCTTTCTCTTATAACGTGTCAGAAAGCGAACTTTAGAAAGATGAATGAGCGGTGCAGCTGCTGGCTTTTTGTCACTGATGTGATCTCCCTAGCTACATGAACAAATGGTCTGTGCATGAAATCTCACAACTAATGTGTTGTGATATAAATTACATGAATGTGTTGGTGACATTTCACCTACCACAGTGTTAGACTGTTGTTTTTCAGACAAGAACATCACAGCTGATAACCGATGTTCACTTTACATGTCAAATAATGTAATGATTGATAGCAATATATTCTAAGTAATTTTCTCTCAGGCTATCCAAAAAGAAAATTGTTCCATCATTAAGTCTTTTCCAAAGTACATAACTGCAGATACTAGTAGACCAACAGCAGACGTTGCTTCACTACTGTTCACTTTATGTGGGAAGTAAAGTAGAGTTTCGATTTAGAGCCAATTAACTATTATACTTTATTAATAAACTACATTAGAAGCAATTCCCTAAAAGGAATAATTATTAATATTGACTGACAATATTTGATATTTGTACTTTAAAGGGGTTGTGCAGTGCCAGGATACTGCAGGGGTGCAACTCAAAGCACCCCAGGAGATCAGCTGTTTAAAGGATTTGCAGGGCGTGTGTGAGCACTGCATCCTATTCAGAGTTTACCTGTACACGGTCTAGATTATAGCAGCGGTGATACATTGTAATTACAGCTTCCTCTCCCATTCACTTGAAGCTGTAGTTACACTGCATCACTGCTATAATCTAGATGGCGTGCAGATAAACACTGGAGACAATAAAGCATTCCCTGTCACCCCCTGCCCTGTGGGTGTTCTGAGGAGATCTGTCAGAGTTGCTGCATGTGACTCGATCTCACAGTTTGTTTTGTTGTGGGTTTCAACTGAATCCCACCTCCTCCCAGGTGTTGTTCTTTAGGCAATTGGTGAGGCTATTTATTCCCCTCCCCCCTATAGCCTTTGTGGGTTATAGTTCTGCCTTGTGTGAGCTCAAGAAGTTTAGTGGATCGTCTGCTCCAACACATCTCTAGATAAGTCCTTTTCCCTTTTTCCTTCTGTGTCTGTTTTTACTAGGCATCTAGGGAGATGTTAGCTCCTTTGGTTGTTGAAGGAGCTGGGTGTCTTTTTCCCTCTTCCCTACAGCTGAGGGTTTGGTTTAGCGTGTTACAGTCTTAGGTACATGGGCATGTGCATATCTACCATCGAGATAGGCACATGGGCATAGCAGCTTAGGGAACGTGTTTTAGGTATTGCAAGGAGGTGACCCCTTTGTTCCCTAGCATTTGGGCCTAGTCAGTTGTTTTGTTTTCCTTGTCGTGTTCTGTTTCCTTCCCTTATCTTACCTACCGTGACACTCCCCCTCAAACAGTTGATCGCTGGGGGTGCCAGAATTCCGAATACCCCCGTGCATCTGAAATCATCAATATCAGTGCCGTAAGTACAAGTGATTGGGCCCCACATCAAATTTTTCAATGGGTTCCGCCCTTGGGGCAAACCTCTCCTCCCATGCAACACTCACTCCTGCAGTTAGTCGAGATATCTCTCTCAGACCAGGCCAGGCAGGCACTCTGTCCATTTCCTTTACATATATACTGCATGGCATGTTACTGTGCATGCATTGTTTACTACTGTTGAGGGGGCCCTGAAAATAAAAAATGTCAGTTCTCCTGGGTGGACCCCTTCTGAGTGCAGGGCCCCATATCAGCCACTTTTCCTGCTTCCCCTATAGCTGCACCCCTGATCAATATCCTGACACTGCACAATTCCTTTAACTCCACTAAATACATTTCACTAATTCTTATCATAACCTAACTCTAAAGCAGGGGTCAGCAATAGAGTTGAGCGGACACCTGGATGTTCGGGTTCGAGAAGTTCGGCCGAACTTCCCGAAAATGTTCGGGTTCGGGATCCGAACCCGATCCGAACTTCGTCCCGAACCCGAACCCCATTGAAGTCAATGGGGACCCGAACTTTTCGGCACTATAAAGGCTGTAAAACAGCCCAGGAAAGGGCTAGAGGGCTGCAAGAGGCAGCAACATGTAGGTAAATCCCCTGCAAACTAATGTGGATAGGGAAATGAATTAAAATAAAAATTAAATAAATAAAAATTAACCAAAATCAATTGGAGAGAGGTCCCATAGCAGAGTATCTGGCTTCACGTCACCCACCACTGGAACAGTCCATTCTCAGATATTTAGGCCCCGGCACCCAGGCAGAGGAGAGAGGTCCCGTAACAGAGAATCTGGCTTCATGTCAGCAGAGAATCAGTCTTCATGTCATAGCAGAGAATCAGGCTTCACGTCACCCACCACTGCAACAGTCCATTTTCATAAATTTAGGCCCAGCACCCAGGCAGAGGAGAGAGGTCCCGTAACAGAGAATCTGGCTTCATGTCAGCAGAGAATCAGTCTCCATGTCATAGCAGAGAATCAGGCTTCACGTCACCGACCACTGCAACAGTCCATTTTCATAAATTTAGGCCCAGCACCCAGGCAGAGGAGAGAGGTCCCGTAACAGACAATCTGGCTTCATGTCAGCAGAGAATCAGTCTTCATATCATAGCAGAGAATAAGGCTTCACGTCAGCCACCAATGCAACAGTCCATTGTCAGATATTTAGGCCCAGCACCCAGGCAGAGGAGAGAGGTCCCGTAACAGACAATCTGTCTTCATGTCAGCAAGAATCAGTCTTCATATCATAGCAGAGAATCAGGCTTCACGTCAGACACCAATGCAACAGTCCACTTTCATAAATTTAGACCCAGCACCCAGGCAGAGGAGAGAGGTCCCGTAACAGACAATCTGGCTTCATGTCAGCAGAGAATCAGTCTTCATATCATAGCAGAGAATCAGGCTTCACGTCAGCCACCAATGCAACAGTCCATTTTCATAAATTTAGGCCCAGCACCCAGGCAGAGGAGAGAGGTCCCGTAACAGACAATCTGGCTTCATGTCAGCAGAGAATCAGTCTTCATATCATAGCAGAGAATCAGGCTTCACGTCAGCCACCAATGCAACAGTCCATTTTCATAAATTTAGGCCCAGCACCCAGGCAGAGGAGAGAGGTCCCGTAACAGACAATCTGGCTTCATGTCAGCAGAGAATCAGTCTTCATATCATAGCAGAGAATCAGGCTTCACGTCAGCCACCAATGCAACAGTCCATTTTCATAAATTTAGGCCCAGCACCCAGGCAGAGGAGAGAGGTCCCGTAACAGAGGATCTGGCTTCATGTCAGCAGAGAATTAGTCTGCATGTCATAGCAGAGAATCAGGCTTCACGTCACCCAACATTGGAACAGTCCATTGGCATATATTTAGGCCCCGGCACCCAGACAGAGGAGAGGTTCATTCAACTTTGGGTAGCCTCGCAATATAATGGTAAAATGAAAATAAAAATAGGATTGAATGAGGAAGTGCCCTGGAGTACAATAATATATGGTTAAGGGGAGGTAGTTAATGTCTAATCTGGACAAGGGACGGACAGGTCCTGTGGGATCCATGCCTGGTTCATTTTTATGAATGTCAGCTTGTCCACATTGGCTGTAGACAGGCAGCTGCGTTTGTCTGTAATGACGCCCCCTGCCGTGCTGAATACACGTTCAGACAAAATGCTGGCCGCCGGGCAGGCCAGCACCTCCAAGGCATAAAAGGCTTGCTCTGGCCACGTGGACTATTTAGAGACCCAGAAGTTGAATGGGGCCAAACCATCAGTCAGTACGTGGAGAGGTGTGCACACGTACTGTTCCACCATGTTAGTGAAATGTTGCCTCCTGCTAACACGTTGCGTATCAGGTGGTGGTGCAGTTAGCTGTGGCGTGTTGACAAAACTTTTCCACATCTCTGCCATGCTAACCCTGCCCTCAGAGGAGCTGGCCGTGACACAGCTGCCTTGGCGACCTCTTGCTCCTCCTCTGCCTTGGCCTTGGGCTTCCACTTGTTCCCATGTTACATTTGGGAATGCTCTCAGTAGCGCGTCTACCAACGTGTGCTTGTACTCGCGCATCTTCCTATCACGCTCCAGTGCAGGAAGTAAGGTGGGCACATTGTCTTTGTACCGTGGATCCAGCAGGGTGGCAACCCAGTAGTCCGCACACGTTAAAATGTGGGCAACTCTGCTGTCGTTGCGCAGGCACTGCAGCATGTAGTCGCTCATGTGTGCCAGGCTGCCCAGGGGTAAGGACAAGCTGTCCTCTGTGGGAGGCGTATCGTCATCGTCCTGCCTTTCCCCCCAGCCACGCTCCAGTGATGGGCCCGAGCTGCGTTGGGTGCCACCCCGCTGTGACCATGCTTCATCCTCATCCTCCTCCACCTCCTCCTCATCCTCGTCCTCCTCGTCCTCCAGTAGTGGGCCCTGGCTGGCCACATTTGTACCTGGCCTCTGCTGTTGCAAAAAACCTCCCTCTGAGTCACTTCGAAGAGACTGGCCTGAAAGTGCTAAAAATGACCCCTCTTCCTCCTCCTCCTCCTCCTCCTCCTGGGCCACCTCCTCTTCCATCATCGCCCTAAGTGTTTTCTCAAGGAGACATAGAAGTGGTATTGTAACGCTGATAACGGCGTCATCGCCACTGGCCATGTTGGTGGAGTACTCGAAACAGCGCAACAGGGCACACAGGTCTCGCATGGAGGCCCAGTCATTGGTGGTGAAGTGGTGCTGTTCCGTAGTGCGACTGACCCGTGCGTCCTGCAGCTGAAACTCCACTATGGCCTGCTGCTGCTCGCACAGTCTGTCCAGCATGTGCAAGGTGGAGTTCCACCTGGTGGGCACGTCGCATATGAGGCGGTGAGCGGGAAGGCCGAAGTTACGCTGTAGCGCAGACAGGCGAGCAGCGGCAGGATGTGAACGCCGGAAGCGCGAACAGACGGCCCGCACTTTATGCAGCAGCTCTGACATGTCGGGGTAGTTGTGAATGAACTTCTGCACCACCAAATTCAGCACATGCGCCAAGCAAGGGATGTGCGTCAAACCGGCTAGTCCCAGAGCTGCAACGAGATTTCGCCCATTATCACACACCACCAGGCCGGGCTTGAGGCTCACCGGCAGCAACCACTCGTCGGTCTGTTGTTCTATACCCCGCCACAACTCCTGTGCGGTGTGGGGCCTGTCCCCCAAACATGTGAGTTTCAGAATGGCCTGCTGACGTTTACCCCGGGCTGTGCTGAAGTTGGTGGTGAAGGTGTGTGGCTGACTAGATGAGCAGGTGGAAGAAGAGGAGGAGGAAGCCGAGAAGGAGGAGGTGGCAACAGGAGGCAAAGAATGTTGCCCTGCGATCCTTGGCGGCGGAAGGACTTGCGCCAAACAGCTCTCCGCCTGGGGCCCAGCTGCCACTACATTTACCCAGTGTGCAGTTAGGGAGATATAGCGTCCCTGGCCGTGCTTACTGGTCCACGTATCTGTGGTTAGGTGGACCTTGCCACAGATGGCGTTGCGCAGTGCACACTTGATTTTATCGGATACTTGGTTGTGCAGGGAAGGCACGGCTCTCTTGGAGAAGTAGTGGTGGCTAGGAACAACATACTGTGGGACAGCAAGCGACATGAGCTGTTTGAAGCTGTCTGTGTCAACCAGCCTAAATGACAGCATTTCATAGGCCAGTAGTTTAGAAATGCTGGCATTTAGGGCCAGGGATCGAGGGTGGCTAGGTGGGAATTTACACTTTCTCTCAAATGTTTGTGAGATGGAGAGCTGAACGCTGCCGTGTGACATGGTTGAGATGCTTGGTGACGGAGGTGGTGGTGGTGTTGGTGGTACATCCCCTGTTTGCTGGGCGGCAGGTGCCAACGTTCCTCCAGAGGCGGAGGAAGAGGCCGAGGCGGCAGCAGCAGAAGAGGCCGAGGCGGCAGCAGCAGAAGAGGTAGCAGGGGGAGCCTGAGTGACTTCCTTGTTTTTAAGGTGTTTACTCCACTGCAGTTCATGCTTTGCATGCAGGTGCCTGGTCATGCAGGTTGTGCTAAGGTTCAGAACGTTAATGCCTTGCTTCAGGCTCTAATGGCACAGCGTGCAAACCACTCGGGTCTTGTCGTCAGCACATTGTTTGAAGAAGTGCCATGCCAGGGAACTCCTTGAAGCTGCCTTTGGGGTGCTCGGTCCCAGATGGCGGCGGTCAGTAGCAGGCGGAGTCTCTTGGCGGCGGGTGTTCTGCTTTTGCCCACTGCTCCCTCTTTTGCTACGCTGTTGGCTCTGTCTCACCACTGCCTCTTCCTCCGAACTGTGAAAGTCAGTGGCACGACCTTCATTCCATGTGGGGTCTAGGACCTCATCGTCCCCTGCATCGTCTTCCACCCAGTCTTGATCCCTGACCTCCTGTTCAGTCTGCACATTGCAGAAAGACGCAGCAGTTGGCACCTGTGTTTCGTCATCATCAGAGACATGCTGAGGTGGTATTCCCATGTCCTCATCATCAGGAAACATAAGTGGTTGTGCGTCAGTGCATTCTATGTCTTTCACCGCTGGGGAAGGGCTAGGTGGATGCCCTTGGGAAACCCTGCCAGCGGAGTCTTCAAACAGCATAAGAGACTGCTGCATAACTCGAGGCTGAGACAGTTTCCCTGGTATGCATGGGGGTGATGTGACAGACTGATGGGGTTGGTTTTCAGGCGCCATCTGTGCGCTTTCTGCAGAAGACTGGGTGGGAGATAATGTGAACGTGCTGGATCCACTGTCGGCCACCCAATTGACTAATGCCTGTACCTGCTCAGGCCTTACCATCCTTAGAACGGCATTGGGCCCCACCATATATCGCTGTAAATTCTGGCGGCTACTGGGACCTGAGGTAGTTGGTACACTAGGACGTGTGGATGTGGCAGAACGGCCACGTCCTCTCCCAGCACCAGAGGGTCCACTAACACCACCACGACCATGTCCACGTCCGCGTCCCTTACTAGATGTTTTCCTCATTGTTATCGTTCACCACAACAACAAAAATATTATTTGGCCCAATGTATTGTATTCAAATTCAGCTGAGTATAAATTTGAGGCCTAGTATTTAGGCGCTGGGTGACAGGTAAGGGTTTACTGACAGAATTAGTCTTGGAAATGCACAGTAGCGTGTGTGTGAAGTTATTCAGAATGACCCTATGTGCACCTTGAATATTATATACCCTTTTAGGGATAGATTTCAAATAGCTCTGATACAGCAGAAACCACTAAATTAGGAAATTGCTAAATTGGGAATTGTATTTCAACCCAGAACAAAAAATGTGCTTTGACGGACACTAAATAACTTGCCCAGCCAGAACAGTACAGCAGTAACGACAGATTTAGCGGGATATAAATTTGAGGCCTAGTATTTAGGCACTGGGTGACAGGTATAGATTTACTGACGGAATTAGACTTGGAAATGCACAGTAGCGTGTGTGTGAAGTTATTCAGAATGACCCTATCAGCACCTTGATTCTGATATACCCTTTTAGGGATGTATTTAAAGTAGGCCTGATACAGCAGAAACCACTAAATTAGGAAATTGCTAAGTTGGGAATTGTATTTCAACCCAGAACAAAAAATTAGCTTTGACGGACACTAAATAACTTGCCCAGCCAGAACAGTACAGTAGTAACGACAGATTTAGCGGGATATAAATTTGAGGCCTAGTATTTAGGCGCTGGGTGACAGGTATAGATTTATTGACGGAATTAGACTTGGAAATGCACAGTAGCGTGTGTGTGAAGTTATTCTGAATGACCCTATGTGCACCTTGAATATTATATACCCTTTTAGGGATAGATTTCAAATAGCTCTGATACAGCAGAAACCACTTAATTAGGAAATTGCTAAATTGGGAATTGTATTTCAACCCAGAACAAAAAATGTGCTTTGACGGACACTAAATAACTTGCCTAGCCAGAACAGTACAGCAGTAACGACAGAGTTAGCGGGATATAAATTTGAGGCCTAGTATTTAGGCGCTGGGTGACAGGTATAGATTTACTGACAGAATTAGACTTGGAAATGTACAGTAGCGTGTGTGTGAAGTTATTCTGAATGACCCTATGTGCACCTTGAATATTATATACCCTTTTAGGGATAGATTTCAAATAGCCCTGATACAGCAGAAACCACTAAATTAGGAAATTGCTAAATTGGGAATTGTATTTCAACCCAGAACAAAAACTGTGCTTTGACGGACACTAAATAACTTGCCCAGCCAGAACAGTACAGCGGTAACGACAGATTTAGCGGGATATAAATTTGAGGCCTAGTATTTAGGCGCTGGGTGACAGGTATAGATTTACTGACAGAATTAGACTGGGATATGGCCAAAAAATAACCACACTATTGCTGGTTAAATGCACTTGGTGTGACAGCTTGACCAACCACACTACTGAGGGTTAAATGCACTTGGTGACGAGCGCAGCTTGCCCCTGATGTAGTATATGGCCAAAAAATGAACAGACTATTGCTGGTTAAATGCACTTGGTGTGACAGCTTGACCAACCACACTACTGAGGGTTAAATGCACTTGGTGACGGGCGCAGCTTGCCCCTGATGTAGTATATGGCCAAAAAATAAACAGACTATTGCTGGTTAAATGCACTTGGTGTGACAGCTACACCCTGATGTAGGCTTTAGCCAAAAAACAACCACACCATTGAGGGTTAAATGCACTTGGTGACAGGCGCAGCTTGCCCCTGATGTAGTATATGGCCAAAAAATAAACAGACTATTGCTGGTTAAATGCACTTGGTGTGACAGCTTCACCCTGATGTAGGCTGTGTGACGGGCGGCGCTATGTGACTCCAGCTTAAATAGAGGCTGGGTCACATGGTGCTCTGGCCAATCACAGCCATGCCAATAGTAGGCATGGCTGTGATGGCCTCTTGGGGCAAGTAGTATGACGCTTGTTGATTGGCTGCTTTGCAGCCTTTCAAAAAGCGCCAAGAAAGCGTCAAAAAGCGCCAAGAAAGCGACGAACACCGACCCCGAACCCGGACTTTTACGAAAATGTCCGGGTTCGGGTCCGTGTCACGGACACCCCAAAATTCGGTACGAACCCGAACTATACAGTTCGAGATCGCTCATCCCTAGTCAGCAACCTTCAGCACTCCAGCTGCTGTGAAAGTACAAGTACAACTACCAGTATGCACATGTACTAGGCTGTTCTTGTAACTCTCATAGATGTGAAATGAGCATTCTGGGAGTTGTAGTTTCAGAACAGCTGGAGTGCCAGAGGTTGCTGATCCCTGCTCTAAAGGGTTATGCACATGGCAAAGCTAAATACAGGGGACCAGTGTGAACCCAGCATAAGGTTTAGTATGACTCCATATACCTCTATAGAATATTTTTTTTTTCAAAGAAGTAATAATTTCTCTAAAAACGCTATGAAAAGCACTATAAGCCACTTACTCATATAACACTATAAGGGAGTCTGCACCAATTTCAGGGTGGGTTCACATTACGTTTTATGCCTCAGTTTGACGTATACGTTACAAAAAAAAAGATACAAAAACGCAGCACACTACATTCTTGTATCCTGCACAGTCCGGTAGAAAAACATTTATTTTTTTACAATAGAACTCTGTGGTGAACAGATAACACTGTATGGCATCAGTCTGAGGCATCCGTTTAACATATACCTTTTTTGTACATGTTAAAAGGATGGGAAAAACATGATAAAAACCCACCTTAACCCTGTAATACTTCATAACCCCATATAATCAACACTGCACTGGCACCACACCTCTGCAACAGCGTTAACCCTTAGTAGCAATCCACAATTGCCTGGACAGGCACACAGCCTTTTCGTGGTGCTCGCCTCCAAAATCAGCTGCAAACAATCCTCTTTCATAGAATACATAAAGCTGCACTGACGGGTTCTGTTTCAATGGCTTTTTTTAATCCATGCCAAATTACAGATAAATAAGGGAGGACAAAATTCTTGACCTATGTCCTTTTCAAGTGATATCCCGCTTCCTTCTCTCCCTATTTAAAGTATTAACCCATTAAAAGATGCATAAACAATTATATACACATATATGAAAACATTGTTTCATGCACACAGCATTTAATTTACCATCACCAAAAGCAGAATCAGTACTATATTTCTTCTTTACAGAAAGGGTCTAAAGTCATTTTTATAATTTAACCCTGCATTTCCAGTTGCTCCGCTATCCACAATATACTTTGTTTCGAGTTGTAACAAGATCTTATGTTTGTCTGCTCCTGTCATTACACATGTAATATCTGCAAAAGACAACGGGGGTCATTTAAGCTGAAATATATGCCTATTTTAGGCACAGATTGCGGCGCAACAATTTGTGACTTCTCCCCGCTCAGGCCATGTCTAAGTGGGTGTGCTGTGGGCGGGGAAGGGGAAGGGCCAGCAGCTGTCTTACATTTAGAACTAGTGGAGGATCCGGCGCCTCTTCATAACTTCAACTGAACCACATCCTGCTTAGGAGTTTATTAAGATCGACGTCTAAAATGTCTTAATAAATGTGCCCCAATGTTTTCGGGTCTGCATTATGTGCTTCACGAATGTGATCAATAGTGTTGAGCGCGAATATTCGAATATAGAATTTTTTCGGGAATATCGGCACTTCGCTAATTCGCGAATATTTCAAATATAGTGCTCTAAATTCGATATTTCGAATATTCTTTTTTTTTTTTTTTTTTATTGTTATATTTTTTTCTTTCGAACTTCCCTAAAGTTGTTCTTACCTGTCCTTTGGATTCCTGGCTGCTCCAGTCAGTGCCCGTTGCCGCTTCTGCCGACTTCCGTGCTCATGGAGCGTCCCCATCACAATGGGAACGTCTCCATATACTAGAATGTACTGTCGGTTTTGAGAATTACTTAGAAATCGCAATTCGATTATTTCCTGTTATAATAATCGAATTGTGATTTCAACCTAACACTGCTATATTCCATATTCGTTAATTCTAGCCTAATATGGAATATAGCAGTGCTAAGCCGAAATCGAAATTCGATTAATTCAAGTTATAATAATCGAATTGCGATTTCAACTTGGACCTGGTTTACTATGGTTGGCTTGGTAGAATTAGCGAGTATGATGAATATATGCTTTATATTCCACAAAACGAAGATAACGAAGTATTCTGCATCTTCGTTTTAGCTCCCTATTCGTCAACTTCGCTAATTCTAGCAATCATATAGAAAAGTTTACTTTAGAGACAGCAAAGTTTAATTCGCTATGCGATTATATTACTGCTTTTTTTTAATAAATAGAATAATTATAATTATCAGGTATAATTATTCTATTTATTTTAAAAAAAAGCAAAGTAATATAATCGCATAGCGAATTAAACTTGGCTGTCTCTATAGTAAACTTTCCTGTATCATTGCTAGAATTAGCGAAGTTGATGAATAGCTAAAACGAAGATGCAGAATACTTCGTTATCTTCGTTTTGTGGAATATGACGAATACATTCGTCATATTCGCTAATTCTACCAAGCCAACCATAGTAAAAAACCAGGTCCAAGTTGAAAACGCAATGCGATTAATATAACTCGAAGTAATCGCATGGCGATTTCAACTTACCACTGCTCTATTCCATATTCTTTAATAATATGGAATATAGCAGTGCTAAGTTGAAATCGCAATTCGATTATTATAACTTTAAATAATCGAATTTCGATTTCAAATTCAAAATCCATATTAGGCTAGAATTAACAAATATGGAATATAGCAGTGCTAAGTTGAAATCGCCATGCGATTACTTCGAGTTATATTAATCGCATTGCGATTTCAACTTGGACCTGGTTTACTATGGTTGGCTTGGTAGAATTAGCGAATATGACGAATGTATTCGTCATATTCAACAAAACGAAGATAACAAAGTATTCTGCATCTTCGTTTTAGCTACCTATTCATCAACTTCGCTAATTCTAGCAATGATACAGGAAAGTTTACTATAGAGACAGCCAAGTTTAATTCGCTATGCGATTATATGACTGCTTTAAAAAAAAAAAATAATAATAATTATAATACCTGATAATTATTAGAATTATTCTATTTATAAAAAAAATGCAGTAATATAATCGCATAGCGAATTAAACTTAGCTGTCTCAATACATTCGTCATATTCGCTAATTCTACCGAGCCAACCATAGTAAACCAGGTCCAAGTTGAAATCGTAATTCGATTATTATAACTTGAATTGATCGAATTTCGATTTCAGCTTAGCACTGCCATATTCCATATTGCCTAATATGGAATATAGCTGTGCTAAGTTGAAATCGAAAGTCCATTATTATAACTTGAATTAATCGCATTGCTATTTCAATAGGAGACTAGGAGAGTAGCCTTTAAGTTAAAAAGGAAAATCGCAATACGCGATTATTTCAATCGCATATTAATCGCGATAACTAAAATAATGGCGAATATTCGATTTCGACGAATATAAAATGAATATTCTATTGAATATTCGCGAATTTCGTCGAAATCGAATATGGTACCTGCCGCTCATCACTAGTGATCAATCAAACATGGTCAACCTTTTTTTGTCACAATAGATCGGCAATGCTTCCTAATACGAATAAAAAGGGGTCTAATTGTTTTTCCGACAGAATAACGTTTACACAGGCAAAAAAATTATATACAACACATACTGTATGTCCTACAGGTAATGAAGTTCCTTACATTATAATCTTTTCCTCCCATTCTCAAATATGCTTTATTAACCTTCGGAGCACAGAAAATAAAGCTGTAATTCCCCTGTGGAAGCTCCCTGCTTAACCAATCAAAATCCTTATTTTTTATTTCCTCAAATTTGCTTCTCACTATAGAATCCTTTACAATTCTTGACCTCCTGTAGGAAAACAATTTGTAGTTCTTTAACTTTTTTTCCCATTGCCTCATCTGCAGCTAAAATATGCCAGTTCTGATGAATTGCATCATTAACTGTATCTGCCATGGGGTTATACTCAAAGGAAAAAATAAACTCATCTCTCTACTTACCTCTCATTTTCCCCATATATTAAATCATATCTCTTTGCTTTCACAGCTTTTTGAAAAGCTTTAGATATTATTTGTTCTGGGTAATCCCTCTCTCGGTCTCTCCATCAGTTCTTGTGACTGTACCAAAAAAAATAACTGCACTCACTACTGATTCTACATAATCTTAAAAATTGCCCATAAAGCAGCATATTATTTGTATGATAACTTATTATAGTGTAAAAGGGCATTTGAAGATGCTTTTTTCTGTGACACTTTGTATGTATGTCAAGGAACGATTGCAAAGGAACTCGTGACAATTTGCTCCGCCTCCACTGCTATATTGCTTCAGAAAAAAAGGCCAAGTGGACAGAGGAGCGCCAAACCCTAAAGAAGTATTTTCTTGGTAAAGGCATTCACATACAATACCAATAATAATGGTAAGAGGGTGGTAAATATCATAAAAGTAGATATCCGGAACTATAGCAATATCTATAAGGAACTATTGGGATATCTTTAGCAAAAGGAAAATACAGACGTATAGAAACCAGTAAACAGATAGTAAGTTCCCAGTCACCTGCAGACTGTACTAGGTATACACAAAAATATAAGTATAAGTGAACAATAGGGATTAGAGTTGAGCGAACACCTGGATGTTCGGGTTCGAGAAGTTCGGCCGAACATCCCGGAAATGTTCGGGTTCGGGATCCGAACCCGATCCGAACTTCGTCCCGAACCCGAACCCCATTGAAGTCAATGGGGACCCGAACTTTTCGGCACTAAAAAGGCTGTAAAACAGCCCAGGAAAGAGCTAGAGGGCTGCAAAAGGCAGCAACATGTAGGTAAATCCCCTGCAAACAAATGTGGATAGCTAAATGAATTTAAAAAAAATTAAATAAATAAAAATTAACCAAAATCAATTGGAGAGAGGTCCCATAGCAGAGAATCTGGCTTCACGTCACCCACCACTGTAAGAGTCCATTTTCATAAATTTAGGCCCAGCACCCAGGCAGAGGAGAGAGGTCCCGTAACAGAGAATCTGGCTTCATGTCAGCAGAGAATTAGTCTGCATGTCATAGCAGAGAATGAGGCTTCACGTCAGCCACCACTGCAACAGTCCATTGGCATATATTTAGGCCCAGCACCCAGGCAGAGGAGGGAGGTCCCGTAACAGAGAATCTGGCATCATGTCAGCAGAGAATCAGTCTGCATGTCATAGCAGAGAATGAGGCTTCACGTCAGCCACCACTGCAACAGTCCATTGGCATATATTTAGGCCCAGCACCCAGGCAGAGGAGGGAGGTCCCGTAACAGAGAATCTGTCTTCATGTCAGCAGAGAATTAATCTGCATGTCATAGCAGAGAATGAGGCTTCACGTCAGCCACCACTGCAACAGTCCATTGGCATATATTTAGGCCCAGCACACACACAGGCAGAGGAGAGAGGTCCCGTAACAGAGAATCTGTCTTCATGTCAGCAGAGAATTAGTCTGCATGTCATAGCAGAGAATGAGGCTTCACGTCAGCCACCACTGCAACAGTCCATTGGCATATATTTAGGCCCAGCACCCAGGCAGAGGAGGGAGGTCCCGTAACAGAGAATCTGGCTTCATGTCAGCAGAGAATCAGTCTGCATGTCATAGCAGAGAATGAGGCTTCACGTCAGCCACCACTGCAACAGTCCATTGGCATATATTTAGGCCCAGCACACACAGGCAGAGGAGAGAGGTTCCGTAACAGAGAATCTGGCTTCATGTCAGCAGAGAATCATTCTGCATGTCATAGCAGAGAATCAGGCTTCACGTCACCCAACATTGGAACAGTCCATTGGCATATATTTAGGTCCCGGCACCCAGACACAGGAGAGGTTCATTCAACTTTGGGTAGCCTCGCAATATAATGGTAAAATGAAAATAAAAATAGGATTGAATGAGGAAGTGCCCTGGAGTCCAATAATATATGGTTAAGGGGAGGTAGTTAATGTCTAATCTGGACAAGGGACGGACAGATCCTGTGGGATCCATGCCTGGTTCATTTTTATGAACGTCAGCTTGTCCACATTGGCTGTAGACAGGCGGCTGCGTTTGTCTGTAATGACGCCCCCTGCCGTGCTGAATACACGTTCAGACAAAACGCTGGCCGCCGGGCAGGCCAGCACCTCCAAGGCATAAAAGGCTAGCTCTGGCCACGTGGACAATTTAGAGACCCTAGAAGTTGAATGGGGCCGAACCATCAGTCAGTACGTGGAGGGGTGTGCACACGTACTGTTCCACCATGTTAGTGAAATGTTGCCTCCTGCTAACACGTTGCGTATCAGGTGGTGGTGCAGTTAGCTGTGGCGTGTTGACAAAAGTTTTCCACATCTCTGCCATGCTAACCCTGCCCTCAAAGGAGCTGGCATTGACACAGCTGCCTTGGCGACCTCTTGCTCCTCCTCTGCCTTGGCCTTGGGCTTCCACTTGTTCCCCTGTGACATTTGGGAATGCTCTCAGTAGCGCGTCTACCAACGTGCGCTTGTACTCGCGCATCTTCCTATCACGCTCCAGTGCAGGAAGTAAGGTGGGCACATTGTCTTTGTAGCGTGGATCCAGCAGGGTGGCAACCCAGTAGTCCGCACAGGTTAAAATGTGGGCAACTCTGCTGTCGTTGCGCAGGCACTGCAGCATGTAGTCGCTCATGTGTGCCAGGCTGCCCAGGGGTAAGGACAAGCTGTCCTCTGTGGGAGGCGTATCGTCATCGTCCTGCCTTTCCCCCCAGCCACGCACCAGTGATGGACCCGAGCTGCGTTGGGTGCCACCCCGCTGTGACCATGCTTCATCCTCATCCTCCTCCACCTCCTCCTCATCCTCGTCCTCCTCGTCCTCCAGTAGTGGGCCCTGTCTGGCCACATTTGTACCTGGCCTCTGCTGTTGCCAAAAACCTCCCTCTGAGTCACTTCGAAGAGACTGGCCTGAAAGTGCTAAAAATGACCCCTCTTCCTCCTCCTCCTCCTCCTCCTGGGCCACCTCCTCTTGCATCATCGCCCTAAGTGTTTTCTCAAGGAGACATAGAAGTGGTATTGTAACGCTGATAACGGCGTCATCGCCACTGGCCATGTTGGTGGAGTACTCGAAACAGCGCAACAGGGCACACAGGTCTCGCATGGAGGCCCAGTCATTGGTGGTGAAGTGGTGCTGTTCTGTAGTGCGACTGACCCGTGCGTGCTGCAGCTGAAACTCCACTATGGCCTGCTGCTGCTCGCACAGTCTGTCCAGCATGTGCAAGGTGGAGTTCCACCTGGTGGGCACGTCGCATATGAGGCGGTGAGCGGGAAGGCCGAAGTTACGCTGTAGCGCAGACAGGCGAGCAGCAGCAGGATGTGAACGCCGGAAGCGCGAACAGACGGCCCGCACTTTATGCAGCAGCTCTGACATGTCGGGGTAGTTGTGAATGAACTTCTGCACCACCAAATTCAGCACATGCGCCAAGCAAGGGATGTGCGTCAAATTGGCTAGTCCCAGAGCTGCAACGAGATTTCGCCCATTATCGCACACCACCAGGCCGGGCTTGAGGCTCACCGGCAGCAACCACTCGTCGGTCTGTTGTTCTATACCCCGCCACAACTCCTGTGCGGTGTGGGGCCTGTCCCCCAAACATATGAGTTTCAGAATGGCCTGCTGACGTTTACCCCGGGCTGTGCTGAAGTTGGTGGTGAAGGTGTGTGGCTGACTGGATGAGCAGGTGGAAGAAGAGGAGGAGGAAGCCGAGAAGGAGGAGGTGGCAACAGGAGGCAAAGAATGTTGCCCTGCGAATCCTTGGCGGCGGAAGGACGTGCGCCAAACAGCTCTCCGCCTGGGGCCCAGCTGCCACTACATTTACCCAGTGTGCAGTTAGGGAGATATAGCGTCCCTGGCCGTGCTTACTGGTCCACGTATCTGTGGTTAGGTGGACCTTGCCACAGATGGCGTTGCGCAGTGCACACTTGATTTTATCGGATACTTGGTTGTGCAGGGAAGGCACGGCTCTCTTGGAGAAGTAGTGGCGGCTGGGAACAACATACTGTGGGACAGCAAGCGACATGAGCTGTTTGAAGCTGTCTGTGTCCACCAGCCTAAATGACAGCATTTCATAGGCCAGTAGTTTAGAAATGCTGGCATTCAGGGCCAGGGATCGAGGGTGGCTAGGTGGGAATTTACGCTTTCTCTCAAATGTTTGTGAGATGGAGAGCTGAACGCTGCCGTGTGACATGGTTGAGACGCTTGGTGACGGAGGTGGTGGTGGTGGTGTTGGTGGTACATCCCCTGTTTGCTGGGCGGCAGGTGCCAACGTTCCTCCAGAGGCGGAGGAAGAGGCCGAGGCGGCAGCAGCAGAAGAGGCCGAGGCGGCAGCAGCAGAAGAGGTAGCAGGGGGAGCCTGAGTGACTTCCTTGTTTTTAAGGTGTTTACTCCACTGCAGTTCATGCTTTGCATGCAGGTGCCTGGTCATGCAGGTTGTGCTCAGGTTCAGAACGTTAATGCCTCGCTTAAGGCTCTGATGGCACAGCGTGCAAACCACTCGGGTCTTGTCGTCAGCACATTGTTTGAAGAAGTGCCATGCCAGGGAACTCCTTGAAGCTGCCTTTGGGGTGCTCGCTCCTAGATGGCGGCGGGCAGTAGCAGGCGGAGTCTCTTGGCGGCGGGTGTTCTGCTTTTGCCCACTGCTCCCTCTTTTGCTACGCTGTTGGCTCGGTCTCACCACTGCCTCTTCCTCCGAACTGTGAAAGTCAGTGGCACGACCTTCATTCCATGTGGGGTCTAGGACCTCATCATCCCCTGCATCGTCTTCCACCCAGTCTTGATCCCTGACCTCCTGTTCAGTCTGCACACTGCAGAAAGACGCAGCAGTTGGCACCTGTGTTTCGTCATCATCAGAGACATGCTGAGGTGGTATTCCCATGTCCTCATCATCAGGAAACATAAGTGGTTGTGCGTCAGTGCATTCTATGTCTTTCACCGCTGGGGAAGGGCTAGGTGGATGCCCTTGGGAAACCCTGCCAGCGGAGTCTTCAAACAGCATAAGAGACTGCTGCATAACTTGAGGCTGAGACAGTTTCCCTGGTATGCATGGGGGTGATGTGACAGACTGATGGGGTTGGTTTTCAGGCGCCATCTGTGCGCTTTCTGCAGAAGACTGGGTGGGAGATAATGTGAACGTGCTGGATCCACTGTCGGCCACCCAATTGACTAATGCCTGTACCTGCTCAGGCCTTACCATCCTTAGAACGGCATTGGGCCCCACCATATATCGCTGTAAATTCTGGCGGCTACTGGGACCTGAGGTAGTTGGTACACTAGGACGTGTGGATGTGGCAGAACGGCCACGTCCTCTCCCAGCACCAGAGGGTCCACTAACACCACCACGACCATGTCCACGTCCGCGTCCCTTACTAGATGTTTTCCTCATTGTTATGGTTCACCACAACAACAAAAATATTATTTGGCCCAATGTATTGTATTCAAATTCAGCGGGATATAAATTTGAGGCCTAGTATTTAGGCGCTGGGTGACCGGTATGGATTTAGTGACAGAATTAGACTTGGAAATGCACAGTAGCATGTGTGTGAAGTTATTCTGAATGACCCTATGTGCACCTTGAATATTATATACCCTTTTAGGGATAGATTTCAAATAGCTCTGATATAGCAGAAACCACTAAATTATGAAATTGCTAAATTGGGAATTGTATTTCAACCCAGAACAAAAAATGTGCTTTGACGGACACTAAATAACTTGCCCATCCACAACAGGACAGCGGTCACGACAGATTTAGCGGGATATAAATTTGAGGCCTAGTATTTAGGCGCTGGGTGACCGGTATGGATTTAGTGACAGAATTAGACTTGGAAATGCACAGTAGCGTGTGTGTGAAGTTATTCTGAATGACCCTATGTGCACCTTGAATATTATATACCCTTTTAGGGATAGATTTCAAATAGCTCTGATATAGCAGAAACCACTAAATTATGAAATTGCTAAATTGGGAATTGTATTTCAACCCAGAACAAAAAATGTGCTTTGACGGACACTAAATAACTTTCCCAGCCACAACAGGACAGCGGTAACGAGAGATTTAGCAGGATATAAATTTGAGGCCTAGTATTTAGGCGCTGGGTGACAGGTATGGGTTTAGTGACAGAATTAGACTTGGAAATACACAGTAGCGGGTGTGTGTGAAGTTATTCTGAATGACCCTATGTGCACCTTGAATATTATATACCCTTTTAGGGATAGATTTCAAATAGCTCTGATATAGCAGAAACCACTAAATTATGAAATTGCTAAATTGGGAATTGTATTTCAACCCAGAACAAAAAATGTGCTTTGACGGACACTAAATAACTTTCCCAGCCACAACAGGACAGCGGTAACGAGAGATTTAGCGGGATATCAATTTGAGGCCTAGTATTTAGGCGCTGGGTGACAGGTATGGGTTTAGTGACAGAATTAGACTTGGAAATGCACAGTAGCGGGTGTGTGTGAAGTTATTCTGAATGACCCTATGTGCACCTTCAATATGATCTACCCTTTTAGGGATAGATTTCAAATAGCTCTGATATAGCAGAAACCACTAAATTATGAAATTGCTAAATTGGGAATTGTATTTCAACCCAGAACAAAAAATGTGCTTTGACGGACACTAAATAACTTTCCCAGCCACAACAGGACAGCGGTAACGGAGAATTTAGCAGGATATAAATTTGAGGCCTAGTATTTAGGCGCTGGGTGATAGGTATGGGTTTAGTGACAGAATTAGACTTGGAAATACACAGTAGCGGGTGTGTGTGAAGTTATTCTGAATGACCCAATGTGCACCTTGAATATTATATACCCTTTTAGGGATAGATTTCAAATAGCTCTGATATAGCAGAAACCACTAAATTATGAAATTGCTAAATTGGGAATTGTATTTCAACCCAGAACAAAAAATGTGCTTTGACGGACACTAAATAACTTTCCCAGCCACAACAGGACAGCGGTAACGAGAGATTTAGCGGGATATCAATTTGAGGCCTAGTATTTAGGCGCTGGGTGACAGGTATGGGTTTAGTGACAGAATTAGACTTGGAAATGCACAGTAGCGGGTGTGTGTGAAGTTATTCTGAATGACCCTATGTGCACCTTCAATATGATCTACCCTTTTAGGGATAGATTTCAAATAGCTCTGATATAGCAGAAACCACTAAATTATGAAATTGCTAAATTGGGAATTGTATTTCAACCCAGAACAAAAAATGTGCTTTGACGGACACTAAATAACTTTCCCAGCCACAACAGGACAGCGGTAACGAGAGATTTAGCAGGATATAAATTTGAGGCCTAGTATTTAGGCGCTGGGTGATAGGTATGGGTTTAGTGACAGAATTAGACTTGGAAATACACAGTAGCGGTGTGTGTGAAGTTATTCTGAATGACCCAATGTGCACCTTGAATATTATATACCCTTTTAGGGATAGATTTCAAATAGCTCTGATATAGCAGAAACCACTAAATTATGAAATTGCTAAATTGGGAATTGTATTTCAACCCAGAACAAAAAATGTGCTTTGACGGACACTAAATAACTTTCCCAGCCACAACAGGACAGCGGTAACGAGAGATTTAGCGGGATATAAATTTGAGGCCTAGTATTTAGGCGCTGGGTGACCGGTATGGATTTAGTGACAGAATTAGACTTGGAAATGCACAGTAGCGGGTGTGTGTGAAGTTATTCTGAATGACCCTATGTGCACCTTGAATATTATATACCCTTTTAGGGATAGATTTCAAATAGCTCTGATATAGCAGAAACCACTAAATTATGAAATTGCTAAATTGGGAATTGTATTTCAACCCAGAACAAAAAATGTGCTTTGACGGACACTAAATAACTTTCCCAGCCACAACAGGACAGCGGTAACGAGAGATTTAGCAGGATATAAATTTGAGGCCTAGTATTTAGGCGCTGGGTGACAGGTATGGGTTTAGTGACAGAATTAGACTTGGAAATACACAGTAGCGGGTGTGTGTGAAGTTATTCTGAATGACCCAATGTGCACCTTGAATATTATATACCCTTTTAGGGATAGATTTCAAATAGCTCTGATATAGCAGAAACCACTAAATTATGAAATTGCTAAATTGGGAATTGTATTTCAACCCAGAACAAAAAATGTGCTTTGACGGACACTAAATAACTTTCCCAGCCACAACAGGACAGCGGTAACGAGAGATTTAGCGGGATATCAATTTGAGGCCTAGTATTTAGGCGCTGGGTGACAGGTATGGGTTTAGTGACAGAATTAGACTTGGAAATGCACAGTAGCGGGTGTGTGTGAAGTTATTCTGAATGACCCTATGTGCACCTTGAATATTATATACCCTTTTAGGGATAGATTTCAAATAGCTCTGATATAGCAGAAACCACTAAATTATGAAATTGCTAAATTGGGAATTGTATTTCAACCCAGAACAAAAAATGTGCTTTGACGGACACTAAATAACTTTCCCAGCCACAACAGGACAGCGGTAACGAGAGATTTAGCAGGATATAAATTTGAGGCCTAGTATTTAGGCGCTGGGTGACAGGTATGGGTTTAGTGACAGAATTAGACTTGGAAATACACAGTAGCGGGTGTGTGTGAAGTTATTCTGAATGACCCAATGTGCACCTTGAATATTATATACCCTTTTAGGGATAGATTTCAAATAGCTCTGATATAGCAGAAACCACTAAATTATGAAATTGCTAAATTGGGAATTGTATTTCAACCCAGAACAAAAAATGTGCTTTGACGGACACTAAATAACTTTCCCAGCCACAACAGGACAGCGGTAACGAGAGATTTAGCGGGATATAAATTTGAGGCCTAGTATTTAGGCGCTGGGTGACCGGTATGGATTTAGCTGACAGAATTAGACTTGGAAATGCACAGTAGCGTGTGTGTGAAGTTATTCTGAATGACCCTATGTGCACCTTGAATATTATATACCCTTTTAGGGATAGATTTCAAATAGCTCTGATATAGCAGAACCACTAAATTATGAAATTGCTAAATTGGGAATTGTACTTCAACCCAGAACAAAAAATGTGCTTTGACGGACACTAAATAACTTTCCCAGCCACAACAGGACAGCGGTAACGAGAGATTTAGCGGGATATAAATTTGAGGCCTAGTATTTAGGCGCTGGGTGACCGGTATGGATTTAGCGACAGAATTAGACTTGGAAATGCACAGTAGCGTGTGTGTGAAGTTATTCTGAATGACCCTATGTGCACCTTGAATATTATATACCCTTTTAGGGATAGATTTCAAATAGCTCTGATATAGCAGGAACCACTAAATTATGAAATTGCTAAATTGGGAATTGTACTTCAACCCAGAACAAAAAATGTGCTTTGACGGACACTAAATAACTTTCCCAGCCACAACAGGACAGCGGTAACGAGAGATTTAGCGGGATATAAATTTGAGGCCTAGTATTTAGGCGCTGGGTGACCGGTATGGATTTAGTGACAGAATTAGACTGGGATATGGCCAAAAAATAACCACACTATTGCTGGTTAAATGCACTTGGTGACGGGAGCAGCTTGCCCCTGATGTAGTATATGGCCAAAAAATGAACAGACTATTGCTGGTTAAATGCACTTGGTGTCACAGCTTGACGAACCACACTACTGAGGGTTAAATGCACTTGGTGACGGGCGCAGCTTGCCCCTGATGTAGTATATGGCCAAAAAATGAACAGACTATTGCTGGTTAAATGCACTTGGTGACGGGCGCAGCTTGCCCCTGATTTAGTATATGGCCAAAAAATGAACAGACTATTGCTGGTTAAATGCACTTGGTGTGAAAGCTTGACCAACCACACTACTGAGGGTTAAATGCACTTGGTGACGGGCGCAGCTTGCCCCTGATGTAGTATATGGCCAAAAAATGAACAGACTATTGCTGGTTAAATGCACTTGGTGACGTGCGCAGCTTGCCCCTGATTTAGTATATGGCCAAAAAATGAACAGACTATTGCTGGTTAAATGCACTTGGTGTGATAGCTTGACCAACCACACTACTGAGGGTTAAATGCACTTGGTGACGGGCGCAGCTTGCCCCTGATGTAGTATATGGCCAAAAAATGAACAGACTATTGCTGGTTAAATGCACTTGGTGTCACAGCTTGACCAACCACACTACTGAGGGTTAAATGCACTTGGTGACGGGCGCAGCTTGCCCCTGATGTAGTATATGGCCAAAAAATGAACAGACTATTGCTGGTTAAATGCACTTGGTGTGACAGCTTCACCCTGATGTAGGCTTTAGCCAAAAAACAACCACACCATTGAGGGTTAAATGCACTTGGTGACAGGCGCAGCTTGCCCCTGATTTAGTATATGGCCAAAAAATGAACAGACTATTGCTGGTTAAATGCACTTGGTGTGACAGCTTCACCCTGATGTAGGCTTTAGCCAAAAAACAACCACACCATTGAGGGTTAAATGCACTTGGTCGCAGCTTGGATGCACTTGGTCGCAGCACCGCACAAGACACAAAATGGCCGCCGATCACCCCAGAAAAAAGTGACTGACAAACGGTCTGGGCAGCCTAAAAACAGTGAGTGAGCATTTGAATTTCAGCAGCTCAATGATGCACAGCTGCAGATCGATCGATTAATCAAGTGAAGTCCTTTGGAGGAGTTAATCTGCCTAATCTCGCCCTACTGTCGCATCCGCAACCTCTCCCTACGCTAATCAGAGCAGAGTGACGGGCGGCGCTATGTGACTCCAGCTTAAATAGAGGCTGGGTCACATGGTGCTCTGGCCAATCACAGCCATGCCAATAGTAGGCATGGCTGTGACGGCCTCTTGGGGCAAGTAGTATGACAGCTTGTTGATTGGCTGCTTTGCAGCCTTTCAAAAAGCGCCAAGAAAGCGTCACAAAAGCGCCAAGAAAGCGACGAACACCGAACCCGAACCCGGACTTTTACGAAAATGTCCGGGTTCGGGTCCGTGTCACGGACACCCCAAAATTCGGTACGAACCCGAACTATACAGTTCGAGTTCGCTCATCCCTAATAGGGATACTAACCATAACCAATCAATGACATAAGATCTTAATACATGCATGAACTAATAAAATTGGATTAGATTGCAGAAGTCTGCAGGATAACCTCAAGACACCCACAAAACTCAATCCCCCCCTGTCCAGAATCGCTCATAGGATGGTGAATATTGATGGCAGCCGCGACAAAGGATGCTTCTGATCAATTTATTTATTGAAGATTTGGCTCAACGCGTTTCGGGGTGAATGAGCATCCCTTCCTCAGGAGCAATACATAGATAACATATAGTACAACACAGTATATTTTAACTGGAGTCCATTTATAAGCCAGAAAAGGCGCCAAAAACAGATGTGTGTCAAACGTGAGGACGAGTGTTGAGTCACATGACTTCCTGTTTCCGTTCCCTATGTGTTTCAGCTTGGAATGCATCGGCGGTCAAACATAGAGAAACTATGGTTTAAATGGGGCAGAGTGATTCAATAATAACAATCAGTAGGGGCCCTTAGGGTAGGTGAATTATTGCTGGTATAAGGTCTGGGTCCCTCCTTAATAAATAGCAGGTGTCTCGTAAGGCCAGAAGCACAGAACTGTCACGTATGATACAGAGATACTCTAGGAAACGTGCGTTCCACAATGGAACACATCAATGTTAATAGGGGAGGAGGCTAATACTCTCAAGTGGGAGGGGGTGATATAAGAGGAAACGGATATTCTTGTGAAGAAGTCGATATAAATATAAATATAAAAAGATGAGATATATGTATATAAAAGTCCTAAATAAATATATATGGCACGTGTATATATATATATATGCGTTTCACCGTGGTACACATCGCTATAATTGGAATCACCGGCTACTAATTTGAAGTGGTATTACAAATTATCTCTGCTATAAGTACTAAGTGTAAGTACTATTATTTCAAAAGGGGGGGCTAGATGTGGGATTATTATTTTTTAAATAATAAAAAAAAAAATGGATACAAAACACTCTACCTGAAAAAATGTCAAACACATAATTGTATAAAACTATATAAAACAATGTAAGACAATCCATGGAATATATAAAAATGGTACGTAGAATATAAAAAAGACATGCACTAGCTGTAGTATCTGAAAGATAAAATACAATAAATAAATAATTTAAAATAATCATAGTTAAAGGGGTTCTGCAGTTTGTTTAAACTGATGATCTATCCTCTGGATAGATCATCAGCATCTGATCAGCGGGGGTCCGACACCCAGGACCCCCGACGATCAATTGTTTAAGAAGGCAGCAGCGCGGCCTTCTCACTGTTTACCGCTAGCCCAGTGACGTCATGACTAGTATCAACTGACTTGGGCGGGGCTAAGGTCCATTCAAGTGAACAGAGCTTAGGCCCGCCCAGGCCAGTTGATACTAGTCATGACGTCACTGGGCCGGCTGTAAAAAGTGAGAAGGCTGCGCTGCTGCTTTCTCAAACAGCTGATCGGCAGGGGTCCTGGGTGTCAGACCCTCGCCGATCAGATGCTGATGATCTATCCAGAGGATAGATCATCAGTTTAAACAAACTGCAGAACCCCTTTAACTATGATTATTTTAAATTATTTATTTATTGTATTTTATCTTTCAGATACTACAGCTAGTGCATGTCTTTTTTATATTCTACGTACCATTTTTATATATTCCATGGATTGTCTTACATTGTTTTATATAGTTTTATACAATCATGTGTTTGACATTTTTTCAGGTAGAGTGTTTTGTATAAAAAAATTTATTTTTATTATTTAAAAAAAATTATCCCACATCTAGCCCCCCCTTTTGAAATAATAATACTTACACTTAGTACTTATAGCAGAGGTAATTTGTAATACCACTTCAAATTAGTAGCTGGTGATTCCAATTATAGCGGTGTTCAACGGTGGAACACACACACATATATATATATATATATATATATATATATATACATACACGCACCATATATATTTATTTAGGACTTTTATATACATATATCTCATCTTTTTATATTTATATTTATATGGACTTCTTCACAAGAATATCACAATTGATTTCACTGCTGGTCCAGTATATCCACTGTGCCTTCCCACTGAAAAGGGTAAAGCCTCCCACATGCGGTATTGATGAGCCGCTATCAGGGGGCCCTAGACCTAGGAGACAATAATGTGCTTAGGCTCCAAGATTCATTCAAACCATGTGATACAAGAGTATTCAACTGATAAATCCAAAACATCTCTTTGCACAGAGTTTTTGGAAAGACGAGGTGACACATTCGAGGGTGGTCACTCTCAGGAGACAGGGGTCTTGTGGACTTCGGCAAAATGACGAGACACACTATGGGTCACTACTTTCCATTTTCTATTCGACCGATGCTCGTTCATGCGTTCTCACAGTGTCTGTGTAGTGCGTTCTACATAATAAAGATAACATGGGCATTGGAGTAAATATATAACATTGACGGTACCACAATCCATATCATGTTGTAAAGTGATAGGGTTCATCAAATGTAATATTCATATTCCCCTGATGTCATGGTTAATGATCATACAGCATTTGCATTTCTTTCTGCCACAACGGTAAGATCCCTTATTATCTGTGATAGTAGTTTTGTGATTTTGAGTACTAGTATACAGTCAGGTCCATAAATATTGGGACATCAACACAATTCTAACATTTTGGGCTCTATACACCACCACAATGGATTTGAAATGAAATGAACATGATGTGCTTTAACCACCTCAGCTCCCCTAGCTTAAACCCCCTTAATGACCAGACCACTTTTTACAATTCTGCCCTACACTATTTTCACGGTTTATTGCTCGGTCATACTACTTACCACCCAAATGAATTTTACCTCCTTTTCTTCTCACTAACAGAGCTTTCATTTGGTGGTATTTCATTGCTGCTGACATTTTTACTTTTTTTGATATTAATCAAAATTGACCGAAATTTTTGCAAAAAAATGTCATTTTTCACTTTCTGTTGTAAATGTTTTCAAATAAAACTACATTTCTATATAAATTTTTCTCTAAATTTATTGTTCTACACGTCTTTGATAAATAAAATGCAATAAGTGTATATTTATTGGTTTGGGTAAAAGTTATAGCGTTTACAAACTATGGTGCAAAAATGTGAATTGACTTTCTGCACCTGTCATGTTTCCTGAGGTTCTACAATGCCCAGATAGTAAAAACACCCCACAAATGAAGCCATTTCGGAAAGTAGACACCCTAAGGTATTCGTTGATGGGCATAGTGAGTCCATGGAAGTTTTTATTTTTTGGCACAAGTTAGCGGAAAAAGTTTTTTTTTTTTCATTTTTTGTTTCTTACAAAGTCTCATATTCCACTAACTTGTGAAAAAAAATAAAATTTTACATGAACTCACCATACCCCTCATGGAATACCTTGGGGTGTCTTCTTTCCAAAATGGGGTCACTTGTGGGGTATTTATACTGCCCTGGCATTTTAGGGGACCTAAAGCGTGAGAAATAGTTTGGAATCCAAATGCGTAAAAAATGCCCTGTGAAATCGTAAAGATACTCATTGGAATTTGGGCCCCTTTGCGCACCTAGGCTGCAAAAAAGTGTCACACATGTGGTATCGCCGTACTCAGGAGAAGTAGGGCAATGTTCCTAGAATATTTTTTTTTTGGCACACGTTAGCGGAAATTTTTTATTTTTTTTTCCTCTTACAAAGTCTCATATTTCACTAACTTGTGACAAAAAATACAATTTTACATGAACTCGCCATGCCCCTAATGAAATACCTTGGGGTGTCTTCTTTCCAAAATGGGGTCACTTGTGGGGTATTTATACTGCCCTGGTATTTTAGGGGCCCTAAAGCATGAGAAGAAGTCTGGAATATAAATGTCAAAAAAAATTTACGCATTTGGATTCCGTGAGGGGTATGGTGAGTTCATGGGAGATTTTATTTTTTGTCACAAGTTAGTGGAATATGAGACTTTGTAAGAAAAAAAAAAAATTTCCGCTAACTTGTGCCAAAGTTGTGTTTTGCAGATCCGCAGTGTCTGTGTTTTGCGGATCCGCGGATCCGTGGATCCGCAAAACACATACGGACTTTACAGGGCATTCAGCCTTACAGGGGGGTAATCATTGACAGGGGGGTGATCAGGGGTTAATAAGGGGTTAATAAGTGACAGGGGGGTGTAGTGTAGTGTAGTGTGGTGCTTGGTGCTACTTATTACAGAGCTGCCTGTGTCCTTTGGTGGTCGATCCAAGCAAAAGGGACCACCAGAGGACCAGGTAGCAGGTATATCAGACGCTGTTAACAAAACAGCGTCTGATATACCTTTTAAGGGTTAAAAAAATCGCATCTACAGCCTGCCAGCGAATGATCGCCGCTGGCAGGCTGTAGATCCACTCGTTTACCTTCCGATCCTGTGAACGCGCGCTCCGATGCGTCCAGGAGGAATAACCCGGCCGCCCGCAAGTCGCATTCCTGCGTTAGGCGGTCGGGAGGTGGTTAACTGCAGACTGTCAGCTTTAATTTGAGGGTATTTGCATCCAAATCAGGTGAACGGTGTAGGAATTACAACAGTTTGCATATGTGGTATCAGTGGAGTTTATTTTTTTTTATCAATTCTCTTTTTATTGAAGAAAGAAATCATACATTCTACTGATGCATATTCATATAACAATGAAGCAACATCACACAATAAAACTGTGTAATTGGGAGAGATCCAGCACTTTATGGTTGCTTATTTCAGAATGATGACCTGGTCCTCCCTCTAAGGTCAGAGCTGGAGGGAGGTAATTGATATACAAGTGTCATGCATCTCCACTAAATAATCTCAAAGAATGTACTGGAAAAGAATAGTGGTGGGAATGGAGGGTATCACAGGGCGGGGGGGAGGTGGAGGGGGGAACTAGCGTAGATGTACTGTATTCTTGTAGGTAGGTACTGGTAATGTAAGTGGTGGTCAGAACTGTTAGAGATAATGTTTTGTAATGTGGTCTGAATTTGTTAACTTCAGTGGTCTAATAAATCTAGAGCTCCATCAGGGACTAGATAAAGCTACTCAAAAACGTATATAGAAATAGGGTCTAGTGGACACCTAGAAACAGATGTCATATGGGCAAAGACCTAATCACATTTGACACTAGTGGGGGAAAGCTATTATTTAAACTCTCTATAGACTTTCCAAGGGCCCCAGATTTTCAAGAATCTAGTCTGTGTGTTTGTTTCCAATGAGCTAGCTCCTCAAAGCAATATATCTGGTCTACTTTATCTATCCAGGATTATGTGGTTGAAGCAGAGCTGTTCCTCCAAAGATATGGGATAAATAAACGAGAAGCTGTAATAAGCATTGTGGGGGAGGTCATGGTAGAGCAAATTTGATTTATTGCTGAGCACATTTCCACCCAAAAAGGTTTTATTTTTGGGCAGTTCCACCAAATGTGGAAGAGGGATCCCACTTCTGCCCCGCACCTCCAACAAAGGTTAGAGATCTCCGGGTTAATCGAATGTAGGAATTCTGGGGTTTTGTACCACCTCGTTAACAATTTGTACCAATTCTCTTGTATTTTGATACACCGGGTAAATCCATTGGAATTGGTTAGCATAAAGGATTTTTCCGGGTCTGTGAGACTGATTGAGAACACCCTCTCTAAGAAATATAGCTTTGGCGGTGTGGAGGATAGCAGTGACTTATATGTGAGGGAGAGCAACTTTTTGGGGAGCTGGGTTACATCTAGTAATTTTTCAATCCAGGAAGTGGATCTGTGGGGAACGGGTGGCAAAGTAATGTGTCGTATGTCTCTGCGGAAATCTAATAGATGAAAGAAAGGGTCTTTCTGTACTTTAGGGAGGGCCAGAATTTTGTCCCATTCTAGTTTTCCCTCCGGTTGAGAAATCTCCTTCAGTGAAAGGTTAGTTAAAAGGGACCAAACTCCAGAGGGTTCCAGGACCCCAGGGTGAATATAGGGCTGCAGCAGGTCAAGGGGTAAATTAAAGTGATGAAAACAGAAGGCCTGAGTCTTAAAAAACTTTGACCACTCAGCTAATACTAACTTCAGCAAGATGGATGGAGGTGTGTCATAATGTGTAGAGTGTTGGATCCCCCACAGTGTCATTCTCTCCCTGTCTGTTAGAAGGAATCTCTCTAATTGTTTGCAGCGGTTCCGGGGGTTGGGAGAAAGTAAGGCTATGCTTCTGCTCAGTTGCACTGCTCTATAATATAAATGGATGTCTGGGAGCCCAAAGACACTGAATCTTTTTTCTCTCGTCAGTAGAGAATAGGCAATTCTAGGAGATCTCCCATCCCAGAGGAAGAAAGAGAACATCTCGGAAAAGAAGGTACATGGGAGCCAGATAGGGAGAGCTTGGAGTAAGTATAAGAACTTAGGGACTACATTTATTTTGAGGACGTTTTTTCTACCTATCCAAGAGATGAACGGGATTTTTAGAAATTTAAGATATGAGCGTGTCGAGCTCAAAAGTGGGGAGTAGTTAAGGGCAAATAGTTCCTTGGGGTTTGCTGAAATATGGATTCCCAAATATTGCACACTTTTGGATGCCCAAGTAAGGGGGGTTGATTGTTTCAATGTTTTAACAGTGGGGGGAGAACATGAGATGTTTAGCGCTACTGATTTACTGTAATTGATTTTAAAGTTTGAGATGGAGCTGAATTCATTAAAGATGGATAAAAGCTTAGGGAAGGATGTTAGTGGGTTGTAAGTCATAATAAGAAGGTTGTCTGCAAAAGCAGCAGATAAGTGGTTGTGTGCACCCACTGAAATTCCCTGAATCAGAGAATCTTGCCTGATCTTGCAGAGTAGGGTCTCCATAACTATGACAAACAAAGCAGGTGATAGCGGGCAACCTTGCCTTGTCCAATCAAGTATGCAAAAGGGGGGGGGGGGGAAGGTGCCATTAATTTTAACCCCGGCAGAGGGTGCTGAGTACAAAGTGAAGATCGCCTGTATGAACTCATCCGGTATACCAAAGTTTGACAGCGCTGCTAACATATATTGCCAGCTGACCCGATCAAACGCTTTTTAAGCATCGGTGCTGAGTAGAGCAAGCGGTATGTGGAATTTCTGTGCCCAGGTTAAAAGACGCAATAGGCATATTGTGCTCTCATTGCCCTGTCTGCCAGAGACAAAACCAACCTGCTACTGGTCAATTATGGTAGGTAAAAGTGTTTCGAGGCGTTGTACTAGAATTTTTGCCCACCTTTTAACATCTGTATTTAGCAGAGATATTCTGTGATGGGTGTACATTGAGGAACAGAAGTATTTGAACACCCTGGAATTTGGCAAGTTCTCCCACTTAGAAATCATGGAGGGGTCTGAAATTCACATTATAGGTGCATTCCCACTCTGGGAGACAGAGTAAAAATAAAAAAATCTGGAAATCACAATGTATGATTTTTAAAAAATGTATTTGTCTTGCACTTCTGAACATATGTATTTGAACACCTGAGAAAATCAGTGTTAATTTTTGGTACAGAAGTATTTGTTTGCAATTACAGAGGTCACACGTTTCCTGTAGTTCTTGACCAGGTTTGCACAAACTGCAACAGGGATTTTGGCCTACTCCTTTACACAGATCTCCTTTAGATCTGTCAGGTTTCGGGGCTGTCGCTGAGCAACACAGAGTTTCAGGTCCCTCCAAAGATGTTCGATTGGATTTAGGTCTGGAGACTGGCTAGGCCACTCCAGAACCTTGATATGCTTCTTAGTGAGCCACTCCTTGGTTATCCTGGCTGTGTGTACGGCATACATATTAGGACATCGTCAGACATCATCCACAACTCCATCCTCCGTCAGGCAAAACTCCATCAGCCCTCAGACATCAGACAAAACTCCGTCCTCCGTCAGGCAAAACTCCACCAGACATCAGACAAAACTCCGTCCTCCATCAGGCAAAACTCCATCAGACCTCAGACATCAGACAAAACTCCGTCCTCCGTCAGACAAAACTCCATCAGACCTCAGACATCAGACAAAACTCCGTCCTCCGTCACCCAAAACTCCATCAGACCTCAGACATCAGACAAAACTCCGTCCTCCGTCACCCAAAACTCCATCAGACCTCAGACATCAGACAAAACTCCATCCTCCGTCACCCAAAACTCCATCAGACCTCAGACATCAGACAAAACTCCGTCCTCCGTCAGGCAAAACTCCATCAGACCTCAGACATCAGACAATACTCCGTCCTCCGTCACCCAAAACTCCATCAGACCTCAGACATCAGACAAAACTCCGTCCTCCGTCAGGCAAAACTCCATCAGACCTCAGACATCAGACAAAACTCCGTCCTCCATTACCCAAAACTCCATCAGACCTCAGACATCAGACAAAACTCCGTCCTCCATCAGGCAAAACTCCATCAGACCTCAGACATCAGCTAAAACTCTGTCCTCCCTCAGACATCAGCCAAAACTCCGTCCTCCCTAACTCAAAATACGCCCTACTACACACACTCTTCACCTGACGGAGCTGCTAGCTGCTGGAGAGGCAAAGGACCTGTGATGACGTCATGACCATGTGACGAGTCACGTGTGTGGGAGGGGCCAGATGTGCACAGCAGCTGGTAGAGTGTACAGAACAGTAGCCATCAAATAGAGCTCTATACTAGAGATGTGTGTGTAACCTGCATGTAGCAGAGCTGTGTACTGTGTTACAGAGATGTATGTGTAACCTGCATGTAGCAGAGCTGTGTACTGTGTATATAGAGCAGTGTGTGTAACAGCATGTAGCAGAGCTGTGTACTGTGTTACAGAGATGTGTGTGTAACCTGCATGTAGCAGACCTGTGTACTGTATTACAGGGATGTACGTGCAACCTGCAGGTAGCAGTGCTGTGTACTGTGTAGCAGAGATGTGTACTGTGTTACAGAGATGTGTGTGTAACCTGCATGTAGCAGAGCTGTGTACTGTGTATATAGAGCAGTGTGTGTAACAGCATGTAGCAGAGCTGTGTACTGTGTTACAGAGATGTGTGTGTAACCTGCATGTAGCAGACCTGTGTACTGTATTACAGGGATGTATGTGCAACCTGCAGGTAGCAGAGCTGTGTACTGTGTATATAGAGCAGTTTGTCTAACCGCATGTAGCAGAGCTGTGTACTGTGTTACAAAGATGTGTGTGTAACCTGGGAACTATAAAAAAGTGTAAAAAAAAAACATAAATATTCAGATCACCCCCCTGTTCCCAAAATTAAAATAAAAGACACATCATGGGTTTCGCAATGTGTAAAAACGCCCATTGTATAAAAATATATTCCCCATACGGCAAACAGCAAAACAGAAAAAAAAAAAGAGTCCAAATGTCCGATTCGCCGTTTTTGGTCACTTCATTTGCTACAAAAATGTAAATAAAAAGTGATCAAAAAGTCTTAAACACCCCAGAATGGTATCAGTAAAAAGTTTAGATTGCCCCGCAAAAAATGATCCTCCATCCAGCTCTGTACACATAATTACAAAAAAGTTATGGGGCTTAAAATATGGCGACAAAAAAAATCGGATATTTTTATTTTTTTATCACTATTAAAACGCAAGAAAAACTATACATATAAGGTATTGCCGGATTCGATCTGACCTGTAGAATAAAAGTAACCAGTCAGTTTTATCGCACATCGAATGTCGTAAATAAAAATCACGTAAAACTGTGGTGGAATTGCTTTTTTTTTTCAACAGGAAGAATGGGCAGTTTTACCATCTGAGAAAATAAAGACCCTCCTCCACAACTACCACAAAAGACTTCAAGCTGTCATTGATGCTAAAGGGGGCAATACATGGTATTAATAACTGGGGTGTGTAAACTTCTGATCAGGATCATTTCTGGAGTTTGTGTTGTGATTATAATTTATAAAGAGTAAACACCGTTGTTTGACATAAATGGCTTCAGCCGACCACTAACCATGAGCGAGAGAAAAGTGTCTGTGGTATCAATCATATTCTCTGAACAATGGATAAAGGGGATTCTCATCTTAATGATCACTGGTAAATCTGTTAATGATTTGACAGTGATAATTTTTCTAAATACATTTTATTACCCAATTCCCATCCTTTTTTAGAAAATAAGTCACCTCTTACCTGATGTTGTCTTTGGTCTCCCCTGGTCACGGCCACCTCTCCTGTCGAATCCAGCCGGGCCACGCTTGCGCAGAAGACGGAAAATTCTCTCCCGGCTGGGCCGTGCAATGTCCTGAACGCGCATGCCGCCGCGCATGCGCCATGATGACTTCTTCCTGGCCAGTATAGTACAGAGCCGCGAATGCGCACGCCGACTCTGTACTATACAGGCCAGGAATAAGTCACCATGGCACATGCGCGGCGCTGTGCGCGTTCAGGACATTGCGCGGCCCGGCCGGGAGACCTGTGTGAAGTTGGCACCCCATGTTCTTAAATTTCAAAAAGAAATACGCCATTCGTTTGTGCTGCGTTTGTGCTGGTTTGTGCCGCAAAAATTAACGTTTGTGCCGGTTCGGTTCCTGAGATATTGCGCGTTAGATTTTTATGAAGCCCTGCCCATTTTCCACCCCATGTTCTTAAATTTCTAAAATAAATACACCATTCGTTTGTGCTGCGTTTGTGCTGGTTTGTGCTGCAAAAATGAATGTTTGCGCCGCTTTGGTTTCCGAGATATTGCGCACTTGATTTTCTAAAACCCCGCCCATTTTCCACCCCATGTTCTTAAATTTAAAAAATAAATACATCATTCATTTGTGCTGCGTTTGTGCTGGTTTGTGCTGCAAAAATGAACGTTTGCGCCGCTTTGGTTTCCGAGATATTGCGCGTTTGATTTGCTGAAACCCCGCCCACTTTCCACCCCATGTTTTTAAATTTCAAAAAGAAATACACCATTCGTTTGTGCTGCGTTTGTGCTGGTTTGTGCCGCAAAAATGAACGTTTGTGCCGGTTCGGTTCCTGAGATATTGCGCGTTAGATTTTTATGAAGCCCCGCCCATTTTCCACCCCATGTTCTTAAATTTCAAAAAGAAATACACCATTCGTTTGTGCTGCGTTTGTGCTGCAAAAATGAACGTTTGCGCCGCTTTGGTTTCCGAGATATTGCGTGCTTGATTTGATGAAACCCCTCCCACTTTCCACCCCATGTTTTTAACCCTGACTCTAGACCCGCCAGGTGTCCTGCAGCTTGCCCCCCCTCCCGCCCCCTTTCACAACTTTTTTTGGGGCACAAGCATATTATATATTTTTTTCTGCGTACGCTGACTGTGGCCGGGACTCTTAGCGTCACTGTTAGCGCATCGCACGCCCCACCGCTGATCAACTTCGGACGGTTGATCAGCGAGTTTGAATTTTTTTTTTAAATCACATTTTTGGGCCTTTTTTTATTTTTTTGTCTGTAAGGTTTAGGGTAAGTTCCCGAACACCCGTCCCCCCACACACACGCATACCAAATAAAGTTTATCACACACACACACTCCCCTATGGCCTGCCGGATGTTCTAGGCGGCATATGCCCAGCTTGCCTCCGAGTCCGAGAGCCTTAGTGAGGACGAGGATAACCCCTCTTTCCTTTTGTCATCCGCATCCTCCTCATCATCTAGCAATGATGATGAGACCCCAAGGCGGCGGAGACGCCGCCAGGTGGAGCAAGGAGACCGCCATGCTAGGGACCCTGTGGCCCACACTAGTACGAGAAGCTCTGGGGCTCGTACTAGTTTTCCGGCCCACCAGTTAAGACCACCGGAGCCCCCTACCGGTGAACTTGTCTGGTATACCCCAGAGCGTTTTGAGCCTGTGATTCCTGATTTTGTAGGCCAACCAGGAATCCAGATTTCCACAGTGGGCTTCACTGAATGCGACTACTTTAGTCTTTTTTTGTGAATCTGATGTTGGAGCAGACGAACCTGTACGCCCCACAGTTCATTGCTCAACATCCGGGCTCCTTTTTGGCTAGGCCCGGTGGCTGGACTCCGGTCTGTGCAGCCAAGATGAGGACGTTTTGGGGCCTCGTGCTGCATATGGGCCTAGTCAAGAAGCCTAGTGTCAGGCATTACTGGAGTGGGGACGTCCTCTACCAGACCCCACTTTACAATTATGCAGATAATGCAGCATGTCCCCTCCCCAAGGTGATCCTGCCTATGACCGCCTGTACAAAATCAGGTCGGTCATCGATCACTTTGGGGCCAAATTTGTGCAGGTTTATGTACCTGGAAGGGAAGTCGCGGTTGATGAGTCTCTCATTGCTTTCAAGGGGAGACTCATTATCCGCCAGTATGTTCCCTCTAAGCGGGCGAGGTATGGCGTGAAGCTGTACAAACTTTGTGAGAATACCTCAGGGTGCACTTACAAGTTTTGTGTGTACGAGGGGCGAGATTCCCGTATTTAACCCCCAGAAGGTTCCCACACTCTGGGTGTTAGCGGGAAACTTGTGTGGGACCTTATGCACCCACTGCTAGATAAGGGCTACCACCTGCACGTGGATAACTTTTATACTAGTATCCCCATAGTTTTATATCCGATTGTCAGTGGCTAAAATGGGGAAGGGGAACATAAATTTAGTACTCCATGGAAGTGTGGTACTCCTTGAAGCAACCAATAATGCAGAGGCCCGGATGATCGGGTCACGTGTCAGATTGAGTAGTGGTGTCCTTCCGTATCCCCCTCTTGTGACACACTCTGCACCTTTTTTGGGTCCGCCCTTCCTTCCAGTATGGAGGACCACACCTGGAAAGTGTTGGCCAGGGACGATCTGGGCGCCTCCAGTTCCCGAGGTACTCTGGCCTGCTCTTTCTCGGTCAGAAAAGATCAGGTCCTTGAGGACTGCCTCATAGAACTGAAGGAATGTCCCTGTGTTGTCAGCGCTCCGGGACAGCACAAAAGAGTTGTACAAGGCAACCTGCACCCAGCAGACCGCAACTTTTTTATACCATGCCCGGGTTTTGCGCATGGCGTTATATGGCTTGAGGACTTGATCAGGGAGATCAACTCCTCCCATATATCGATTGTAGTCGACGATGCAATCAGGCTTGAGGACCGTTGCCGCGGTACCTCGCACAGGGACAGGGGTGATGCCGTTACCGTGAATTGTGGACAGCATAAGGACATCCCTCTTGTCCTTATGCCTGACCAGCAACAGGTTTCCACTGGTAAGTGCACGGGTCGCCCCCCTAGGGATAGGTACCTGGAGGGGGTGGGCAGGGAGGCCGCGTTGATTTTTCCGCACAGTCCCACAAGCGAACGTGGATCTGGCGGCGAGAGACTGGAACAAGGGGATACTAGTATAAAAGTTATCCACACAAAGGTGGTAACCCTTATCTAGCAGTGGGTGCATAAGGTCCCACACAAGTTTCCCGCTAACACCCAGAGTGGGGGAAACTTCTGGGGGTTAAATACGGGAATCTCGCCCCTCGTACACACAAAACTTGTAAGTGCACCCTGAGGTACTCTCACAAAGTTTGTACAGCTTCACGCCATACCTCGCCCGCTTAGAGGGAACATACTGGCGGATAATGAGTCTCCCCTTGAAAGCAATGAGAGACTCATCAACCGCGACTTCCCTTCCAGGTACATAAACCTGCACAAATTTGGCCCCAAAGTGATCGATGACCGACCTGATTTGGTACAGGCGGCCATAGGCAGGATCACCTTGGGGAGGGGACATGCTGCATTATCTGCATAATTGTAAAGTGGGGTCTGGTAGAGGACGTCCCCACTCCAGTAATGCCTGACACTAGGTTTCTTGACTAGGCCCATATGCAGCACGAGGCCCCAAAACGTCCTCATCTTGGCTACACAGACCGGAGTCCAGCCACCGGGCCTAGCCAAAAAGGAGCCCGGATGTTGAGCAATGAACTGTGGGGCATACAGGTTCGTCTGCTCCAACATCAGATTCACAAAAAAAGACTAAAGTAGTCGCATTCAGTGAAGCCCACTGTGGAAATCTGGATTCCTGGTTGGCCTACAAAATCAGGAATCACGGGCTCAAAACGCTCTGGGGTATACCAGACAAGTTCACCGGTAGGGGGCTCCGGTGGTCTTAACTGGTGGGCCGGAAAACTAGTACGAGCCCCAGAGCTTCTCGTACTAGTGTGGGCCACAGGGTCCCTAGCATGGCGTCTCCTTGCTCCACCTGGCGGCGTCTCCGCCGCCTTGGGTCTCATCATCATTGCTAGATGATGAGGAGGATGCGGATGACAAAAGGAAAGAGGGGTTATCCTCGTCCTCACTGGGGCTCTCGGACTCGGAGGCAAGCTGGGCATATGCCGCCTAGAACATCCGGCAGGCCATAGGGGAGTGTGTGTGATAAACTTTATTTGGTGTGCGTGTGTGTGGGGGGACGGGTGTTCGGGAACTTACCCTGAACCTTACAGACAAAAAAATAAAAAAAGGCCCAAAAATGTGTTTTTTTTTTTAAATTCAAACTCGCTGATCAACCGTCCGAAGTTGATCAGCGGTGGGGCGTGCGATGCGCTAACAGTGACGCTAAGAGTCCCGGCCACAGTCAGCGTACGCAGAAAAAAATATATAATATGCTTGTGCCCCAAAAAAAGTTGTGAAAGGGGGCGGGAGGGGGGCAAGCTGCAGGACACCTGGGGGGTCTAGAGTCAGGGTTAAAAACATGGGGTGGAAAGTGGGAGGGGTTTCATCAAATCAAGCACGCAATATCTCGGAAACCAAAGTGGCGCAAACGTTCATTTTTGCAGCACAAACCAGCACAAACGCAGCACAAACGAATGGTGTATTTCTTTTTGAAATTTAAAAACATGGGGTGGAAAGTGGGCGGGGCTTCATAAAAATCTAACGCGCAATATCTCAGGAACCGAACCGGCACAAACGTTCATTTTTGCAGCACAAACCAGCACAAACGCAGCACAAATGAATGATGTATTTATTTTTTAAATTTAAGAACATGGGGTGGAAAATGGGCGGGGTTTCAGAAAATCAAGTGCGCAATATCTCGGAAACCAAAGCGGCGCAAACATTCATTTTTGCAGCACAAACCAGCACAAACGCAGCACAAACGAATGGTGTATTTATTTTAGAAATTTAAGAACATGGGGTGGAAAATGGGCAGGGCTTCATAAAAATCTAACGCGCAATATCTCAGGAACCGAACCGGCACAAACGTTAATTTTTGCGGCACAAACCAGCACAAACGCAGCACAAACGAATGGCGTATTTCTTTTTGAAATTTAAGAACATGGGGTGCCAACTTCACACAGGTCTCCCGGCCGGGCCGCGCAATGTCCTGAACGCGCACAGCGCCGCGCATGTGCCATGGTGACTTATTCCTGGCCTGTATAGTACAGAGTCGGCGTGCGCATTCGCGGCTCTGTACTATACTGGCCAGGAAGAAGTCATCATGGCGCATGCGCGGCGGCATGCGCGTTCAGGACATTGCACGGCCCAGCCGGGAGAGAATTTTCCGTCTTCTGCGCAAGCGTGGCCCGGCTGGATTCGACAGGAGAGGTGGCCGTGACCAGGGGAGACCAAAGACAACATCAGGTAAGAGGTGACTTATTTTCTAAAAAAGGATGGGAATTGGGTAATAAAATGTATTTAGAAAAATTATCACTGTCAAATCATTAACAGATTTACCAGTGATCATTAAGATGAGAATCCCCTTTATCCATTGTTCAGAGAATATGATTGATACCACAGACACTTTTCTCTCGCTCATGGTTAGTGGTCGGCTGAAGCCATTTATGTCAAACAACGGTGTTTACTCTTTATAAATCATAATCACAACACAAACTCCCCAAATGATCCTGATCAGAAGTTTACACACCCCAGTTATTAATACCATGTATTGCCCCCTTTAGCATCAATGACAGCTTGAAGTCTTTTGTGGTAGTTATGGAGGAGGGTCTTTATTTTCTCAGATGGTAAAACTGCCCATTCTTCCTGTTGAAAAAAAAAAGCAATTCCACCACAGTTTTACGTGATTTTTATTTACGACATTCGATGTGCGATAAAACTGACTGGTTACTTTTATTCTACAGGTCAGATCGAATCCGGCAATACCTTATATGTATAGTTTTTCTTGCGTTTTAATAGTGATAAAAAAATATAACCTTTTTGTAGTTATGTGTACAGAGCTGGATGGGGGCTCATTTTTTGCGGGGCAATCTAAACTTTTTACTGATACCATTCTGGGGTGTTTAAGACTTTTTGATCACTTTTTATTTACATTTTTGTAGCAAATGAAGTGACCAAAAACGACGAATCGGACATTTGGACTCTTTTTTTTCTGTTTTGCTGTTTGCCGTATGGGGAATATATTTTTATACAATGGGCGTTTTTACACATTGCGAAACCCATGATGTGTCTTTTATTTTAATTTTGGGAACAGGGGGGTGATCTGAATATTTATGGGTTTTTTTTACACTTTTTTATAATTCCCAGGTTACACACACATCTCTGTAACACAGTACACAGCTCTGCTACATGCGGTTAGACAAACTGCTCTATATACACAGTACACAGCTCTGCTACCTGCAGGTTGCACATACATCCCTGCAATACAGTACACAGCTCTTCTACATGCAGGTTACACACACATCTCTGTAACACAGTACACAGCTCTGCTACATGCTGTTAGACAAACTGCTCTATATACACAGTACACAGCTCTGCTACCTGCAGGTTGCACATACATCCCTGTAATACAGTACACAGGTCTGCTACATGCAGGTTACACACACATCTCTGTAACACAGTACACAGCTCTGCTACATGCTGTTACACACACTGCTCTATATACACAGTACACAGCTCTGCTACATGCAGGTTACACACACATCTCTGTAACACAGTACACATCTCTGCTACACAGTACACAGCACTGCTACCTGCAGGTTGCACATACATCCCTGTAACACAGTACACAGCTCTGCTACATGCAGGTTACACATACAGCTCTGCTACACAGTTCACAGCCTGCTACATGCAGGTTACACATACAGCTCTGCTACACAGTACACAGCTCTGCTACATGCAGGTTACACATACAGATCTGCTACACAGTACACAGATCTGCTACCTGCAGGTTACATGTACATCTCTGTAACACAGTACACAGCTCTGCTAAATGCAGGTTACACATACATCTCTGTAACACAGTACACAGCTCTGCTACATGCAGGTTACACATACAGCTCTACTACACAGTACACAGCTCTGCTACATGCAGGTTACACATACAGATCTGCTACACAGTACACAGCTCTGCTACCTGCAGGTTACAAATACAGATCTGCTACACAGTACACAGCTCTGCTACCTGCAGGTTACACATACATCTCTGTAACACAGTACACAGCTCTGCTACATGCAGGTTACACATACAGATCTACTACACAGTACACAGCTCTGCTACCTGCAGGTTACACATACAGATCTGCTACACAGTACACAGCACTGCTACCTGCAGGTTACACATACAGATCTGCTACCTGCAGGTTACACATACATCTCTGTAACACAGTACACAGTTCTGCTACACAGTACACAGCTCTGCTACCTGCAGGTTACACATACAGATCTGCTACCTGCAGGTTACACATACTTCTCTGTAACACAGTACACAGCTCTGCTACATGCAGGTTACACATACATCTCTGTAACACAGTACACAGCTCTGCTACCTGCAGGTTACACATACAGATCTGCTACACAGTACACAGCTCTGCTACCTGCAGGTTACACATACAGATCTGCTACCTGCAGGTTACACATACATCTCTGTAACACAGTACACAGCTCTGCTACCTGCAGGTTACACATACATCTCTGTAACACAGTACACAGCTCTGCTACATGCAGGTTACACATACATCTCTGTAACACAGTACACAGCTCTGCTACATGCAGGTTACACATACATCTCTGTAACACAGTACACAGCTCTGCTACATGCAGGTTACACACACATCTCTAGTATAGAGCTCTATTTGATGGCTACTGTTCTGTACACTCTACCAGCTGTTGTGCACATCTGGCCCCTCCCACACACGTGACTCGTCACATGGTCATGACGTCATCACAGGTCCTTTGCCTCTCCAGCAGCTAGCAGCTCCGTCAGGTGAAGAGTGTGTGTAGTAGGGCGTATTTTGAGTTAGGGAGGACGGAGTTTTGGCTGATGTCTGAGGGAGGACAGAGTTTTGTCTGATGTCTGAGGTCTGATGGAGTTTTGGGTGATGGAGGACGGAGTTTTGTCTGATGTCTGAGGTCTGATGGAGTTTTGGGTGATGGAGGACGGAGTTTTGTCTGATGTCTGAGGTCTGATGGAGTTTTGCCTGACGGAGGACGGAGTTTTGTCTGATGTCTGAGGTCTGATGGAGTTTTGGGTGACGGAGGACGGAGTATTGTCTGATGTCTGAGGTCTGATGGAGTTTTGCCTGACGGAGGACGGAGTTTTGTCTGATGTCTGAGGTCTGATGGAGTTTTGGGTGACGGAGGACGGAGTTTTGTCTGATGTCTGAGGTCTGATGGAGTTTTGGGTGACGGAGGACGGAGTTTTGTCTGATGTCTGAGGTCTGATGGAGTTTTGTCTGACGGAGGACGGAGTTTTGTCTGATGTCTGATGGAGTTTTGCCTGACGGAGGACGGAGTTTTGTCTGATGTCTGAGGGCTGATGGAGTTTTGCCTGACGGAGGATGGAGTTGTGGATGATGTCTGACGATGTCCTAATATGTATGCCGTATGTGTGCTTCGAGTCGTTGTCTTGTTGTAAGACCCAGCCATGACCCATCTTCAATGCTCTGACTGAGGGAGGAAGGTTGTTGCTCAAAATCTCACAATAAATGGCCCCATTCATCCTCTCCTTAATACAGTGCAGTCGTCATGTCCCCTTCACAGAAAAGCACCCCCAAAACATGATGGTACCACCCCCATGCTTCACAGTAGGGATGGTGTTCTTGGGATGCATCTCATCCTTCTTTTTCCTCCAAACACGACGAGTGAAGTTTAAACCAAAAAGCTGTACTTTGGTTTCATCTGACCACATGACTTTCTCACATGCTTACTCTGGATAATCTAGATGGTCATTGGCAAACTTCAGACGGGCCTGGACATGTGATGTCTTGAACAGGGGAACCTTCCAAGCAATGCATGATTTGAAACCATGACGAGGGAGAATGACAGTCGTCTTTAGCCTCTTCTATTTTCTAACAATTGCTGCAACAGTTGATCTATTTTCACCAAGCTGCTTGGCAATTGCCCCGTAGCCCTTTCCAGCCTTGTGGAGGTCCACAATTTTGCCTCTGGTGTCTTTTGACAGCTCTTTGGTCTTGCCCATGGTAGTAGTCGGCGTCTGACTGACTGAGGGGCGGACAGGGGTCTTTAAAGGGCTCAGACAGGTGCCACTAAGTTAGATTAATGAGTGGAGTAGAGAAGTTTTTGAGAGACAGATTTCGTGCTGTTTCTCAGGTGTTCAAATACTTATGTTCAGCAATACAAGACAAATACATTGTTTAAAAATCATACAATGTGGTTTCATGATTTTTTTTATTTTATTCCGTCTCTCAGAGTGGGAATGCACCTACAATGTGAATTTCAGGCCCCTCCATGATTTCTAAGTGGGAGAACTTGCAAAATAGCAGGGTGTTCAAATACTTCTGTTCCTCACTGTAACTAGTTGTTTAGATTGGGAGGATGATATGGCGGGCAAGTATAAGGCGAAAGGAATGCCTCAGGGGCCATTGGGATAGTATTCTGAGAAGCAGGAGAAGGGGAGAAGGGGATAAATTATCAATGCGTCATTCAAACGCCAGTTCCATTCTCTCTGGGGTAGGTCCCTTAAGAATATATGTAGGAAGATTGGGGTGTGGTCCGAGAGAGTGATGTTGCCAATGCAGGCTTTTGTAGCAAGTGCAATATGAGCAGAAGATAAAAAGAGATAATCTAGTCTATGAAAAGAAGATCTCATGTGGGAGTAGAAAATATAGTCAATACATGAGGGGTTAAGGGTTCTCAAGATACAGTCCTGATCAAAAGTTTAAGACCACTTGAAAAATGGCAAAAAAACATATTTAGCATGGAGAAATGGGAGTGAGACAAAACATTTTTTGAGCATTCAATTTAATGAAAACAACAAATAAACTGAAACAGGCTGTTTTTCAGCTGATCAAAAGTTTAGGACCACCCCTCCAAAAAAAAAATAAACCCCCCCAAAACAGAAATCTAACTTCCAAACATGAACTCAGTAATGAGTAGCTCCGCCGTTATTGTCTATCACTTCAAAAATTTGTTTTGGCATGCTTGATGCAAGGTGAGTGGGAACATTTCTCCAAGTGGTGAAGACGGCCGCACGAAGGCCATCTACTGTCTGGAACTGTTGTCCATTTTTGTAAACTTCCCTTGCCATCCATCCCCAAAGGTTCTCAATTGGATTTAGATCAGGGGAACACGCAGGATGCGCCAAAAGAGTGATGTTATTCTCCTGGAAGAAGTCTCTTGTCCTGTGGGCATTGTGTACTGTAGCGTTGTCCTGTTGAAAAACCCAGTCGTTACCACACAGACGAGGGCCCTGAGTCATGAGGAATGCTCTCATCTGCAACATCTGGACATAGCCAGCGGCCGTTTGACGCCCCTGCACTTCCTGAAGCTCCATTGTTCCACTGAAGGAAAAAGCACCCTAGACCATTATGGCGCCCCCTCCACTGTGGCGCATAGAAAACATCTCAGGTGGGATCTGCTTCTCATGCCAGTAACGTTGGAAACCATCAGGACCATCAAGGTTACATTTTTTCTCATCAGAGAATAAAACTTTCTTCCACCTTTTAATGTCCCATGTTTGGTGCTCTCTTGCAAAGTCCAAACGAGCAGTTCTGTGGCATTCAAGGAGATGAGGTCTTTGAAGACGTTTTTTGTTTTTGAAGCCCTTCAGTCTCAGATGCCACCTGATGGTTATGGGGCTGCAGTCAGCACCAGTAAGGGCCTTAATTTGGGTCGAGGATCGTCCAGTGTCTTGACGAACAGCCAATTGGATCCTCCAGCTCAGTGCTGATGACATTTTTTGGGGTCTTCCACTTGACTTTTTTGTTCCATAACCCTCAGCATCATTTAAGAAATTCCAAATAACTTTCTTACTGCGTCCCACCTCAGCAGCGATGGAGCGCTGTGAGAGACCCTGCTTATGCAGTTCAGCAACCCAACCACGTTAAAAAAGGGAGAGTTTTTTTGCCTTTGCCATCACAACGTGTGACTACCTGACAGAAAATGACAACAAATCCACATCTTTGCACAGATTTGGCCTTTTAAAGGCATGTGGTCCTAAAATTTGGATCAGCTTAAAAACAGCCTGTTTCAGTTTAATCATTTTTTCCAATTAATTGAATGCTCAAAAAATGTTTTGTCTCACTCTCATTTCTACTTGTTGCACGTTGAAGTTCTCCTTGAAACCTTTCCAACAATGTAAAATATGATTTTTTGCCATTTTTCAAGTGGTCTTAAACTTTTGATCAGGAGTGTATCTATAACTCCCAGATTTTTCAAAGTTCCCAGGAGCCGACCCAGAAGTTAGTGCCGGCTCTAGGGGAACATTGAAATTACCTCCGAGGACGACCATTCCATCCTTCAAAGAGGAGAGCAGCTTAAGAGTTTGAACGAGCCATTGTACCTGCCCCTTGTTGGGGGCGTATACATTTGCCAAAGTGACCTGTGTTCCCGCAATAGAGCCCTTAACAAACAAATATCGTCCATCTGGATCGGCGATGGTGGCTGTGTGCTTAAATGGTATTTGTTTGTGGATGGCAATGCTGACACCTTTGCTGGCAGATGTATGTGTGCTATGGAACCATAGGGAGAATTGTCTGAGGGGAAGTTTAGGGGTCTTACCCGTTTTAAAGTGGGTTTCTTGGAGAAAAGCAATGGAGACTTTGTCCTTCTGGAGAAGTGAGAGTATCTGGGATCTTTTTCGTGGCTCGTTCAGACCTTGTGCGTTAAGAAAAGATACTATAACAGACACCATCAGTAAAAAGCATGATAATAAAGAGTTCCCCAGAGGATAAGGTACAATAGTAAGAAATGAAGCGGCACTAAGCAGCACCTGACGGGTGGGCTAATGGCTTCACTAAATGCAAAATTATGCCGGCAGCCCGCGCTTCCCTTCACTTTCACGTTGGGCAGCTTCTCTGGAAGCCCTGTACTTCCGCCAGCCCGCCAGCCCGCCAGCCCGTACGTTCTTACTTACATGAAATAGGCAGCAGGAGGAGCTCCCTACATCTCTCCTGTGCCATATCTGCTCTCCCTGGTACCATAGACAGCTCAGGGGCAATATATGGTACCAGAATGAAAAATATGTGGCAAATATGACTATGACCCCCCTCATCCATAGGAATGCACCCATGTACTGCAGTATATGGGTGCATTCCTATGGATGATGGGGGTTATAGTCATATTTAATATAAACACTGTCCAGGGACTGTTCTGTAATTGGCATATGTCTTTATAAAATATGTTCATGGAGCCAAAATAAGCCCTACCTCAATAATAAGCCCTTACTCTTTTCTGAGAAAAAAATAAGATAAGACCTTGTTTTATTTTCGGAGAAACACAGTAGCACTTCCACCCACACATGTTCCATACGCGGGGAGCTCTCAGGTGGGGGTCTTGTAGAGCACCCAAAGGTTTCTTATAGACCAACAGGGTGAAGGTGGGACCAGATAAGGTAAGATACTGGCTATACCGCAGCAAAGGAGGAATATCACATAGAACTAAGTAAAACAATATTATAACTATTAATACTAAAACACTGGCTACGTGAAGTCAAATATATTCATCTGTTTGTCACATCAACAATGGTAGTCAGAGAGTATGTTACAGTTCCCCAATATCACGCGGGCGTCTGCTGAATTCCTTTGGTTTTAGAACCCAATAGAGACGACCAAGAAGGTTTGCGATTATTGTTCCAAGTGGAAACTTCCATGGTCCAGTGAGCTGCCTGGGCCACCATGCACCAAAGATGCATAGAAGCCACGATGGGGCGGGGCAGAAAAAACACTGGCGAAGCAGGCTCTTAAGTAGGAGAAAGTGTTCTGTCTATAGGGTAGTGACATAAGTGGTAGAAAATGTAGGTCAGTAAGAACTCACTCAGGTCAAGATGGTAATGTCGAAACCGAGTGTGTAGTGAAATTTTTTAAGGAGTCATGTTCAGAAGATGATACAGGTAACTGCAAGGAGTCCTCCAGAATGATGGGATCTGTAGTCAGCGGTTGATGTAAGGATAATACAGATTTAGATGGGAACATGGTAGACCTATGGGATAATGGGGGACTGATGGTCCGGATGTATTTGGAGGAAGATGGAGTGGCGTAAAACTTCTCGAGGGGTTTTATCTAGAGAAAGGGTATTTTTGATTGTTTTGGTATTATTAGTCCTAGAGGGACTGAGTGACTTGCCATTCAAGGAGCATGGTGGCGTAGTCGGATTAAGGAGCTGAGTAGTATTATGGGGCCCCTTTGTAAATGATTGGTTTTCATTAGACAAATGGGGAGGTGAGGTGAGGGGAAAGATGGAGGGATCTCCTCGGGTATTAGATTGAACTGCATTAGATGTGCTCGATGACAGACTTTTTTTGTGGCTAGGATTAATTTTGCTATTGTAATTCGTTCTGCACTTCTGTGCTCTTCTTACCACTTCGGAGTAGTTATAGGGTCTACCAATGTTATTTTTAGGTGAAGGAAAATTATGTAAAGTTGCACCTTTAGTGATGTTGGATGGATCCTTTTGTGGTGCAAAATGCAGGGATTCTCTATTAGCTGCAATCTGGGGAGAATGATATGGTTTAAGGAGATTTATTCTTTCCCAGGTACGTATCTGATTCTCCCTATAATTCCCTAGGTCTCTAGATAATTTCAAGCATTTCTTTCTGACCTCATTGCATTCGAAGACCCTAAGAATTTTTATTTGGTTGTATAGTGAGGGACTCCCTCTTGCCCAACAGGATAGGATGGACAAAAAAGCCTTTCAACTTGATAGTCTCATTGATGCATAACGATTTTCGTTTGGCAGTAAGTGCTTTCATAAACTTTCTAGAACAGTCTTTACTTATATCTAACCATTCTTGAGTGAAAATTAGATCATTTGGAAAAGTGGATTTGAATGATAATCTCAATCCTCTGGGAATAATTCCCAGTGAAAGATAGATAGGAAAAACCTATCGACCTCATTATGGATATCGTTTTTAATAGAATCCAAAACATTATCTGTAATCGTTGTAATATTTTCATCATTCTGTTCTAATTCTATTTTAGACCAAGTGTAACTTGGAATTCTGCATAGTTTTTCAGTATCTTGGGTGGTTAGAAGAGGCGCTGCTTCTCTTATGACTCTTTTGGTAAGATTTGAGATGTCATTCAGAAGGTAACCTCATCCAGAGTCGACTTCTTTTCCTCTAATCGGTGGGGGAGGTTCCCTTGTCCGATCCATAAAGAATATGTAAGCAAAAATACAAAAAAGAGGGTTAATCTAATTTTGGGGAGAAATACCCCTCAAGAGGAGAACCAACTCAAGGCGCCAGTGGAATAGGGGTGTCGTAGTAGGTGAGGAGAAGAAATGGAAAATGAAACGGCATTCTGCTGGGAAGCTGCTCAGGAGATATCAACGTAGACACTGTCTATACGTGAACATAAAGTTATTGTTAAGGAACGATTGCAAAGAAACTTGTGACAATTCGCACCGCCTTCACTGCAATATTGCTCCAGAAAAAAAAGACCAAGTGGACAGAGGACCGCCAAACTCTAGGGAAGTATTTTTCTGGTAAAGTGGTAAAGGTATTCACATACAGTACCAACGATAGTGGTAAGAGAGTGGTAAATATCATAAAGATAGATAGCCGGAACTATAGCAATATCTTTAAGGATCTATTGGGATATCTTTTATAAAGGGAAAATACAGACGTATTGAAACCAGTGAACAGATGGTGCTAGTTTGTATGTCATTATTCTTAATATATACTGTAAATGGACACATCCAGTGGACACATCCAGAAAGTTCAAGGAATGTTCTCCAAAGTCTGCTGTAAATTGCATATTATTCGGGTTCACATTCAAATATTCAGCAAAGGCATAGAAATCCCTTTCACCCCCCCTCCCCCAATACCGCTAGGGTGTCATCAATAAATCTACTCCAATAACTAATATATGAAATGAATGGATTCTTATCTATATACACTGTTAGATCTGCAGTTTGTGCACAACACTCTCCTGCTGTGCCTTGTGGGTGTGAACAATGTGCCACTAACCATGCCATCTGGTGTCCTGGTTACCAGAATCCTCTCCATGTTACAGCCTCTATCACCTTTCCTAGTGTGCCCTTAGGGCGGGCGCCTGCTCCTGTCCAGTCTTTTAAGGGTTAGTGTGTGCACTCACTAAACCTTCCCCAGTCAATGACTATAGGTCCCTGAGTTTTTAAGGCACCCTCTCCAGGCAGAGGGTACCTCAGCTTAAAGGTTCCATGCGACCAGCAAAGGTGTTGGAAGAGTTAGTGCTTATGTTACTAATTGTGATCTAACTTTGTTATCCAGTCTGTGTTCCCATTTGTGCTCCTGCCATGTACCCATCCAGCTTGTGTGCTGGATAGACCCACAACCAGATACAATAGGTGAACCAGGTGGGTCGACCATTGAATTATGAATCTTTGGTAAGAAATACCAGTTCGGTTTACTAGAGGTGACAAGCCTCTCTGTCACCTTCTTTTGGAGGACACCTTTTTCCACCTTTTTTATAGTAAGATAGTTTGTAAGGCTTAAAAAAGAAATCTGTCCGCTCTCTGCAACTCCCCCTTATCACTCTGTTAATTGCCGTCACCTTCAGATTTATACTTTTTACCATTTATATAATTGAAGAACATTTTAGGGCTAATTTTACTCTCTTTGGCAATAAATCTCTCTATCTCTAGTTTGGCTGCTTTTATTTGTCTTTTACATATTCTATTTTTTTTTCAATGCTTCCTCGCAACCCTCCTGTTTTAGTGATTTAAATGCTTTATTTTCTTTATTGCTTCCTTTACATTTCTATTTATCCACATTGTTTATCACCCTTTTATTCCTATAAGGTATGCACTACTCACAATTAGAGTTTATAATGCTATTAAAAGTATCCCATTTTGTGGCTGCATTTTTTTTTAGGACAATGACAATGGCCTCTCTTAGCTGGTCAAATTTAGCTTTTTTGAAGTTTGGTATTTTTGTGCCTCCCTGAAGAAACACTCTTTTGGATAAAATTTGGAAAGTTATTATTTTATGGTAACTATTTCCCAGGTGTCCCCCAACATGCATATCTGTTGTTCTATCAGGTCTATTGGTTAGTACTTAGTCCAGTATGGCCGTTCCTCTAGTAGGGTCCTGAACCAGTTGGGAAAGGTAGTATGTTTCCAGGAACCTGTTTCTTTTATGAAATGTACAGCCTTTAGTTTCCCAGTCAATGTCTGAGAAGTTTAAGTCCCCCATAGTAATGACCTCATTATGAATTTCTAACTAATCTATGTCCTTTAGTGGTAGATTTTCTGTGGATTGTGGTATATTAGGTGGCTTATAACAAACTTTGCATAAAGGCAAACCCCTCCCCCTCTCTGGTTTTGATGATACTTTCTCAACAGACTGTAACTCTGTACTTTAACCGCCCAGTCATAGCCATCATCCAGCCATGTCTCAGTTATTCCCACTATGTCATAGTCCTCACACATTACTAATTCCAGTTCAAAAGTTTTAGGAGTTTTAGGAGAGAGTCAGGCTTTGGGCATTAGTATACACACAATTAAGAGGTTTTTGTGGATTTTTTACCCTTCCTTTCCTTATTAACTGTTCTAGTCCCTCCTTCCACTCCTTCCCTAGTTTCATTACCTCGCCCCAGGTCTCTATCTGCACTATGTTTCCATCCTATAAAATAATTACTCTCCCCCCAACTCCCTAGTTTAAACACTCCTCCAACCTTCTAGCCATCTTCTCCCCCAAAACATCTGCAACTTCCCCATGCAGTCCATCCCTACAATAGAGCCTGTAGCCAACAGAGAAGTTAGCCCAGTTCTCCAGGAACCCAAACCCCTCATTCCTACACCATTTCTTGACCCACTTGTTAACCTAGGCATGTCCAAACTGCGGCCCTCCAGCTGTTGCAAAACTACAACTCCCAGCATGCCCTAATAGCTGTAAGCTATACATGCATGCTGGGAGTTGTAGTTTAGCAAAATCTGGAGGGCCGCAGTTTGCACATGCCTGTGTTAACCTCTCTAATGTCCTGCTGCCTTTCTGGTGTGGCTCATGGTACAGGCAGTATTTCGGAAAACACTACTTTTGTGGTTTTTGCTCTGAGTTTGTGACCTAAATCTCTAAAATCAATTTTAAGGATGCACAACCTACCTCTAACTTTTTCATTGGTTCCAATGGTCACAATAATGTACACAACTTTTCTTTATATTAATTTGCTGGGTCACCTTTCAATTTAGTATGTGTCCGAGTCGTCCAGCTGGTGTAGGGCTTCCCCCCTGTGGTCATCCTTTGACATCACTATAATATTTCCACCTTTGTCGGCTTGCTTTATCACCAATTGTTTACTATTGTTTAATCATTTTAATGCTTGTTATTCCTTTTATATAATATTCTTGCTTGTCTGTGGATATACTATAGCATTTATAGCTTGTTTAACTGATAGCATAAATGGGGGGGATAGTTTTTAATGTTAACCCCTTCCCCCATAAATCTCTTTTGTTGTAATACATTGCCATATAGATACAGCGCAAGCTGTATCTATGGTATCTCCATCACCTTTATGGCACACAAACTGAAAACACTGAAAATAAATAGAATTTTAAGACAAAATTGACCACTGCTTGACAGTGCAGATCTCTATTAATTAATAAAAATTCCAAAGTAATTCTGATAATTTTTTTTCGCTATTTCAGTTATGTAATATATGTACACCTAGCACCACTTATTACACAGTGATTTAGATATATGTCAGATCACAGTTCATGCTTGGGCCTGTATACCTTCTCGTTTTTCTGAAGCAGTTGTTTTTCCAGTATCAACAATCAATTCTTGCTCCAGTCACTTTGTTATGAAGACATATGTTCATGGTTTTCTGCCTTAAGGACTGTGTTCACCTAATGTTGACTGACTGCAAAATTTTAGCTTAGTGTCAGTAAGTCAATCATGTATTAAAGTGTAAGCATTTAAAAGAAGCATAGCAATGCCTGTGTAAAACCTTGATGGGCTTAAGGCATGCAAAAAATTCAAAGAATGTAATATTGAAAAAGGCAACTTAATGCATAAAGTCATGAATAAACATGCTTTCATAGCAAAAATGTTCAGTTTAAAACATTTTGCATAGATTTTAGTACAAGGTTTTGACTGTATTTTATGTTTAATATTTTGATCACAGTCAATTCCCTGACTTTAATACCCTTCTTACATAACAAGACTATGGCCATGCAAGGCACTAGCATACATGTCAACCTTATTTCTTTAATACTATAAAAGCAAGGATATGAAATAAAGATCAGTTTCTATTATAACACTATTATCACATTTATGTACATTTATAAAAGGTTAACATAAAGACCAAAAAAATAATAATATTCCAAGAACCACAGGCGGATTGGGAACTTAAAGTTGCTTTGTAAAAAATGTAAATGTGGCCCCATGTTATAGGTCAGTCCTAATTGATCGAAAGCAAGGCAACACAAAATACTACAGCACAAAATATTGCCCCAGCATAACCAAATACCACAGTGCAGTGTCGGACTGGGGTGCCTAGGGCCCGTCAGCAAAATTTATTTTGGGGGCCCACTATACAGATACATTCAAATATTACCTGCTTACTAGAGATGGCCTTGCTGTTCGCCCGGCGGTAGGTTCGCGGTGAACTTCGCTTGTTCGCGATTCGCCGAACATGCGAACATATGGTGATATTTGCGCCCGCCATATTCTTTTACATTGTGAAGAACTTTGACCCATGACACATCCATCAGGTGGTACAGGACAGCCAAATGAAAAGTTTCAGCACTGGGACATACCCCCTACCTTATAAATAAACCTGATCTGGCCACCATTTTACATTCTGTCTTTTGTCAGTGTAGGGAAAGGTTGCTGTCTGGAGCAGGGACAGACTGTTAGGGACACAAATGCTAGCTAATAGGTACACAAAAGTCCTTTTAAGGACTGACATAGGTGTACTATTGATAGGTGTGCAGTACAGAGGGGTTAATATATGTAATACACTTATAATATACTTTCTAACATAGAAAGCATATTATAGTGGATTTGTATTGTGCAGCAGTGGTGGTGACTGGTGATCGGTTCTGCAGCGATACTACAACTGCAAAGAGTGACAAACGCAATTACAAAAAATAATTATAACTGGTGTGATATACCAGTCGCCCCCCAAAACTACTAATTGAAGCGGGGTGTTATATAACAATATACTTTCTTTATAGTGTATTTGGGTACTGCAGCATTTGTTTGCTGTTTTGATGTGTTCCCTCTGCTACACACAGTGAAAAACGGTACTGGAAAAAATTATTATAACTGGTGTCATATACCAGTCGCCCTCCAAAACGACAGATTCAAGTGGGGTGTTATATACCAATATACTTTCTTTATAGTGTATTTGGGTACTAAAGCATTTGTTTGCTGTTTTGCTACGTTCCCTCTGCTACACACAGTGACAAACGGTACTGGAAAAAAAAATTATAACTGATGTGATATACCAGTCACCCCCAAAAGAGCTGATAGAAGCGGGGTGTTATGTACCAATATACTTTCTTTATAGTGTATTTAGGTACTGCAGCATTTGTTTGCTGTTTTGCTGCCTTCCCTCTGCTACACACAGTGACAAATGGTACTGGAAAAAATAATTATAACTGGTGTGATATACCAGCCACCCGCCTTGCTGACATTCAGCGGCGACACAACCTGCCCGTCAGACTTATGATTTGTGACTGCCCGACGCGATGGAAGTTCACCTTGTATATGCTTGATAGGCTGCTCCAGCAGAAACGTGCAGTTAATGACTACCTGTACGTGCTCTGCAGCAGGACAGGTTCTGTTTTTTTTCACTGCGCCAGTGGCTGCTCATGCGCAATGCAGACTTCTGAGGCCATTTGATGAGATCACCAAAATGGTCAGTCGCAGCCAGGGCGCCATCAGTGACATCGTAACTTACGCCTTCTTTCTGGAGAGTGCATTGCGTCTTGTCATTGATCAAGCTGTCGAGGAGCAGGAGCTGGAAGATGAGGAAGTCGCAATGCTGGAGGAATTCCCAGGGGGGGGCTACTCCATCTGAGACAAGTGAACAACAGGACTCTGAAGAGGAGTCAGAGGAGGATGGTGCCGGGGCGGAGAAGGAGCAAGACGAGCATGCTTTAACATTTCTGGGATCCCTGGTATTGTCCGTGGATGGGGGGAGGAGAACGAGGATGGCATTATCCAAGATGATGAGCAGGAGCCAGGCCACTACACGCTTCCAGTTTAGTGCAAATAGGGGCCTTCATGCTCCAGTGTTTTAAGAGGGACCCCCGTATAAAAGGCATAAAGTGAAAGGACCAGTACTGGGTTGCAACGTACTTAGACCCTCGGTACAAACACAAAATGGCGGAAATGTTACCACCATCACGAGGGCTGTCAGAATTCAGCACTTCCAGGCCTTGCTTCGAGAAATGCTGCATTCTGCTTTTGCGGGTGCTGGCAGAGGAATTTCCACTCACAGAGAAACAGTTGCGAGTACCAATCCAACAGCGCCTGCAAGAAGAGGGCGGTTTGAAGATGTGTTAGTCACTTTGGATATGAGATCATTCTTGCAGCCAACCCATCGACAGCTATCCTCCGGATCCAGCCTCAGGGAACGCCTAGACTGCCAGGTGTCCGACTACATCGGGTTAACGGCTGATGTGGACGCTCTGAGAAGCAATGAACCCTTGGACTACTGGGTGGGCAGGCTTGTCCTGTGGCCAGAGCTGGCACAATTTGCCATGGAACTGTTGGCTTGCCCCTTGTCCAGTGTCCTGTCCGAAAGGAAGTTCAGCGCAGCAGGGGGGATCATGACTTATAAGCGCACTCGCCTAGCTCACGTTGGTGTGGACTACCTCACATTTCTAAAAATGAATGAGGCATGGATCTCGGAGGAATTCAACACATGTAACGAGTAGACCATGTTTGATTGAAATTCCTCATGACAGCCCACAAATATCCGCCACCACCCAGAAAAAATCATGGTCCCTGTCTTAGGTAAATACAGAGGCATAAAAGGCCTTTTATGTCTGTTGAATGCCTAATTTTTGGGGCCTGTACTGGCCGACACTTACATATTTATCCTTTGAACAGCTAATGTACCTCCAGCCACAGAATACAAAGTTCTTTGCTATCAGGTGAACGCCTTTTGCTAATTTTTGGGGCCTGTACTGGCCGACTCTTACATATTTATCCTGTGAACGGCTAATTTTGATGACTGGAATTGCAAATTAATGGGTCTGCAACCGGTCCGCTAAATTGCGGAACAGATGCGGACCCATTTTACAGACGTGTGAATGGACCCTTAGGGTCCATTCACACGTCCGTAAAATGGGTCCGCATCCATTCAGCAATTTTGCTGAAATTTGAAAATGAATGGGTCCACACCGTGGCTCCGGTAAAAAATAGAACATTTACTAACAATAGGCATTTATATTACGGTTGTGGCCATGTGCGGAACGCACATGGTCGTTGTCCGTGTTTTTCGGATCCACAATTTGCGGATCCGAAAAAAACACATAACGGATGTGTGAAAGGACCATTAAACATATGTATTTGACATGTATTTACCGGCTGCTCTCAGTTCTGGCTGATTTAGGCCGAGCTATGTGTAGGACTTATACTACCTAGTTACACTAAAACAGAGCAATATTACAAAAACCAAAATACACGTTATAACTGTATAAACTATTTATACAACATATTAGAATTTTAAAACTTTTCCAATAGCAGGAGCATCTCCTGCACCCCCTTCATGGCCTGGCAGTGCCTCTCCTCCATGGCCTTCATCCGCTCCTAAAAGGCCCGCATATCCTGGAGGTGCTCCTTAAGCATTTTTGAAGAAGGTCGCACTGGCGATTTTTTTTATAACACTCTTTATGCATATAAAGTGATTGTTCAGACATGCAGGTGAAATGTAATCAAATACACTACTTTAATGTAACATTACTTACAGTCACCAGACTGTCTCCCACCCAGTCTCCTGCTGAAAGATCAGACTTGGCACCTGCAGCCCATGTCCATCAGTCCTTCACCTCACCCCCTTGCAAATCAGCCAAGCAATCTGAGCCCCAAGTCATGCAGCAGTCTCTTCTGCTTTTTGATGACTCTGCTAGCAGGGTTTGCCAGGGCCATCCCCATAGCCCTGCCCCAGAAGTTTAAGAGATTTGAGTGCACCGATGCCCAACCACTTATGTTTCAGGATGAGTACATGGGAGGACCACCGCAGCACGTCTCGGATGATGACGAAACACAGGTGCCAACTCCTGAGGCTTTCTGGAAGATAATGTGGGGGACGATGAGGTCCTTAACCCCACATGGAATCAAGGTCATGCGAGTGACCTGTGTAGTTTGGAGGAAGAGGCAGTGGACGCACAGAGCCACCAGCACAGCAGAAGAGGGAGAAGGGTGCAAAAGCGGAGCGGCCGTTCCCTAGACAGAATGCCTGCTACTGCCCACAGCAGCAAGGGACCGAGCACACCAAAGCCAGATACAAAGAGTTTCCTGGCGTGGCAGTACTTCAGACAATGTGCTGACGACAAGACACGAGTGGTTTGCACGCTGTGCAATCAGAGCCTGAAGCGAGGCATAAACGTTCTCAACAAGAGCACCATGACCAGGCATCTATATGCACAGCATGAGTTGCAGTAGAGTAGACACCTCAAAAACAAAGAAAGGTCTCTGGCTCCTCCTGCTTCCTCTTCTGCTGCAGTCTCGGCCTCTTCATCCACCTCTGGAGTGACAGTGGCACCTGCCAGCCCGCAAACAGAGGATCTGCCAGCAACGCCACCACCTGGGTCACCAAGCATCTAACCAAAGTCCCATGGAAGCGTTCCGCTCTCTATCTCCCAAACACTGGAGCGAAAGAGGAAGCACCCCCCTACCCACCTGCGATCCCTGGCCCTGAATGCCAGCATTTCAAAATAACTGGCCTTTGAAATTCTGTCTGGTGGAGACGGTGAGTTTTAAAAGCCTTATGGCAGTGGCTGTTCCACAGTACGTCGTGCCCAGCTGCCACTACTTTTCCAGGTGAGCCATCCCTTCCCTGCACAACCAAGTGGGGGATAAAATCAGGTGTGCACTGCGCAACGCTATCTGTGGCAAGGTCCACCTAACTACGGATACGTGGACCAGTAAGCACGGTCAGGGACGTTATATCTCTGGATAAATGCAGTGGTGGCTGGGCCTGAGGCGGATAGCAGTTTGGCACATGTCCTTTGACCACCGAGGATTGCAGGGCGCTTCTCTCTGCCTCTTGTTGCTTCCTCCTCCTACTCCGCTTTCTCATCCTCTACCGCCTCCTCATCCGGTCAGCGTTACACCTTCATCACCAACTTCAGCACAGCCAGGGGTAAAAGATAGCAGGCAGTCTTAAAAATTATTTGTTTGGGGGACAAACCCCACACCACACAGGAGCTGTGGACGGGCATGGAACGACAGTCCAATGAGTGGTTGGTGCCAGTAAGACCTCAAGCACGGCCTGGTGGTGTGCGATAATGGCAAAATCTCGTAGCAGCTCTGGGACTAGCCAGTTTGACGCACATCCCTTGCCTGCCACATGTGCTGAATTTGGTGGTGCAGAGATTCCTTAAAAATTACCCCGATATGTCAGAGCTGCTGCATAAAGTGCGGGCCGTCTGTGCGCACTTTTGGCATTCTCACCCTGCTGCTGCTCGCCTGTCAGCGCTGCAGCATAACTTCGGCCTTCCCGCTCACCACCTTATATGCAGCGTGCCCACAAGGTGGAACTCCACCTTGCACATGCTGGCCAGACTGTGCAAGCAGCAGCAGGTGATAGTGGAGTTTCAGCTGCAGCACGCAAGGGTGAGTCGTTCTGCGGAACAGCACCACTTCATCACCAATGACTGGGCCTCCATGCGAGACATGTGTGCCTTGTTGCGCTGTTTCGAGTACTGCACCAACATGGCCTGTGCCGATGACACCGTTATCAGCGTTACCATCCCACTTCTATGCCTCCTTGAAAAAATGCTTCAGGCAATAATGGAAGAGGATGTGGCACAGTCATTCACAAGTGGCTCCAAGGGTGGGTTCCTGCACCCACAAATGCCAGGTACACAATTGTCCAGCCAGGGTACAGTTCTGAAGGATGATGAGGTGGAGGATGAGGAGATGGAGGAGGAGGAACTGTGTTCACAGCAGGGTGGAACCCAAACCAGCTCATGGCCATCATTGGTGCGTGGCTGGGGGATACAGAGAATAAAGACGATACACCTCCCACAGAGGACAGCTTTTTGTTGCCTCTGGGCAGCCTGGCACACATGAGCAATTACATGCTGCAGTGTCCCTGCAACGACCACCGAGTTGCCCACATTCTAACTTGTGCTGATTACTGGGAGGCCACGCTGCTGGATCCCCGTTACAAGGACAACATACCATTCTTAATTCCCTCACTGGAGCGTGATCGTAAGATGAGCGAGTACAAGCGCACTCGGGTAGACACGCTGCTGGTGGCATTCCCACCTGACAATGGGGGCACAGGTGAAGCAGAAGGCGAAGGCTGAGGAGAAGGAAGAGGTCGCCAATGCAGCTGGGGCACCGCCAGCACCTCAGAAGGTAGGGTTAGCATGGCCAAAATGTGGAAACGTTTTGTCAGCACGCCACAACAACCAGCACCACCAGCTGATATGGAGCATCTTAGCAGGAGGAAGCATTTCAGCAACATGGTGGAGCAGTATGTGTACACATGCCTACACGTACTGAATTATGGGTCTGCCCCCTTCAACTTCTGAATCTCCAAATTGGGCACATGGCCTGAGCTTGCACTTTGTGCCCTGCAGCCAGTGTATTGTCTGAACGTGTGTTTAGCACGGCAGGGGGCATTATCACAGACAAGTGCAGCCACCTGTCCACAGCCAATGTGGACAAGCTCACGTTCATTAAAATGAACCAGGCATGGATCCCACAGGACTTGTCTGTACCTTGTGCAGAATAGACATGTATACCGGCCTTACCAAGCCATTGTTATACTACAGCGCAATTTCTCATTGTTGTATTTTTGATATTTCCCACTTTATAAAAATAAAAACATAAACCAGTGTTGGCTACCTCGTCCTCCTCCACCACCGCTTCCACCTCCACCACTACGTCCACCGCCTCCTCAACCTCCTACTCTATATGGACCTCCACCTCACACCTATTTTATTTAATTTTAAGTCATTTCACTAATTTGCCTGATACATTGTTGGGTTACATATCACAAATGTTTGGTTGTGATTAGTGATGTCCCGAACTATTCGCCGGCGAATAGTTCCCGGCGAACATAGCTTGTTCGCGTTCGCCGCTGCTGGCGAACATATGCGATGTTCGGTCCGCACCCTATACATCATCATTGAGTAAACTTTGACCCTCTACCTCACAGTCAGCAGACACATTCCCCCCTTGTGACCCTTGTAACCGACATTGTTCAAACCCATTGTAATGGGAACTGTTATACGAGACTCTCCAGTCACGTCATTTTTTGTATTTTTTGTATTGTTCATTTTGTTTACTCTGTTCTTAAGGTACATGCAATCTGTATTCTAAAGATTTCGCTGGTGCAACGGGCCCCTCTGCAATCCACCTCACCCACCTGGACCCAACATTTGGCTCCTAGTCAGAATGCGCTCTCCTGGAGAGGGGTGGACCCTCAAAAAGGTAACTCACACTACACCACACATTATGGCTGACCTATCATTTGCGTCTTACAATGTCAAAGGCTTTAATTCTCCCTCTAAACAGAGTCAGGTTTTCTCATTGTTACGCAAATCAGGAGCCACAGTCCTTCTTCTCCAGGAGACGCACTTTAAATTTAATCATTACCCCAATCTCTCATATGGCCACTACTCCCAGTGGTTCCACTGTGGTAGCAACTCATCTGCTTCTGGGGGGGTGAGTGTTGGGTTTCAGAGGAAGGTTCCTTTTCAATATATCTCCCACCTGCAGGACCCTGATGGCCGATACTTATTGGTTAAAGGCAGTATTGGCCCCCAGATGTATACGTTTATCAACCTATATGCACCGAATACCGGCCACTCTAGCTGGTTTGCTAAGATATTTCCAATTATCAAATCCTTTGCAGAAGGTTTGGTTGTGGTGGGAGGCGACCTCAACGCCACCTTAAACCTGCAACTAGATTCCTCGACATCTAAATCGGCCCTGGCGCTCAAAACCCTGCGCTTCATAAGAGAGGGTTTTTGGAGTCTGCACCTTATAGATGTTTGGCGTACGTTATATCCAACCACAGCTGACTATACTTTCTACTCCAATGCTCATGGTACATACCAACGCTTGGACTACTTGTTTGTATCTAAGGAACACCTCCAGCTCTGTCACAACCCCCAAATAGGGTCTATCCACCTCTCCGACCATGCCCCAATTTCACTAACAGTTTCGGCCCCTGTATCTAAACGCAGCCAATTCAAGTGGCGTCTAAACGAATCCTTATTAGGTAACCTTGATACGAGGGATAGGATTGCTGGTCTTCTTGAGGAATACTTTACTATAAATAAAGATCCTGATATCTCTGCCTTTTCATTATGGGACGCCCACAAACCTTATATCAGAGGTCATTTTATAAGTATTGGAGCTTATCTAAAAAAGGAGAGAAACAAAAAGCTTGAATCCCTATGTCAAAGAATCCAATCCTTGGAATCCTTGCATAAACGTTCTTTTTCTGCAACACAACTTCAGGAGTTATCTGGTTGTAGAGCTGAACTGAAATCCTTGCTACAGCACTCCACAGCCGAATTATTCCTGAATTCACAACACAAATTTTTTGCGCATGGTGATAAAGCATCTAAATTTATGATGCGCAGAATAAAGAACAGGAAATCAACAAACTTTATTGACCAAATAGATTCCCCTCTTCTTCTTCCAAAGCTATAGGGGCCAAATTTCGTGAGTTCTACGAAGCCCTTTACAATTTACCCCAAACGCTCACCACGAGACTCACTCATCTATTATTTCCTCCTTTCTAGATTCACTTGCGATACCAACTATCTCCAACGATCAGAAACAAAAACTTGCTTCCCCGTTCACTTTAGAGGAACTTTCAACTGCTCTAAAACAGACTCCCTCTGGCAAAAGCCCGGGCCCAGACGGCCTTCAAGTAACGTATTATAGAACTTATCAACAATGTTTTCTCCCCCACCTCCTGTCAGTATGCAATTTAACCTTACTAGGGAAAAAACTCTCCAGGAATATGACATTAGCTCCTATTACCCTGATCCCAAAAGAAGGGAAAGACCCTAAACAATGTGCCAACTACAGACCCATCTCTCTCCTCAATATTGACCTTAAGTTATTAGCGAAACTATTAGCCAATCGTTTAGCAGCTCTTCTTCCTTCAGTGGTGCATGGGGATCAGGTAGGCTTTGTAAAAGGTAGAGAAGGTAGGGACAATACGACCAGAGTCTTAAATATAATGCAATTTTCTGTTACCCGGTCCAGACCTCTCCTCCTATTGAGTACGGATGCAGAAAAAGCATTCGATAGAATCAATTGGTCTTTTTTGCGACATATTCTTTACCGATTTGGCCTGCCTGATCCCTTTGTACAAGCCACGTTCGCAATGTATGCTCAGGCTTCGGCCTCCGTTTTGATCAACGGTACCAGGCAGGGGTGCCCTCTTTCCCCCTTGTTTTTCATCCTCGCTTTAGAACCCCTCCTCCTCAAATTAAGAGCTGACGCTGCAATCCAAGGAGTAAAGCTGGGAGGTACGGAACATAAGGTAGCCGCCTTTGCGGACGATATTATGATAATGACCTCAAATCCTAAGAACTTACTCTTAGCGATTCAGAAACACTTTAATACCTATAGTTCCATCTCCAACTTTAAAATTAACAAGCAAAAATCACTGGTGATTTGTTTTGGGATCCCCCAATCAACACAAAGAAGTCTAAAAAGAAACTCCCCGTTTAATTGGTCTTCCCCCCACTTAACATACTTAGGGATCAAAATTAGCTCCAACACTTCAGAACTATTTTCACTCAACTACGCTCCACTATTAAAGGACATTTCCTCTAGCATTGATAAACTGGAAAATCCGACCATATCTTGGTTTGGCCGCAAGAATCTACTTATGTCCTTGATACTCCCCCGCCTAACATATTTACAGCAAGTATTACCCATCCCAGTTCCTAAAACCTACTATGACTCTTTGAGGAAATTGTTTCGTACATTTATCTGGAAAGGAAAGAAACCTAGATTATCTTTCGAACTCCTATCACGTCCCAAGCATTATGGAGGTATCGCCCTACCCGACCCAGAGACATATGGAAGGGCGATTCTTGTATCCAGAATAATAGAGTGGCTCAGACCTAGTAGTACCAAACCATGGGTAACAATAGAACAGGAGCTAATAAATAAACCTTTCAGATCTCTCTTACTAGGCAATAACAACACATGCAACCTACCTCCCTCGCCGAATCCAATTATTCAGGCCACTCTGAAAGCGTGGAGATGGCTTCAATCATCTCACTGCGCGATACCCTTCCCATCCCCCCTCCTCTCTATAAAGGATATTTTGGGAACTGCCTTACCTGCAGTAATTGAAAGTACTCCACGAGAATTGAGGGAGTCATCTACTCCAATCCTCTCCTTCTTTGACCCTGATGGATCAGTACTTCAGCTTAAGGAGTTACAAAAAATTCTGAATGCCACCTATCCTCATCTATCCCCCACATCATACTTTACATACCTTCATCTCTCAGCACATAGCGTTAGGGGACCTTTACCGCCCTTTGCTATGGTCTGAAGCACTCATTTCCAATCCCTCCCCCCACCCCCGAGGAAAACTAATTTCACAAATCTTCAAAAGACTGAACTACCCCTACTATACCAACTAAACCTGCCTTCATACGACATTGGGAAAAAGATCTAGGACAAGAGCTCCCTATCACAAATTTGCCAAACATATTATCTTCCCCACATACCTCATCTAGGATGTGTTCCGCATACAGGAGAATGGATATAAGATCCTAGCAAGATGGTACAAAACACCCGACATAACGGCGCTATATTCAGCAACAGCTTCAGATAGATGTTGGAGGTGCCTTGACAGTAGGGGATCTTTCTTCCACATTTGGTGGGATTGCCCAACCATTAGAATATGGTGGAAAGAAATCTTCCAGATTAGCAACCAGATCTGCCAGACTAAGGTGCAAATGTCTGCGTGTAAAGCCCTACTCACTCTCGAGGAAGACAAGGAAGTACATCCGATGCCTTTCCTTTTTAAACAGCTTCTAATTGCAGCTCGTTTACTGATTCCTAAGTTTTGGCTCTCCACCACTCTTCCCTCCATAGAGCAATGGAAACTAAAGATTGACCAAATCTTCCGTTTTGAGGAACTCTCTTCATGGGAGGCTAGGAATCATCTTAAGTTCCAACGCCAGTGGCATTTATGGCAAAAATTTAGACACCCGAATTATCCATAGGGAATCTCTAGCCATTTTGTCAGATATAGATGTCTATTACCTAACCCTGACTTCCATGTTTGTATACCTGGCTCTATAATCATTTATTGCTATATTCCCGGGTGTATAGTAGGCATAGTATACATTAACGGCTGCCAGGTTCAACCTACTCTAACTCATTTACTGTGGTGTGATGTGAATGCTTAAATACGGAGATGCGAGACTTTTGTCACCCGTTGTTCGTGATATGATATGTTGGCTACTATTACAATTATGTACTTGTCACGCCTTGCACGGCGTATCAGAATGTATTGCTGTACCATGTTACGTTAAATAAAATAAAAAAAAAATTAATAAAAAAAATATATATATTTAACTGTGATCTAATCACATTAGCAAGCCCGTGTGTGTCAGGCGCCCACACATACTCTATTGTGTCCACTGGCTAGTGGCTGGTTCATCCTGCACTCATACCGTTACAGAGTGTCATTCGCCCAAATACATTTCAGAAAAAAAAATTATATTTAAAATTTAACTGTGATCTAATCACATTTGCAAGCCTGTGTGTGTCAGGCCCCCGCACATACTGTATTGTGTCCACTGGCTGGTTCGGCCTGCACTCATACCGTTACAGGGTGTCATTCGCCCAAATACCTTTCAGAAAAAAAATTCTATTTAAAATTTAACTGTGATCTAATCACATTTGCAAGCCCGTGTGTGTCAGGCCCCCACACATACTGTATTGTGTCCACTGGCTAGTGGCTGGTCCAGCCTGCACTCATACCGTTACAGGGTGTCATTCGCCCAAATACCTTTCAGAAAAAAAAATGATATTTAAAATGTTACTGTGATCTAATCACATTAGCAAGCCCGTGTGTGTCAGGCCCCCACACATACTGTATTGTGTCCACTGGCTAGTGGCTGGTTCGGCCTGCACTCATACCGTTACAGGGTGTCATTCGCCCAAATACCTTTCAGAAAAAAAAATTCTATTTAAAATTTAACTGTGATCTCATCACATTTGCAAGTCCGTGTGTGTCAGGCCCCCACACATACTGTATTGTGTCCACTGGCTAGTGGCTGGTTCAGCCTGCACTCATACCGTTACAGGGTGTCATTTGCCCAAATACCCTTCAGAAAAAAAAATTATATTTAAAATTTAACTGTGATCTAATCACATTAGCAAGCCCGTGTGTGTCAGGTGCCCACACATACTCTATTGTGTGCACTGGCCAGTGGCTGGTTCGGCCTGCACTCATACCGTTACAGGGTGTCATTCGCCCAAATACCTTTCAGAAAAAAAAATTCTATTTAAAATTTAACTGTGATCTAATCACATTAGCAAGCCCGTGTGTGTCAGGCGCCCACACATACTCTATTGTGTCCACTGGCCAGTGGCTGGTTCGGCCTGCACTCATACCGTTACAGGGTGTCATTCGCCCAAATACCTTTCAGAAAAAAAAATTATATTTAAAATTTAACTGTGATCTAATCACATTTGCAAGCCTGTGTGTGTCAGCCAGGCCCACACAGACTGTACTGTGCCCACTGCCCACCACTTATATAGAGTGGCACAGTACCTTGCACGCATAGTAACACTTATCTAATAAAAAATGACAGGCAGAGGCAGGCCACGCCGCAGGGGCCATCGTGTTCGTGGTGCTGTGATTTCCACTGGCCCTGGAATAATGCCCAGTGTTCAGAGGCCACGTACCCTGAACCCAAAAAATTATGAGAAAATAGTTGACTGGCTTACACAGGACACCCAATCTTCAACAACTTCCGCTAGGAACCTTGACGCACCATCCTCCTCCAGCTCAGCTTTGGTCACCACTCTCCCGACCGCCGCCACCACCACCACTACCACCACAGCCACCACAGCCGCTTCCCTTGATCCCTCAGAGGAGGTTTTTACACATCAGTTGGATGAAATTAGTGATGCGCAACCATTATTGCCAGGGGATGTAGATAACAGGGATATGTCTCAGTCAGGCAGCATTACACACATGGACGTACAGTGTGATGATGATGATGATGTTGTACCCGCTGCTGCTTCCTTTGCTGAGGTGTCAGATACAAGTGAAGCGGTTGATAATGACGATGTGTCCGTGGATGCAACATGGGTGCCTGCTCAAAGAGAAGAAGAAGAGGGGGAAAGTTCAGAAGGGGAGACAGAGAGAAGGAGGAGACGAGTTGGAAGCAGGGGGAGGTCATCGCAAGGAGCTAGTGGCACAGTCAGACAGCATGTATCGGCACCCGGGGTCAGCCAGACAGCACGCCAATCAACGCATGCTGTTGCCACCACCAGAATGCCGTCATTGCAAAGCTCAGCAGTGTGGAATTTTTTGTGTGTATCTGCCTCTGACAACAGCGATGCCATTTGCAACCTGTGCCAAAAGAAACTGAGTCGAGGGAAATCCAACACCCACCTAGGTACAACTGCTTTGCGAAGGCACATGATCGCACATCACAAACGCCTATGGGATCAACACATGATGACGAGTAGAAGCAGCACACAAACTCAAAGCCACCATCCTCCTCCTGGTCCAGCATCTTCAGCCACGTCAACCACTGCTGTCCTCCTTGCCCCCTCTCAACCACCCGCCACTCCACCTCTCTCCTTGAGCAGTTCTATCTCATCTGCCCACAGTCAGGTGTCTGTTAAGGAAATGTTTGAGCGTAAGAAGCCAATGTCACAGAGTCACCCCCTTGCCCGGCGTCTGACAGCTGGCTTGACGGAACTCTTACCTGCCAACTTTTACCATACCAGCTGGTGGAGTCTGAGGGCTTCAAAAAAAATTTCGCTGATGGGACACCACAGTGGAAGGCAATCCCAAACCTCTACTCGCTGATTGAAAAGGAAGTCATGGCATCTCTGGCATACAGTGTTGTAGCAAGGGTCCATCTGACCACTGATACCTGGTCTGCAAAGCACGGTCAGGGCAGGTATATCATCTACACTGCGCATTGGGTCAACCTGCTGATGGCTGCCAAGCATGGAATGCGTGGCTCTGCAGCGGAGTTGGTGACACCGCCACGACTTGCAGGCAGGCCTACTGCCACCTCCTCTACTCCTCCTACTCCATCCTCTTCCATAACCTCCTCGGCTGAGTCCTCTTCTGCTGCGGCGTCTGGCTGCACATAAACTGAACCCCCCCAGCTCCCCAGGGGCTATTCCACATCCCAGATACGACAGTGTCACGCTGTCTTGGGGTTGACTTGCCTGAAAGCAGAGAGCCACACCGGACCAGCACTCCTGTCCGCCCTGAACGCACAGGTGGATCAGTGGCTGACCCCGCACAAACTGGAGATCGGCAAAGTGGTGTGTGACAATGGAAGCAATTTGTTGGCGGCATTGAATTTGGGCAAGTTGTCACATGTGCCGTGCATGGCACAGTTGTTGAATCTCATCGTACAACGCTTTGTGTCTAAGTACCCAGGCTTACAGGACGTCCTCAAGCAGGCCAGGAAGGTGTGTGGCCATTTCAGGCGTTCCTACACGGCCATGGCGCACTTTGCAGACATTCAGCGCCGAAAAAACATGCCAGTGAGGCTCTTAATTTGCGACAGCCCGACACGTTGGAATTCAACACTCCTACTGTTCGACCGCCTGCTCCAACAAGAAAAAGCCGTCAACGAGTATTTGTATGACCGGGGTGCTAGGACAGCCTCTGCGGAGCTGGGAATTTGTTTGCCACGTTACTGGACGCTCATGCGCAATGCCTGTAGGCTCATGCGTCCTTTTGAGGAGGTGACAAACCTAGTCAGTCGCACCGAAGGCACCATCAGCGACCTCATCCCATTTGTTTTCTTCCTGGAGCGTGCCCTGCGAAGAGTGCTGGATCAGGCTGTAGATGAGCGGGAAGAGGAAGAGTTGTGGTCACCATCACCACCATAAACAGCCTTGTCATCATCGCTTGCCGGACCTGCGGCAACGCTGCAAGAGCAGTATGAGGAAGAGGAGTCAGAGGAGGAATGTGGCTTTGAGGAGGAGGAAGAACAACCACAGCAGGCATCCCAGGGTGCTCATTGTTGTCACCTATCTGGGACCCGTGGTCTTGTACGTGGCTGGGGGGAAGAACAGACCGTCAATGACATCAGTGAGGAGGAGGAACGGGAAATGATTAGCTCGGCATCCAACCTTGTGCAAATGGGTTCTTTCATGCTGTCATGTCTGTTGAGGGACCCTCATATAAAAAGGATGAAGGAGAACGACCTGTACTGGGTGGCCACTCTACTAGACCCACGGTATAAGCAGAAAATGGCGGAAATGTTACCAAATTACCGGAAGTCAGAAAGGATGCAGCAGTTCAAAACCAAACAAAAAAATATGCTTTACACAGCTTATAAGGGGGATGTCACAGCACAACAGGAATCTAACTGGGGAAGAGGTCAAAGTAATCCTCCTCCTACCACGGGGGCAAGGACAGGACGCTTTACAGATGTGTTGTTGATGGAGGACATGCGGAGCTTTTTCAGTCCTACACATCGCCACAGCCCTTCGGGATCCAGCCTTAGAGAACGAATCGACTGAAAGGTGGCAGACTACCTCGCCTTAACTGCAGATATCTACACTCTGAGGAGCGATGAACCCCTTGACTACTGGGTGTGCAGGCTTGACCTGTGGCCTGAGCTATCCCAGTTTGCAATAGAACTTCTGGCCTGCCCCGCTTCAAGTGTCCTGTCAGAAAGGACCTTCAGTGCAGCAGGAGGCATTGTCACTGACAAAAGAAGTCGCCTCGGTCAAAAAAGTGTTGATTACCTCACCTTCATTAAGATGAATGAGGCATGGATCCCGAAGGGACTGACAGTAGGGGATACGTTTAACTAACAAAAAGCCTGATGACATGCCTTGGCCTCAAAATGGTCCCCACGCTGCTGTATTTAATGTCTGAATACCGGATGACTTTCGTGAATTCTCCACCACCAACTAGGGTTCAAGCCGCAATGTTTTAGTCACCTTTCTGCCTTGAAAACATCAATTTTTCCGGCCGCTGCTACAACAGCGGCTGCAACAATAGCATTGTTTTTCAGGCATGTGTACATGCCTAATTTTTCTGGCCTCTGGTGCTGCACTGTGGCTGCAAAAACAAAACAAACAAAAAAAGGCACATACAAGTGTCAATTCCCCTTCATGATTGTTACCTTGTTGTGGTGAAGGGGCTTGCGTATCACAATGAAGTGATCATCACTAGAGTTGAGCGAACACCTGGATGTTCGGGTTCGAGAAGTTCGGCCGAACATCCCGGAAATGTTCGGGTTCGGGATCCGAACCCGATCCGAACTTCGTCCCGAACCCGAACCCCATTGAAGTCAATGGGGACCCGAACTTTTCGGCACTAAAAAGGCTGTAAAACAGCCCAGGAAAGAGCTAGAGGGCTGCAAAAGGCAGCAACATGTAGGTAAATCCCCTGCAAACAAATGTGGATAGGGAAATGAATTAAAATAAAAATTAAATAAATAAAAATTAACCAAAATCAATTGGAGAGAGGTCCCATAGCAGAGAATCTGGCTTCACGTCACCCACCACTGTAAGAGTCCATTTTCATAAATTTAGGCCCAGCACCCAGGCAGAGGAGAGAGGTCCCGTAACAGAGAATCTGGCTTCATGTCAGCAGAGAATTAGTCTGCATGTCATAGCAGAGAATGAGGCTTCACGTCAGCCACCACTGCAACAGTCCATTGGCATATATTTAGGCCCAGCACCCAGGCAGAGGAGGGAGGTCCCGTAACAGAGAATCTGGCTTCATGTCAGCAGAGAATCAGTCTGCATGTCATAGCAGAGAATGAGGCTTCACGTCAGCCACCACTGCAACAGTCCATTGGCATATATTTAGGCCCAGCACCCAGGCAGAGGAGGGAGGTCCCGTAACAGAGAATCTGTCTTCATGTCAGCAGAGAATCAGTCTGCATGTCATAGCAGAGAATGAGGCTTCACGTCAGCCACCACTGCAACAGTCCATTGGCATATATTTAGGCCCAGCACACACACAGGCAGAGGAGAGAGGTCCCGTAACAGAGAATCTGTCTTCATGTCAGCAGAGAATTAGTCTGCATGTCATAGCAGAGAATGAGGCTTCACGTCAGCCACCACTGCAACAGTCCATTGGCATATATTTAGGCCCAGCACCCAGGCAGAGGAGGGAGGTCCCGTAACAGAGAATCTGGCTTCATGTCAGCAGAGAATCAGTCTGCATGTCATAGCAGAGAATGAGGCTTCACGTCAGCCACCACTGCAACAGTCCATTGGCATATATTTAGGCCCAGCACCCAGGCAGAGGAGGGAGGTCCCGTAACAGAGAATCTGGCTTCATGTCAGCAGAGAATCAGTCTGCATGTCATAGCAGAGAATGAGGCTTCACGTCAGCCACCACTGCAACAGTCCATTGGCATATATTTAGGCCCAGCACACAGGCAGAGGAGAGAGGTCCCGTAACAGAGAATCTGTCTTCATGTCAGCAGAGAATTAGTCTGCATGTCATAGCAGAGAATGAGGCTTCACGTCAGCCACCACTGCAACAGTCCATTGGCATATATTTAGGCCCAGCACACACACAGGCAGAGGAGAGAGGTCCCGTAACAGAGAATCTGTCTTCATGTCAGCAGAGAATCAGTCTGCATGTCATAGCAGAGAATGAGGCTTCACGTCAGCCACCACTGCAACAGTCCATTGGCATATATTTAGGCCCAGCACACACACAGGCAGAGGAGAGAGGTCCCGTAACAGAGAATCTGTCTTCATGTCAGCAGAGAATTAGTCTGCATGTCATAGCAGAGAATGAGGCTTCACGTCAGCCACCACTGCAACAGTCCATTGGCATATATTTAGGCCCAGCACACACACAGGCAGAGGAGAGAGGTCCCGTAACAGAGAATCTGTCTTCATGTCAGCAGAGAATTAGTCTGCATGTCATAGCAGAGAATGAGGCTTCACGTCAGCCACCACTGCAACAGTCCATTGGCATATATTTAGGCCCAGCACCCAGGCAGAGGAGGGAGGTCCCGTAACAGAGAATCTGGCTTCATGTCAGCAGAGAATCAGTCTGCATGTCATAGCAGAGAATGAGGCTTCACGTCAGCCACCACTGCAACAGTCCATTGGCATATATTTAGGCCCAGCACCCAGGCAGAGGAGGGAGGTCCTGTAACAGAGAATCTGGCTTCATGTCAGCAGAGAATCAGTCTGCATGTCATAGCAGAGAATGAGGCTTCACGTCAGCCACCACTGCAACAGTCCATTGGCATATATTTAAGCCCAGCACACAGGCAGAGGAGAGAGGTCCCGTAACAGAGAATCTGTCTTCATGTCAGCAGAGAATTAGTCTGCATGTCATAGCAGAGAATGAGGCTTCACGTCAGCCACCACTGCAACAGTCCATTGGCATATATTTAGGCCCAGCACACACACAGGCAGAGGAGAGAGGTCCCGTAACAGAGAATCTGGCTTCATGTCAGCAGAGAATTAGTCTGCATGTCATAGCAGAGAATGAGGCTTCACGTCAGTCACCACTGCAACAGTCCATTGGCATATATTTAGGCCCAGCACACACACAGGCAGAGGAGAGAGGTCCCGTAACAGAGAATCTGTCTTCATGTCAGCAGAGAATTAGTCTGCATGTCATAGAAGAGAATGAGGCTTCACGTCAGCCACCACTGCAACAGTCCATTGGCATATATTTAGGCCCAGCACACACACAGGCAGAGGAGAGAGGTCCCGTAACAGAGAATCTGTCTTCATGTCAGCAGAGAATTAGTCTGCATGTCATAGCAGAGAATGAGGCTTCACGTCAGCCACCACTGCAACAGTCCATTGGCATATATTTAGGCCCAGCACACACACAGGCAGAGGAGAGAGGTCCCGTAACAGAGAATCTGGCTTCATGTCAGCAGAGAATCAGTCTGCATGTCATAGCAGAGAATGAGGCTTCACGTCAGCCACCACTGCAACAGTCCATTGGCATATATTTAGGCCCAGCACACACACAGGCAGAGGAGAGAGGTCCCGTAACAGAGAATCTGGCTTCATGTCAGCAGAGAATCAGTCTGCATGTCATAGCAGAGAATGAGGCTTCACGTCAGCCACCACTGCAACAGTCCATTGGCATATATTTAGGCCCAGCACACACACAGGCAGAGGAGAGAGGTCCCGTAACAGAGAATCTGTCTTCATGTCAGCAGAGAATTAGTCTGCATGTCATAGCAGAGAATGAGGCTTCACGTCAGCCACCACTGCAACAGTCCATTGGCATATATTTAGGCCCAGCACCCAGGCAGAGGAGGGAGGTCTCGTAACAGAGAATCTGGCTTCATGTCAGCAGAGAATTAGTCTGCATGTCATAGCAGAGAATGAGGCTTACGTCAGCCACCACTGCAACAGTCCATTGGCATATATTTAGGCCCAGCACCCAGGCAGAGGAGGGAGGTCCCGTAACAGAGAATCTGGCTTCATGTCAGCAGAGAATCAGTCTGCATGTCATAGCAGAGAATGAGGCTTCACGTCAGCCACCACTGCAACAGTCCATTGGCATATATTTAGGCCCAGCACCCAGGCAGAGGAGGGAGGTCCCGTAACAGAGAATCTGGCTTCATGTCAGCAGAGAATCAGTCTGCATGTCATAGCAGAGAATGAGGCTTCACGTCAGCCACCACTGCAACAGTCCATTGGCATATATTTAGGCCCAGCACACACACAGGCAGAGGAGAGAGGTCCCGTAACAGAGAATCTGTCTTCATGTCAGCAGAGAATTAGTCTGCATGTCATAGCAGAGAATGAGGCTTCACGTCAGCCACCACTGCAACAGTCCATTGGCATATATTTAGGCCCAGCACACACACAGGCAGAGGAGAGAGGTCCCGTAACAGAGAATCTGGCTTCATGTCAGCAGAGGATCAGTCTGCATGTCATAGCAGAGAATGAGGCTTCACGTCAGCCACCACTGCAACAGTCCATTGGCATATATTTAGGCCCAGCACCCAGGCAGAGGAGAGAGGTCTCGTAACAGAGAATCTGGCTTCATGTCAGCAGAGAATCAGTCTGCATGTCATAGCAGAGAATGAGGCTTCACGTCAGCCACCACTGCAACAGTCCATTGGCATATATTTAGGCCCAGCACCCAGGCAGAGGAGGGAGGTCTCGTAACAGAGAATCTGGCTTCATGTCAGCAGAGAATCAGTCTGCATGTCATAGCAGAGAATGAGGCTTCACGTCAGCCACCACTGCAACAGTCCATTGGCATATATTTAGGCCCAGCACACACACAGGCAGAGGAGAGAGGTCCCGTAACAGACAATCTGGCTTCATGTCAGCAGAGAATCATTCTGCATGTCATAGCAGAGAATCAGGCTTCACGTCACCCAACATTGGAACAGTCCATTGGCATATATTTAGGCCCCGGCACCCAGACACAGGAGAGGTTCATTCAACTTTGGGTAGCCTCGCAATATAATGGTAAAATGAAAATAAAAATAGGATTGAATGAGGAAGTGCCCTGGAGTCCAATAATATATGGTTAAGGGGAGGTAGTTAATGTCTAATCTGGACAAGGGACGGACAGATCCTGTGGGATCCATGCCTGGTTCATTTTTATGAACGTCAGCTTGTCCACATTGGCTGTAGACAGGCGGCTGCGTTTGTCTGTAATGACGCCCCCTGCCGTGCTGAATACACGTTCAGACAAAACGCTGGCCGCCGGGCAGGCCAGCACCTCCAAGGCATAAAAGGCTAACTCTGGCCACGTGGACAATTTAGAGACCCAGAAGTTGAATGGGGCCGAACCATCAGTCAGTACGTGGAGGGGTGTGCACACGTGCTGTTCCACCATGTTAGTGAAATGTTGCCTCCTGCTAACACGTTGCGTATCAGGTGGTGGTGCAGTTAGCTGTGGCGTGTTGACAAAAGTTTTCCACATCTCTGCCATGCTAACCCTGCCCTCAAAGGAGCTGGCATTGACACAGCTGCCTTGGCGACCTCTTGCTCCTCCTCTGCCTTGGCCTTGGGCTTCCACTTGTTCCCCTGTGACATTTGGGAATGCTCTCAGTAGCGCGTCTACCAACGTGCGCTTGTACTCGCGCATCTTCCTATCACGCTCCAGTGCAGGAAGTAAGGTGGGCACATTGTCTTTGTAGCGTGGATCCAGCAGGGTGGCAACCCAGTAGTCCGCACAGGTTAAAATGTGGGCAACTCTGCTGTCGTTGCGCAGGCACTGCATCATGTAGTCGCTCATGTGTGCCAGGCTGCCCAGGGGTAAGGACAAGCTGTCCTCTGTGGGAGGCGTATCGTCATCGTCCTGCCTTTCCCCCCAGCCACGCACCAGTGATGGACCCGAGCTGCGTTGGGTGCCACCCCGCTGTGACCATGCTTCATCCTCATCCTCCTCCACCTCCTCCTCATCCTCGTCCTCCTCGTCCTCCAGTAGTGGGCCCTGTCTGGCCACATTTGTACCTGGCCTCTGCTGTTGCCAAAAACCTCCCTCTGAGTCACTTCGAAGAGACTGGCCTGAAAGTGCTAAAAATGACCCCTCTTCCTCCTCCTCCTCCTCCTCCTCCTGGGCCACCTCCTCTTGCATCATCGCCCTAAGTGTTTTCTCAAGGAGACATAGAAGTGGTATTGTAACGCTGATAACGGCGTCATCGCCACTGGCCATGTTGGTGGAGTACTCGAAACAGCGCAACAGGGCACACAGGTCTCGCATGGAGGCCCAGTCATTGGTGGTGAAGTGGTGCTGTTCTGTAGTGCGACTGACCCGTGCGTGCTGCAGCTGAAACTCCACTATGGCCTGCTGCTGCTCGCACAGTCTGTCCAGCATGTGCAAGGTGGAGTTCCACCTGGTGGGCACGTCGCATATGAGGCGGTGAGCGGGAAGGCCGAAGTTACGCTGTAGGGCAGACAGGCGAGCAGCAGCAGGATGTGAACGCCGGAAGCGCGAACAGACGGCCCGCACTTTATGCAGCAGCTCTGACATGTCGGGGTAGTTGTGAATGAACTTCTGCACCACCAAATTCAGCACATGCGCCAAGCAAGGGCTGTGCGTCAAATTGGCTAGTCCCAGAGCTGCAACGAGATTTCGCCCATTATCGCACACCACCAGGCCGGGCTTGAGGCTCACCGGCAGCAACCACTCGTCGGTCTGTTGTTCTATACCCCGCCACAACTCCTGTGCGGTGTGGGGCCTGTCCCCCAAACATATGAGTTTCAGAATGGCCTGCTGACGTTTACCCCGGGCTGTGCTGAAGTTGGTGGTGAAGGTGTGTGGCTGACTGGATGAGCAGGTGGAAGAAGAGGAGGAGGAAGCCGAGAAGGAGGAGGTGGCAATAGGAGGCAAAGAATGTTGCCCTGCGATCCTTGGCGGCGGAAGGACGTGCGCCAAACAGCTCTCCGCCTGGGGCCCAGCTGCCACTACATTTACCTAGTGTGCAGTTAGGGAGATATAGCGTCCCTGGTCGTGCTTACTGGTCCACGTATCTGTGGTTAGGTGGACCTTGCCACAGATGGCGTTGCGCAGTGCACACTTGATTTTATCGGATACTTGGTTGTGCAGGGAAGGCACGGCTCTCTTGGAGAAGTAGTGGCGGCTGGGAACAACATACTGTGGGACAGCAAGCGACATGAGCTGTTTGAAGCTGTCTGTGTCCACCAGCCTAAATGACAGCATTTCATAGGCCAGTAGTTTAGAAATGCTGGCATTCAGGGCCAGGGATCGAGGGTGGCTAGGTGGGAATTTATGCTTTCTCTCAAATGTTTGTGAGATGGAGAGCTGAACGCTGCCGTGTGACATCGTTGAAACGCTTGGTGACGGAGGTGGTGGTGGTGGTGTTGGTGGTACATCCCCTGTTTGCTGGGCGGCAGGTGCCAACGTTCCTCCAGAGGCGGAGGAAGAGGCCGAGGCGGCAGCAGCAGAAGAGGCCGAGGCGGCAGCACCAGAAGAGGTAGCAGGGGGAGCCTGAGTGACTTCCTTGGTTTTAAGGTGTTTACTCCACTGCAGTTCATGCTTTGCATGCAGGTGCCTGGTCATGCAGGTTGTGCTCAGGTTCAGAACGTTAATGCCTCGCTTAAGGCTCTGATGGCACAGCGTGCAAACCACTCGGGTCTTGTCGTCAGCACATTGTTTGAAGAAGTGCCATGCCAGGGAACTCCTTGAAGCTGCCTTTGGGGTGCTCGGTCCCAGATGGCGGCGGTCAGTAGCAGGCGGAGTCTCTTGGCGGCGGGTGTTCTGCTTTTGCCCACTGCTCCCTCTTTTGCTACGCTGTTGGCTCGGTCTCACCACTGCCTCTTCCTCCGAACTGTGAAAGTCAGTGGCACGACCTTCATTCCATGTGGGGTCTAGGACCTCATCATCCCCTGCATCGTCTTCCACCCAGTCTTGATCCCTGACCTCCTGTTCAGTCTGCACACTGCAGAAAGACGCAGCAGTTGGCACCTGTGTTTCGTCATCATCAGAGACATGCTGAGGTGGTATTCCCATGTCCTCATCATCAGGAAACATAAGTGGTTGTGCGTCAGTGCATTCTATATCTTTCACCGCTGGGGAAGGGCTAGGTGGATGCCCTTGGGAAACCCTGCCAGCGGAGTCTTCAAACAGCATAAGAGACTGCTGCATAACTTGAGGCTGAGACAGTTTCCCTGGTATGCATGGGGGTGATGTGACAGACTGATGGGGTTGGTTTTCAGGCGCCATCTGTGCGCTTTCTGCAGAAGACTGGGTGGGAGATAATGTGAACGTGCTGGATCCACTGTCGGCCACCCAATTGACTAATGCCTGTACCTGCTCAGGCCTTACCATCCTTAGAACGGCATTGGGCCCCACCATATATCGCTGTAAATTCTGGCGGCTACTGGGACCTGAGGTAGTTGGTACACTAGGACGTGTGGATGTGGCAGAACGGCCACGTCCTCTCCCAGCACCAGAGGGTCCACTAACACCACCACGACCATGTCCACGTCCGCGTCCCTTACTAGATGTTTTTCTCATTGTTATGGTTCACCACAACAACAAAAATATTATTTGGCCCAATGTATTGTATTCAAATTCAGTGGGATATAAATTTGAGGCCTAGTATTTAGGCGCTGGGTGACCGGTATGGATTTACTAACAGAATTAGACTTGGAAATGCACAGTAGCGTGTGTGTGAAGTTATTCTGAATGACCCTATGTGCACCTTGAATATTATATACCCTTTTAGGGATAGATTTCAAATAGCTCTGATATAGCAGAAACCACTAAATTATGAAATTGCTAAATTGGGAATTGTATTTCAACCCAGAACAAAAAATGTGCTTTGACGGACACTAAATAACTTTCCCAGCCACAACAGGACAGCGGTAACGAGAGATTTAGCGGGATATAAATTTGAGGCCTAGTATTTAGGCGCTGGGTGACCGGTATGGATTTAGTGACAGAATTAGACTTGGAAATGCACAGTAGCGTGTGTGTGAAGTTATTCTGAATGACCCTATGTGCACCTTGAATATTATATACCCTTTTAGGGATAGATTTCAAATAGCTCTGATATAGCAGGAACCACTAAATTATGAAATTGCTAAATTGGGAATTGTACTTCAACCCAGAACAAAAAATGTGCTTTGACGGACACTAAATAACTTTCCCAGCCACAACAGTACAGCGGTAACGAGAGATTTAGCGGGATATAAATTTGAGGCCTAGTATTTAGGCGCTGGGTGACCGGTATGGATTTAGCGACAGAATTAGACTTGGAAATGCACAGTAGCGTGTGTGTGAAGTTATTCTGAATGACCCTATGTGCACCTTGAATATTATATACCCTTTTAGGGATAGATTTCAAATAGCTCTGATATAGCAGGAACCACTAAATTATGAAATTGCTAAATTGGGAATTGTACTTCAACCCAGAACAAAAAATGTGCTTTGACGGACACTAAATAACTTTCCCAGCCACAACAGTACAGCGGTAACGAGAGATTTAGCGGGATATAAATTTGAGGCCTAGTATTTAGGCGCTGGGTGACCGGTATGGATTTAGCGACAGAATTAGACTTGGAAATGCACAGTAGCGTGTGTGTGAAGTTATTCTGAATGACCCTATGTGCACCTTGAATATTATATACCCTTTTAGGGATAGATTTCAAATAGCTCTGATATAGCAGGAACCACTAAATTATGAAATTGCTAAATTGGGAATTGTATTTCAACCCAGAACAAAAAATGTGCTTTGACGGACACTAAATAACTTTCCCAGCCACAACAGGACAGCGGTAACGAGAGATTTAGCGGGATATAAATTTGAGGCCTAGTATTTAGGCGCTGGGTGACCGGTATGGATTTAGCGACAGAATTAGACTTGGAAATGCACAGTAGCGTGTGTGTGAAGTTATTCTGAATGACCCTATGTGCACCTTGAATATTATATACCCTTTTAGGGATAGATTTCAAATAGCTCTGATATAGCAGGAACCACTAAATTATGAAATTGCTAAATTGGGAATTGTATTTCAACCCAGAACAAAAAATGTGCTTTGACGGACACTAAATAACTTTCCCAGCCACAACAGGACAGCGGTAACGAGAGATTTAGCGGGATATAAATTTGAGGCCTAGTATTTAGGCGCTGGGTGACCGGTATGGATTTAGTGACAGAATTAGACTGGGATATGGCCAAAAAATAACCACACTATTGCTGGTTAAATGCACTTGGTGACGGGCGCAGCTTGCCCCTGATTTAGTATATGGCCAAAAAATGAACAGACTATTGCTGGTTAAATGCACTTGGTGTGATAGCTTGACCAACCACACTACTGAGGGTTAAATGCACTTGGTGACGGGCGCAGCTTGCCCCTGATGTAGTATATGGCCAAAAAATGAACAGACTATTGCTGGTTAAATGCACTTGGTGACGGGCGCAGCTTGCCCCTGATTTAGTATATGGCCAAAAAATGAACAGACTATTGCTGGTTAAATGCACTTGGTGTGATAGCTTGACCAACCACACTACTGAGGGTTAAATGCACTTGGTGACAGGCGCAGCTTGCCCCTGATGTAGTATATGGCCAAAAAATGAACAGACTATTGCTGGTTAAATGCACTTGGTGACGGGCGCAGCTTGCCCCTGATTTAGTATATGGCCAAAAAATGAACAGACTATTGCTGGTTAAATGCACTTGGTGTGATAGCTTGACCAACCACACTACTGAGGGTTAAATGCACTTGGTGACAGGCGCAGCTTGCCCCTGATGTAGTATATGGCCAAAAAATGAACAGACTATTGCTGGTTAAATGCACTTGGTCACGGGCGCAGCTTGCCCCTGATGTAGTATATGGCCAAAAAATAAACAGACTATTGCTGGTTAAATGCACTTGGTGTGACAGCTTCACCCTGATGTAGGCTTTAGCCAAAAAACAACCACACCATTGAGGGTTAAATGCACTTGGTGACAGGCGCAGCTTGCCCCTGATTTAGTATATGGCCAAAAAATGAACAGACTATTGCTGGTTAAATGCACTTGGTGTGACAGCTTCACCCTGATGTAGGCTTTAGCCAAAAAACAACCACACCATTGAGGGTTAAATGCACTTGGTCGCAGCTTGGATGCACTTGGTCGCAGCACCGCACAAGACACAAAATGGCCGCCGATCACCCCAGAAAAAAGTGACTGACAAACGGTCTGGGCAGCCTAAAAACAGTGAGTGAGCATTTGAATTTCAGCAGCTCAATGATGCACAGCTGCAGATCGATCGATTAATCAAGTGAAGTCCTTTGGAGGAGTTAATCTGCCTAATCTCGCCCTACTGTCGCATCCGCAACCTCTCCCTACGCTAATCAGAGCAGAGTGACGGGCGGCGCTATGTGACTCCAGCTTAAATAGAGGCTGGGTCACATGGTGCTCTGGCCAATCACAGCCATGCCAATAGTAGGCATGGCTGTGACGGCCTCTTGGGGCAAGTAGTATGACGCTTGTTGATTGGCTGCTTTGCAGCCTTTCAAAAAGCGCCAAGAAAGCGTCACAAAAGCGCCAAGAAAGCGACGAACACCGAACCCGAACCCGGACTTTTACGAAAATGTCCGGGTTCGGGTCCGTGTCACGGACACCCCAAAATTCGGTACGAACCCGAACTATACAGTTCGAGTTCGCTCATCCCTAATCATCACCTCTATGAGTGTGTTGGCAATGTTGCCACACCCCAGATGATAAGGCCGTTGCTTCATTATGATTAGACCAAAAGCGATCGGGACGGCTGGATGTTTTTTCATAGAAAAAACTTACCTTTTTTTATTTATCTTTTTTTAAGTTGTATGGGTGGGTTTTTAATAAATAAAATAAATAAATCATAATAAAGTCTCTTAATAGTTTATTAGAAATAATGCAGACAATTTAAAAAATCCCCAACAATTCCAATACAAATCAAGTACAAAGCTCAGAACTAAATTATTCCAGGATGTCGTAATGGTTCGTTAATTCGACAATGGTTAATCAATTCGACACACGTCCCCGGATAGGGGACGTAACAGGGATTAAACTGATAGGAATAGGACTAGTTAAGACACCACTCATATAGGGTGTCACAGCACATTGCTCCGTGCACGCGCAGTGCCCCAACTTGGGAGTAAGAGGACCGACCAAGCTGCTTTTTCCATCTCCCAGTTCCTAAAATCAATTCAGTTTGGTGTATCAGAGTTTGGTCTGTCACTGTGAAGGCAGTCGAAGATACCCGGCCTAAATTTTTTTCACAAAAGGCAATCCCACCCTGATATGGGACGTAACAGGGATTAAACTGATGAGAATAGTACAATAGAAAATAGCACTCATATTTGGTGTGACAGTAAATTGCACGGCGCAGACGCAGTGACCGTGGCGTGGATTCAAACAAAGGGGAGGGAGCCAGCAATTTTTTAACCATCTCCCCGTTCGAAAAATCTATTTAATAAATGGACCCCAGATTGGGGACGTAACAGGGATTAAACTGATGAGAAGAGAGAACTACAGGAAATACCACTCATATCGGGTGGGACAGTAAATTGCACGGCGCAGACGCAGTGACCGTGGCGTGGATTCAAACAAAGGGGAGGGAGCCAGCAATTTTTTAACCATCTCCCCGTTCGAAAAATCTATTTAATAAATGGACCCCAGATTGGGGACGTAACAGGGATTAAACTGATGAGAAGAGAGAACTACAGGAAATACCACTCATATCGGGTGGGACAGTAAATTGCACGGCGCAGACGCAGTGACCGTGGCGTGGATTCAAACAAAGGGGAGGGAGCCAGCAATTTTTTAACCATCTCCCCGGTCGAAAAATCTATTTAATAAATGGACCCCAGATTGGGGACGTAACAGGGATTAAACTGATGAGAAGAGAGAACTATAGAAAATAGCACTCATATCGGGTGGGACAGTAAATTGCACGGCACAGACGCAGTGACCGTGGATTCAAACAAAGGGGAGGGAGCCAGCGTTTTTTTAACCATCTCCCCATTCGAAAAATCAATTCAATTCACCTTTCCGGGACCCTTAGTGTTGTACGTGGCTGGGTGGAGGAAGAAACCTTCAATGACATCAACGGGACATGGCTAGCTTGGTATCCAACCTTGTGCAAATGGGAAGTTTGCTGTTGGGCAAATGGACTGTTTGCGGTGCATTAAAAGGGGAGTTTGGTCTGTCAATGTCTGTGAAGCGGGCGTAACCCTTACACTACCTGATCGATACAACATCATACCTGATCGTATACACACACTGGATGTTTTAAACCACGTTGTTAAAAAAATAATTGGATTGTTAGGTAATTTATGCCCTTTATGGATTAAAATCCAACTCTGCGTCAACTATGTAATTTTCCATGGGAGTTTTGCCATGGATCCCCCTCCGGCATGCCACAGTCCAGGTGTTAGTCCCCTTGAAACAAATTTTCTATCACTATTGTGGCCAGAAAGAGCCCCTGTGGGTTTTAAAATTCGCCTGCCTATTGAAGTCAATGGCGGTTCGCCCATTCGCGAACATTTGTGAAAACTCGCGTTCGCTGTTCGCGAACGGAAAATTTTGTGTTCGCGACATCTCTAGTTGTGATATACCCCTGCTCTACCTAGTAGACGGGTTAATACATTTCATTACTTTGTCTGTAAGATTCTCGGTTGAAATTCACCAATTTGTGGCTGTGATATACCCCTGCTCTACCTAGTAGACAGGTTAATAAATTTCATCAATTTGTCTGTTACATTGTCGGGTGAAATTCACCAATTTTTGGCTGTGATATACCCCTGCTCTACCTAGTAGACAGGTTAATTAATTTCACTAATTTCTCTGTTACATAGTTGGGTGACATTCACCATTTTTTTACTGTGATATACCCCTGCTCTATCTAGTGGACAAGGAAATACATTTCACTAATTTATCTGTTACATTCTTGGGTGACATTTTACAATTTTTGCCGTGAATAAACCCCTGCTCTGCATAGGTAACAGGAACCTAAATAAAAAAAAATATTTGTTACATTGTCAGCTGCCATTTTACCAATTTTGCCGTATACAAACCCCTGCTCTGCTTAGGTGACAGGGACCTCATTTTTGTAAAATCGTCTGTTCATTTGGTGGGTGACATGAACACAGTTTTGCAGTGAATAAACCCCTGCTCTGCATAGGTAACAGAGACCTAAATTTTAAAAAATCGACTGTTACATTGTCAGGTGACATTTTACCAATTTTGCCGTATACAAACCCCTGCTCTGCATTGGTGACAGGGACCTAATTTTTTTAAAATTGTCTGTTCAAATGATGGGTGACTTGAACACAGTTTTGCCATGAATAAACCCATGCTCTACATAGTTGACAGGGACTGAAATTTTAAAAAACCGTGGAACCCTGATTCGCTCCTAACCATGATCAACATGATAGGCACAGAAAAGAACATCGAAAGTTGATAGAGCAGATATTCAATTGGATCGTGGACATCACGGGGACATGCGACATGGTGAAGCAGTATGTGTGCACACACCTACACGTACTGACTGATGGGTCTTCCCTCTTCAACTTCTGGGTCTCCAAATTGGGCACATAGCCTGAGCTTGCCCTTTACGCCTTTGAGGTGCTGGCCTGCCCTGCATCCAGTGTATTGTCTGAACGTTTGTTTAGCACGGCTGGAGGGGGTTATCATAGGTTATATTTCCCAATGTTTTGGGGTTTACCCTAATTTAAACAAAATTTCTAAATTTTAAAATTAAAACCAAAAACCAGTGTTGGCTACCTCCTCCTCCTCCACCGCCGCTTCCACCTACACCGCCAAATCCATGCCTCCTCAACCTCCTACTCTATATGGACCTCGTCCTCCTAGATCAAGATTAATATATATATTTTTTTTTATGTATTTTAAGTCATTTCCCTATCCACATTTGTTTGCAGAGCACTTGCCATGCTCTTAACCACATTTTGCTGCTATTTGCAGCCCTCTAGCCTTTTCCATGACTTTTTTAGAGCCATTTTAGTGCTCAAAAGTTTGGGTCCCCATGGACTTCAATGTGGTTCGGGTTCGGGGTCAAGTTCGGGTCCCGAACTCAAACTTTTTTGCAAAGTTCGGCCAAACCCGTCGAACCCAAACAGGTGTCCGCTCAACTCTACTCAGGATACAATATTTATATCATACAATGGTCTTTTCTGACCCATTGTTAGTTGAAACTTGACTCAACATACAATGCCTCAGACTCAGATCCAACCAACTAAGGCCACTTCTCTGGTAAAATAACTGTATTAGTTGCCAGTTAGCAGCTATTCCTGACTGTCATATGTAAGGAATTGTTTCATCTGTCTTAGTTATCTGCATATTTTTCTTAAATATTTATTTTCTCTTATCTTGGATAACATTTTGAGGCTTTGGAACCGATTACTCAAGTTACAATGGTTTCAACGTACAATGGTCATCCTGGAACCAATTAATATTGTAACTTATGGAACCACTGTAACTGGTTAGCATGAGAAGGGCTCATGCAGCTCTCTGAGCATTTCCCCATTGGGGTATTTCCCTATAGGGTCTATGCCAGTCTGCCCCTGCCAAGAACTGTACTACAGACTAGTCTACATCATTTACATGTGGAAGACGTAGTGATGTCAAAATGATGAGTCTCTGGTCCAAAGGTCATACATTTTCTAGGAACATTTTCCCAATGAAACTAAACATGATAGGCATTTATACAATTTGGCACATCTTTTCATTCCATGGTTGTAACGTACACACCGCCGCATCCTGTAACCAGAGGTGAGTCTGCCAGGGGCTAGACTACCTCCAAGCTCTCACTCCGCGCACACCACACACTCAGGCTGCAAAGTATGAGTAGATCACCCTCAAACATGCACAGACCCAAGACCCCAAACACCAGCTGTCACCACCAACTTTGACGTAAGCTGGAAACGCTGCAAAAACCACATACTGTATAAACGTTCTGCTCACAAGCCAGCAAACAATAACTTCTTCCATTGGGGGGGGGGGGGGGGATTAATGAGGGGAGTGGAGAGCCTTGAATATTGAAATATCCTTGTTTGAAACTTTTCATATCTCCCGCCAAAATAAATCCCCTTCCTCCAGTATCTGATTTAGCAGGGGGGAGCAGATGCTTTTTCGACATTTGTACATAGCAGCCAGATGAGTAAGATACGACAGGATGATGAGGAGAACTTTCCGTTTGCACCTCTGTAGCTGGCAGAGGCTCAGCCTGACCGAATCCATCCTGCTGGGATAGAATGGAGGCTTCAAAGCTGTAAGCAATTTGATGAATGAACCTTCTGTTCAGCAGAAATCACACCTTAGGAATCCTTATACCGCAGATACACAGCACATATAATTCTATAATAGTTATTACAAGTATGTACCCCAACATCATATTTATGACAATGGTTTTTCTTCTTCTTTTTTTATTTCCTACATTATAAATTTGGATTGAAGACATGAAACTATGAAGTAACACACATGGAATTACATAGTAAACACAAAAATGTTAAACAAACCAGAATATATTTTATACTCTTTAAAGTAGCCCCCTTTTGCTTTAAAGATTGCACACTGTTGGGATTCTCTTATTCAGTTTCATGAAGTAATCACCTGGAAACTATACCGTAGAAAAAATGCCAAAACAAAACACAATTAAACCATTGAACGAAAGGGTGTATCCAAAGTTTCGACTGGTTATGTATATTTTTATACAATCTCTAATTGTTTGTTTTCCCTGAGCTGCTAAGATGTCTCCCACACATAGGACTTCACGAAGCAATAGCTTCGGCTTATCGGAGCCAATATATTCTACACTGAACAAAAATATAAGCGCAACACTTTCGATTTTGCTTCCATTTTGCATGAGCTGAACTCAAAGATCGGAAACATTTTCTACATACACAAAACACCCATTACTCTCAAATATTGTTCACAAATCTGTCTAAATCTGTGTTAGTGAACACTTCTCCTTTGCCGAGATAATCCATCCCTCCTCACAGGTGTGGCATATCAAGGTGCTGGTTAGATAGCATGAATATTGCACAGGTGTGCCTTAGACTGCCCACAATGAAAGGCCACTCTGAAATGTGCACAGTTTTGCCTTACTGGGCGAAGGGGAGTCAGAAAACCAGTCAGTATCTGGTGTGGCCACTATTTGCCTCACGCAGCGCAACACATCGTAATGGGGTAATTTGAGCCCAAAAAATACTAACAATACAAATCGCAAGTGGTGAATTATATCAAAAGGCGCACACCACTTTTAAAATGTGACTTTTTAAAATATAAACTTGATTATTCGCCTATTTCTCTTGATTTGTGACATGTTAATACCAATAGCACGGAAATGTGCCATTTCAGTTAACCCTGCCAGACCCTACTTGCGACTTTTGAAACATATTTGTGACTTTTGAAGGATATTTGCCACATTTCCACTGGTAAATTTTGACTTTTGTCTCAGACTCGGGATGTTTTTGTTATAGTTTTTTTGTTGAGTGTCAATTTACTGATAAAACAATGTTGTTTAGCTCATTTATATTAGATAAAAATAAATGCATCGTGTTTTAATACTTACATTTTTATTACTTGTTCTCATGATGAGTTGGTTTTCTTTTCATAAATGTGACTTTTTGACAAAAAGTTGCATCTTTCTGCCATAAATGCAACTTTTTACACCAAACACCACCACATAAGCTGGCTTAATTGCCCGCAACAATTTGAGCCATTTCTGCCGATTGATGATAAATGAGGCTCACTATGCAGCAATTTGATAGCAATTTCTGACATGATGCATTCTTTATGGTGACAAGTAGTTGATATATTTGGAGCAAATTATAATGCCACTTTTTTGTAGCATTTTATGCCATAATTCTGGTGCAACATGCTTGTAAATGTCCCCAATATGTTTTTAATCAATCTTTTTGTTACCACGTGCTTCAATCCATTTATCCATAGTCATTTATGTTGCAGTCACTAATGCATTACTAATGTTGTTAAATAGCTTAATAGCTTAAAAATGGTCCTAGGAGACCACAGAGGTTTATACACAACTTTTCAGAGCAATTGGTGTATTTCCATTCAGGTCAAATTTATTTGGACTTGAATCAAATCTTAAAACCAATTTGTGCAAATCAGTCCCCAAATTAATTGTAAGAACTTTGCTCATCTCTATTGGAAGGGTGAAGGAAAGAAGTGGCTAATAGATAGAGATAGAGGCATTTGTCTTTACCAACATATATTAAAATGTTTCTTATATCAGCTTGCATTAATAATTTATGCTAGGTTTGTTGAAAATTAAGGGCATATTTAACCATTATTCTACTCATTTGACTTTCTTTAGTTTCTATTATTGTTGTTGTCTATATACAATTAGTTATCCATCTTGCCTGTATATAGGGATATAATGCCCCATTTAAGATTGAAAAGTCAAAATCAATAGAAACACCTCTAACCAAAATTGTTTTGCTTTTTCTAAATTCCATCAGACATGAATCATGACAGCTTTACAATGGTGTGTTCATTAATTATTAATTAATAATATATCGGTCATTAGGAATCTATGAATCAGTGAGATGACTAGAATGAAAACCTAAATATTGAGAGGCAGCAAAGAAAATAGAAAACTCAATTTGCTTGCGGCTGTTTATCTGAAAGTCAGCTATGAATAAATGATGTATGCATGATCTCATTTTTTCTAAAGAAACTTTCTTTAATTGCACTTAGATTAAAGCAATTTAATCAAGCAAAAAAATATTCTTAAACAACAGCTGAACAGTTCTTCAAACCACAATGATATCTACCCATGCAATCTGATAGCTCACAAAGAGGCCTTCTGTCTTTTGGAACTAGTAACTGCAAATCTATTTCCAACATGTAAACTCTGTATCATTCTATCCATGACATAGAGTTTGTGAATTCTCCCTCATATTGTATAATCATCAACAACTTCTTTGGTGAATTTGCAAAGCTATCCAAAATTTTTAATCGTTTACTTTGCCTTATTTTTTATTTAAAGACAACTTTATAGTATAAAAATTCAGAATCTAACATAATACATGATGAAATTGTGGACACTATCCTCACACCCATGGGGACTATTTATATTTCCTTCTATACCTTTTAGGATAACAAAGCCTTATGTTTTCTTCCACTTCTTGGCATCTTTTTTTATTTTGTCTGTATATTAATCCATAAGCATCCAAAATCTTATTCCACCTCTATAATCGGTACAGATTTTGCCTCCTCCACCAAATTAAACCTTATGAATCTATTGCACTTTCCTTTTAGCTTATTTTCCCTTGAGTTTTCCAACTGTCCTTTATTAGACACCCATCAACTTTGGTGTTATAGGAATCCTTTGTATTCTTTTATTTGGTTCGACTACTTTTTTTTTAAAACATTACAGTTTACATTACAGTTTAAAAGTGGTGATTATTTTACCTCATATATAAAAAATCACACACCACTTTTAAAATGTGACTTTTTTAAAATATAAACTTGATTGTCTGACTATTTCTCTTGATTTGCAACATTTTAACAATAGCACGAAAATGTTTATTTATGTCTAATATATTTAAAAAAAAAAACAATTTTAGCCAACGTGCCAATTTTTAAACATATTTGCAACCTTTGAAGCATATTTGCAACATTTCCAATGGTAAATTGCGACTTTTGACTCGGGATGTTTTTGTTATTGTTTTGTTTTTGTTGAATGTCAATTTACTGACAAAACACTGTTGTTTGGCTCATTTATATTATATAAGAATAAACACATCCTGTTTTAATACTTATGTATCACATGTTCCCTTAACAAGTTGGTTTTCGTTTCATAAATGCGAATTTTTGACAAAAAGTTGCATCTTTCTGCCATAAATGCGACTTTCTACACAAAACACCACTACATAAGCTGGCTTAATTGTCCGCAACAATTTGAGCCATTTCTGCTGATAATAGGATAATAAATCAGGCGTAATATGTGCCAATTTGATAGCCTGCCCACTTTGACATTTATAACTCATTTCTGTTGTGATGCATTCTTTATAGCGAAAATTCTGGACAAAACAGCTTATATATTTGGTTAAAATCAAAATGGCATTCTTTTGAGTGCATTTTACGCCATAATTTTGGTGCAACATGCTTAGTAAATGTCCCCATTGGGTAATGGAGTAGTGTAAAACAAAATCAGATACATTAACAGTTGTGTTGCTGATGACAGTATAGACTGATGTTTGTATATATATAAATTATATACTACGGGAAGCCTGGTATGTGAGTCTGAACCTAATCTAACTAGGTGGCTAGTGGTGTGCCTTTAGCCACGTAACGAGGGTAGGCCAAATAAAGGGGGTATACCCTGAGGGAGATGTATGAAGAAGGGCACGGAGGGAGAGGCGAGAGAGGACGATCACCAGGTGAGCTGGGTGGCGGGGCTTAAGAAGCCTGCTGAATTTGTGGTCCTGGCTACGGCGCGAAGCCTGGTATGTGAGTCTGAACCTAATCTAACTAGGTGGCTAGTGGTGTGCCTTTAGCCATGTAATGAGGGTAGGCCAAATAAAGGGGGCAAAAAATGCGAGTAGGAAATGGTTTGGATACAACCCTTTTATTGTAGATGGTAGCATTACAGTACTAAGTCAGAGAAAGCTCTGGCGATTTCGGCTTTTGGATGCGGGATGTATTGTGAGAAACAAGATGACTTCCATGGACCCATTTTGCGTATGATATGAGCCGGGACCCCGTGTTTGGATGCGGCGGAGGCGGCTCCAATCCGGAATAAATGGCCCGAGATGGCCCGGGGGTCGAACCCTAACCCTGATGCGAGGCTGCGCATGTGTTTGATGAACGAAAAGTGTCCGTGAAGGGAAAGGAAGGAGAGGGCTGGCTGGAGCCCGATCACGCAGGATAGTTAGTAACCTGTTGAGGACGGTCACAGGGCACCAAGGGTTGGTAGTAGGGAAATATTCAAAGCATGCAGGGGGCCCTATTTGCGAGGTTTTGGAAATAGGTAAGGTGAAGAAGAAACGCTTGTTTCTGCTGGTGAGTTGGCTTAGTATGGGGCATGTATTGTGAGGGGTGGTGCTGGTGAATTCCCCGGGCCGGAGAAAGCCGTAGAAACTTAGATAGAGGGCAGTTTTGAGAATGCTGCTTCTGAATGGGTTCGGACTTGTTTGAGCTCTTTTGAATACCCCGTAATATGGCTTTTATGACATGGGAAGAAAAATGGAGTTGCTGTCCGGATGACAGATCATGAGGTGATGCTGGAGCCCTGACAAATACAACCTGCTGGTGCTGTACGAAAGGTGTAGGTCTTTGTGGCAGTATGCCAGGAAAGCCATGATGAATGTGACTTCGCTCGCGTTGCCCCTAGGATGAAGGTGAGAAAAAACCTTGAAAGCCTTCCAACCTGACTGGTAGTTCCTGGTGGAGTTCTTGGACAGGGACTTGCGGATGAGAGACTGAGCCACTAATATGTGCCTGTCTAGTCCAAGATCAGGGAGCCGAAATCCGGGGGGGTATTCCGATTCTTTCGGCTTGTGGCATGACCTGGAAAAAAAGGTTTAGATTTAGGCGAGACAAGGCATCTGTTGAAACGTTCCTGATGCCCTGGATGTGGGCACAAGAGATATGGAAGTTGTATTTTAGAGCTAGCCAAGAGAGTTTGCGTAGGAAGCGCATAACCTTGGGCGAGCTGGACTTGCCTTTGGTGAGGATGTCGACTACCGTGCGGTTGTCAGTGATTAAGCATACCGGCATGTTGCTCCCTTCTTCGCCCCAGACTTGCGCGGCCGCCACGATGGGATACAACTCTAGGAGAGGACTGAATGGCCTGAGGGTCCGAGTGGATTTGGTAGGGCCAGGAGTCCGCAAACCACTGGTGGCCGAATAAGGCACCGAACCAGACAGATGCGGCCGCATGGGAATACACGGTCGGACAGGTGGGACTCCAGTGAGGGACGAACAGGGAGATGCCATTCCATTCTCATAGGAAGACCCTCCACATGGCTAGGTCGGCCAGGGCTTCTCAGTCCAGCTGAATCAGTGAGTCTAGCATTGTGGCTGTAGGCAACAACTGGAGTAGTCTTGACGTGAAGGATCGACCCTGTGGCATGATATGGGTGGCAAAATTGAGAGAGCCCAGCAATGACTGTAGGTCGCCCTTTGACATGGTCCTGGATCCTACGTGAGTGGAAATGTACGTTTGGAGCCTGACTAATTTGTCCTCTGGGAGTCTGGCCTCCATTATGCGGGTGTCTAAAGAGATGCCTAAGAAAGTGATGACCGTGGAAGGGCTATCGACCTTCGATGGCGCCACTGGGACCCGTAGAGCGGTGAAAATGCTGATGAGACTTTCCAATCTGTCGGGCACATGGTTGGGGTTATCGACCAGTAAGAAGTCATCCAAGTAATGGATTACTCTGGGACAGTTGCCGTGGTTTACCAGAATCCAATGAAGGGCCTGGGCGAACTGATCAAAGAGCCAGGGGCTGCTCTTTGACCCAAACGTGAGGCGGGTGGCAAAATAGTACTGGTCCCTCCATTTGATTCCGTGAAACCTCCAAAGGTGAGGTTGGATTGGCAACAGCTTGAAGGCGCCCCCACTTGTAAGATCAGTTGAATGGCGTCATCCAGGGAAGAGTAGTGCATCGAATATTCTTCAGACAGGATCAAAGAGTTGAGACTCGGGACACTGGATGCATGAGGCGCTGACAAATCGCAAATCAAACGCTTTTTATTGGTGTTTCTTTTGCTGACCAGAACGATGGGGCTTACCCTATAGACCTGGAAAGGAGTTTTGGAAAAGGGGCCTATGATTAATGCCTTCTGCAACTCGGCCTGCAGAAGAGAATCCACCGAGGCCGGGTCCTCCAGGGCTGACACGAGGTTGGGGGCCTCCCATGAACCCCGGGGCAAGGTGACGAGACCGGTGTGGAAGCATACGGAAAACCCGGACTGCAGAAATTTGACGAAGCCGGGGTTGTGGTGGGTTTTGAGGAGGGAGACAAGAAGGGGGACATTGATGTCGGCTAGTCAGGGCGCTGGGAGCAGGAGGATTGGGGATGGGCCCGAAGCACGTAGAACAGATGTGGAGCGCCTTACACTTGTAATTACAGAAGCTAGCGTTAAAATTGTTGCACAATTGATTTTTCCCTAGGTATACAATGGGGCGACCTAATTTATCCAGGAGCGGACCTGGCTTTTGGGGGGCTGAAGTGCTGGGCTGCTGTTTGGGCTGGGAGGTGACGTGCGAGTTTAGGCACCAGTCGGACGCGTGCAGTACTGACTGGCAGTTGGAGCAGTACGGGGACCTGAGACCGGCAAAATGTCTGCAGAACAGTTCCATATCTAAGGATGCCCAATTGGTGACATGCTGGAACTGGGCGAGGGCTGCGGCTGCTTTCGCTGAGAATGACCGATGATAGTCGTAATAAGTGAATCCTCTGTATTTGTACCCGAGCTCCATGTATAGGTATGCGTCAAGCTCCTCCCTTCTAGCTGGCTGTGCTGAGCAGATGATGTCCCGATACAGGCTGAATGCAAGCACAAACTCTGGGATGGAGAGTTTTTTGTTGAGGCGAGTGTCTTTGGCCTTCAGTACAACGGACACATCACGCATGCGATGGTCCTGTTTTCCACTGTGTCATGGTGTCACAACCAGACAGCTGAGAAGCTCTGACAGAAGCCTTTCAGAACCTCCTCCTTGAGTTTCTTTGTTGTGATATTCAGTTCCTCATCTCGTTAGCCTCTCTCAGCTGTCATGTAGTTGGACTAATTGCATCCCTTTAAATTCCGCCCCATAATGCATTACTGGGCGGCTTATACTACTTCCTGGAGTGTGTGTGCATGCTGATCTTGTTTTCCAGTCTGCTACAAAGTTAAGTGCTGAACATTTATCTGTTATTTTCTGTTTGCTGGATCCCAGGTGACCCTGACTCCCTCCGTGTCTGGTGTAGGGAGCCGGTGGTCGTGTCCCCTCACTATTGTAGGGTGTTCAGGGGTTATATAGTCGAGGTACGTGGATATGCAACCATCCACCTCTGGGATCTTTGCATAGGCTGAGCAGCCAGGGAAAGTCTCAGGTCTTGTGCAGGGGTCTCCCTTTTGGTTCCTTAGCTTTGGATCCAATGAGTCATATATGCATGTTGCTTTGTCTTGTTTCCTGTACACCGTCCGTGACACATGGGTGGAGATGAGTACCGCCGCCCAAATTGACATCCTTGCCTGCAAGTATATCTCTGCGCAAGTTTTCGGGTACAAAAAAGGAAGGAGCAATCTCAGGGGCCCTGGAAAACCTACCTGGGGAAGAAGGCCGGGAAGTGGAAGGACCAGGGGAGGGACTGGTGGGAGCGGAAGGTGACGCATCCCTGCTTTTGACTGTCTGGAGTCTGGTATTTATGTCGCAGATGGAACTGGACAGGTTGTTGATGGTGACGTGCAGTTGCGTTAGGGACAACTGGATGGTCTACATAGAGACTTGGCCGGATGGCGGATCCCTCGCTTGTTCAGCTCGGCGATCATCTTGGGGATTGTCCAAGTCCGGTAGGATGAACGGCTTGCTCGCTCCGACACCGCAGACTCTACGGTTGACAGAGCGTCCTCGAGGTCGGAAACGTGAGACATGTTTTGAACTGAAAAACGAAGAGGGACATGACGGAAGCTGGAGAGGGAAAATTGTGGGATGGGCGCGGGCGGTGCTGCCAGAGAACGTGCATAGCGAGGTGGGGGGTCTTACATCTGGGCGGCGACCAGAGGACGTGTAGTCCCCTTGCTAGGCGTAATTGCCAACTTATCTTAATTCACCGGAGCCGCTTGCGCCGAGATTTAAAGGGACTTCACCTAAAAATAATGGTATATGTTGCCACGATTGGCTATGCCGGGAGGCCGAAATAACGAATCGTGCCTTCTACTTTTCTGGAAAAAGACGAATAAATTCTAACGGGTACCCACGGGTTAGCTTAGCACCTGAAAGAATAAGACCGTACATGTTGACTTCATGAACCGTGACTTGGATGTGACCAGATGTTCATGGGGTATGACGGTACAGGTGCCAGAAACGAAACGTGTGACTGCTGCGGAGGCGGGCACGGCGTGGGGAATGCGCGGAATGAGCGGAACCGGCAGCATGGAGGGGGTAATGGAGCATGAACCATTGACTGATGGAAAGACTAGCAACAAGGGGTCTGCTGAGTGAAACGTGTACCAGGGCGATCCTGGGGGCCGGAGCCGGAGACATGTGAACAAGGGCAAGGAATGGTCCAGGGCGTACCTGGTAAGGATGACTGTTGGGAAACGTGGGGCCTGGGCGTACCAGGCCAGGAGGTTGGTGTGAGAATGCGTGGTGTAGCGCACCAGCGTGAAAAGACATGGGTTGCGTGACCCGAGGAGAAGACAAAGAGAGAGGGATAGGACACAGGAAATAGCAACGACATATGTAAAGAGGGAATACAGGGCGTACCTGTGATGTTCGACATACAAGAAAGAGAGAGGAAAGTAATGTGAAGAAGGCAGGGCGTTCCTGCGGACAGGAGATTCATGAAGGATGGACGTATTGGAAACCTGAGCGTAAGTTTTTTTTTTTTTTTGAGAGGTCTGCTGTGCTGAATCAACAAGTGGTTGGAATCTGCAAATCAGCAATGCTGGCCAGACTGGGACAAGGATGTTCACAGCAGGCACCCTGCTCATGATCATCCCGGAAGGAAATGATATGATGCAGAGCACTTAGCAGGACTGCTGTGCCGGTTTTGAGACGGAGCAAAAATCTTGTTGCGGCCGCAGTGGAACCCTGGAGCCGCTAGAGACTTCCCTCTGTCACAAAAGCATGGCAGCCACCACTGAACCGCAATGAGTGATGGCAGCCATGTGGACACACTGTATTGCAACCATGACCCTGGCGCAACTACCAACGACTGGAACAAATGTCGCACCAACAGGGGTTCTCACAGACCATGAAGACAGGCGCCCCCCCCAAGCGGCGCCCGCCCCATCCATGGGTCACATGCGGTACCGGCTGGGCAGCCACAGGACAGGTGTGAGTCATGGACGAGCGTGGGCCCCCCCGAGGAGTCTCCGGCACCCATGACCCCGGACAACCCGGCAGGTGGGTCACCACAAATGGAAACAGCCAGTGAGCGGAATCAAAGGACGGGACAGCATGGTTAAAGGCCTCCTGGAAGGCAACTGTCATGCTGATGCAGCTAAATAGGTTAAGCTGCTGGACATAGCAGAGCTGTGGATGCGGAACACCCAGCTCTGCTACATCGGGGGGGTACCCCCAGCGTCCTCATCCCAGTTGCGCAGCCTGACACGGGGGAGGTCCGGCGCCGGGCTCCGGCACCCCCAGGGGTGACCTGCTCGGGCTGCATGAACGCGGGCAGGAGCCTGGGTGCTGTGCATGGAGGGTGGAGCTGCGTGGCGCGGGGGACCTGTGGCTGGATGGGGGATCTGTGGCGCACAAAGGAGGGCAAAGAGCAGTACACCTTGCATGGAACGCATGCGCAGTGAAGTGCACCACGTGATGCCAGGTGCACTGTCCAACATTTTAGATACATTTTTTTGATTGAGTGGGTTTATCTGGACAGAACACGTGCTGAAGGGCGCTGAGATCCGTGAAAGTACTGACATAATACACAAGGCTGCAGAGTGGTGGTTTGAGATCAACATGTTTACTTCAGGTAACTAAGCATGCAATTTGGAGTAAAATCGGATGTGGGGAATCATGGACAATAGCTGAAAGGTATTTGTATCTACCTACAGTGCTAAATATGTGGGGTAAACATATGGATATAAATATTGGTTTCTAAAAGTGACTAGTGCGCCACCTGCTTGACGTAGAAAACAAATCTGGCGGCGGTGGAGGGCAACTTAACACAACCGCTACATCGGCAGAATGCACAGTAAGGAAGGTTGGAGGCGGGTCCCTCCAACTTCCGGCTCGCCGCGCGGCGGTCACGAGACGGAAGCTGTGGGAGAGGCAGACCGGCGAGCTGCAAAGGTACTTGTTTGCGGGGTGGACAGGACGGGAGCTCGAGGGAGGTGAATGAGACACCGGAGGGAGAGGAGGACTTACCTTGAAAGCGGCGGGTTCTGGCGCACAGAATCGCGGCACGTGCGGACAGCTTGGCCGGAAGTGAGAATGACCGATGCAACTCCTCCTACCAACGTGAGGCGAGAGAGGGCGAGCACAAGGTGAGCTGGGCAGCGGGGCTTAAGAAGCCCCCTACGCCCCTCCCACAAACGCAGGCTGAATTCAGCCTGCTAAATATATATAATTTCTCCAAAATGATCTCTCATTTCCCAAAATATACAAATATCTCCTGCTTGAACCGAAAATATTCTGTCATTAAGGCGTATACTGATCACACAGTCATCATCTCATTTTGACCTAGATGGAAAAGAATGAACTCATGAATAGAATGGTAATTTTTTATTTTTGGAAAGTTATCTTTTTACCCTTGTGTTTACTTTACCACTTGCATATCTGTGTTAGAGAATGCTAACTCACGATCACCCACCTTGACAGTTGGAAAGGTGTCTATAAAAACATGTGTGGTTAAGAAGAGTTCAAAAAATAAATTAATTTATGACATGGTCCATTTATATTAATGTACATGTATGCCAATGATGAGCTGGTAAAAGGAATAAAAAAGTGGTTCACGTGCCTAGCAAGTTGTGTCAAGTGTATGACCATGTTTACCATTTTAATCAATTTAGTTAAACAGGCACCATTTTACCAACTCAAATTCATGTTATTATTATGAATTAATGTTCAAATCCATGTTAAACATAGTGGCATTTTATGTATTTATCCACTGTCTAAATGTCATGACTTCTGATTCTATAAATGCAGTAGTTGTAGCTACTGTCAGCAAGATTACAACTTCAACTCTTTCACATTAATACAGGGACACCAGCATCTTTTCTTATCTCTGGATACCTGGACCTCTCTCATCCTACGTGTCTAGTCCCCAAAATAGCAACATGACTCTGAGCATGTAAGTCGGAATTTATGTCTTCTCTTTCCATTTTTCATGCCCTCATTGTTACTACACTTATGATATCACTATTATTGCTCACTGCTAATGTATTGGTTTACCACAAAAGCTATTACCCAGTTTCCTATGAATCTGTGCATCCCGGATTTGAAGCTGGTGATAGCTTATCTGTTATGAATAGTTTTAAAGTTTTCTTGTTAAAGGCTTTCTGAGCCATGATGTCATTTTTAAACTCAATATTTCATGTGAAGAGTTCAAGTTAGAGGGTAAAATAGAGAAACAACCAGCAAGCCACAAAATAATCAGCAGCAAGAAACAACATGTAGCTGTAAAAATAAACCTGACAAGTCAACAGGGTCTGTTTAACATACATTTAGGATAGTTTTGTATGAGGCCTTTGTATGTAATATGTTCTATAATTTGACAATACTTCTCTATTGCATTGTTGCTTCTTTAAATATGTTTTGTAGCAGAATTATACAAATTTAAAGCAGTTATCATGTATATAAAATTAATACAAGGCACTTACTAATGTATTAAGATTGTCCATATTGCTTCCTTTGCTGGTATCATTCATTTTTCCATTGGGTTATACACTGCCTTTTTCTAGAGGTTACAACCACCTTGCAATCCAGCAGCAGTGGCCATGCTTGTCCACCAGGCCTCTCTGGTGGCTGTGACTGTGGGACCATGCGTAGACATCCATGCGCAGAAGCTCCCATCCCAGCCATCTTGTATTTGTGCTGCAGCAATGGCCATAACCCCTGGATACAAGCAGTCTATAAAGTGACTGAAAAATGAACCAAGCCAGCAAATGAGGCAATATGGACAATCACAATAAATTAGTAAGTGCCTTGTATTAACTTACTCTACTTGATAAATGCTATATACTGAAGTGAGACAACCCTTTTGAAGGACTTGTCCATAGAGGCAACATTTTAAATTAAAGAGAATGATAAAAAATAAATAAAATTAGGACTATTCATCACACCAATCCCCTTCTGTTCTGACACTTGCTTGGAATCCACTTCCAGGTCTGCATACAGTAAATGGCAGGGGTTGTCCAAACAATAGCTGAGGCAGGTCACTACTGTGGCTAGTAATTGCCAAAGTAGCCTCTCCTGCCTCTTTTTGAAAAAATATCCCATTAGACAATGACTATAAAGGGGTCATCCAACCCCTTTAATGCCCCCCATCCCCGCCCAGACGCCTCACACAGATTGTACTTACCTCACTCCTCGGCACCAGCGTCGCTTCTAATGCCCCCTCAGCTGCTGCTGCATCTCCCCGTCACGCGGATCAAAACATCCGGCGATGGGGAAAGGCAGCCAATAGCAGGACCAACCTCCCTAGCATCTTTCTAGGAGCAACAGGAGCATTATCATTACGCCTAGAGGCTTTGATCCTCCTGCAACTGTCTTACCCTCTCCAATTTGATTGACATAGTAAGGCAGTGAAACCATCCTTACACCTGGCCCTGTCAATCAAAGTGGAGAGGGTGCAACTGTTTGAAGAGGTTGTGTAATGTCATGTTCATTGGTCACATAGCTTATGTTCAAGTGATTGGTCCTGGGCTGCAATACCAAGCACATCCACTATACAATGTACGGTCCTGAGCTTGGTATACTGTGAGGAGGCTGCAGTGTTCACAGAAGATCTGCAGCCTCTCTGAACAGCTGTTTGGAAGGGGGGTGCTGGGAGTCAGACCCTCACCAATCAGATAATGATGACCTATTCTGAGAATAGGCCATCAATATTCTTCTCATGAAAAACCTCTTTAAGGAGGACTAGTACCTGCTAATGTATCACTGGTACAGTAGAGGGACTTTAAAGTGTCATCAAGCAAAACAACAGAAACAGTAGAGGGGAAATAATCTGAAGGGTCCATTTGCAATAAACACTTTGAGTTTTTAAGCCAGGTTTATAACAATCCTCACTCTTATTTACTCATTCATATATCACCAGCCCCTTAATCTGAGGTCAGCAAAGAAACATTGCTTTGGCTTATGTATGACTCGAAGGACATGTGTAAGCATGGGAATCTGTCAGCTCTAAAACACCCCCCAAACTAGCATAAGCGGTGTATAATGTAAGTAGTGCTTAGTCCAGTTATGTAATGTTTATTTTAATATTCACTTGCTTTCCGAAGCTGCCCTCCAACAAACAAGCAGTAAAATGCACTGAGATGATTCATTTTTAAGTTCTCTCCATTACGTGCATGAGCACAGAAGTCCTCAATGCATTTTACTGCTTTTTTGCTGGAGCATGGCGTTGAGTGAGTATAAAGACAAAAAACATATAACTACTTATTCTAGTTTGGGGGGAGTGTTTCATAGCTGATAGATTCCCTTTAACATGTACCAGATGCGTGATGGAGGATTACCATTGCTGGAGGTGAAGGTGACAGTGGTGGTAGTAGAACTAATGGGACTAGTTGTTCTAGAATGGTCTTTGAAGATCCAAGGATTTTTTAGGAGTTTTACTTTGTAATCCCTCAAATAGTTGAGTAATATTGTCTATGTGCCCTGGAACAAGAGAACCCACTAAGCAGGTTCAAAGTGGGAAATCCTCGGACTGTTATTGAAAATGCAATCTTTGGCTTTAAGACTCTCCCAGCAAGCAGAAGATGTTGCCATTACATCAAGACATTGCACAGCATTTCATCCTCTACTAATTTGTTGTTTGTTCTTCCACAGTTATATTACTTATATTAAATGCCCCCTTCATGCTAACACACACCAAAACGTTGGATTAACTAGATGTGTTGCAAAGTTTGCATGAAAATCTATCACTCCAATATAAAGACCATGATCACACAGTGTACCATTAGATCAAAAATATGTACTTTATTAGTTGATCACAATTAATAATAAAAGTCAATAGCGGCGGCGTGCATGTACAGTAAGAAAGAAGCTCACTGGACCTCTAATTCCTATGCATAATACCATAGATGGAATGGACATGGGCCAATACTTGCAACCCCCTTAGTTTGTCCCAATATCGGCCAATGTCCTACATAATAATCCAAGTGGGAATACAGATTCACATAAAGTGGTCAATCCTCACTAAGTACCTACATACAGAGTAAACACATAATTCCAACATAAACAGTCCACTAGGGAGATGTAGAAGAAAATACCAACCAGTGTGGCTCCAACCCCGAAGCGCGTTTCGCATGTCGCTTGCACGCCGCCGCTATTGACTTTTATTATTAATTGTGATGAACTAATAAAGTATATATTTTTGGAATTAATGGTACACTGTGTGATCATGGTCTTTATATTGGAGTGAAAGGTTTTCTCTAGTACACGTAGTGGCGCTATCAATGTTGGGAGCCCTATTTTTGGATTGGGGTGAAAGTTTGCATGAAACTGTATGGGAATAAGTGATCACTGTATCAACTGCGTGTCCCCATACAGAGGAAATGATTGCCGCTCCTTGACGATCAAGCAATTATTAGGAATGTTTTGTTTGTTCCAGATAATTGCCTGCTAAATTGGTCCATGTAAAATGACCTTAAGTTTGTTTGTCACGCATTCACTTACACCTTATAGGATTGTTAAGTCTATATATAAAAGTACAGAAATTTTAGTTATTCTTCTGACAGTTCACTAACAGAAATTGTTATTGTTGTCTTTCATGTCACAGATACAGTAGAAATGCAGACTGGTCACCGGTCACTGTTTCTACAAGTCTACTAACTCACATAAGACTTGCCATCCCTCCCCTCTCCTCTCACACTACAGAGAATGCTTGCTTAAAAAGGTGTTGTCCCACAAAAAATATTCTACAGTTTTCAAACCAGCACCTGGATCTAAATACTTTTGTAATTGCATGTTATTAAAAATGTTGTATTGCTACTGAGTTATTCAATAAAATTTATCTGTATAGTGCCACTTAATTTCTTATTTCTTTGACCAGCTCGTGCTCAGTTTCATCTTTCAACTGCCTCCTGAGCTGCAGCAGAAAAGACACTCCCCTTGAGCTTTCAGAGTGATAGAAACCCAGAAGAGAAATAAATGGGGAGATCTCTGGATCCATGTGAGGTACAGGGCAAGTTCTAGCTTTGTTAGAAAGGTATTGTCATGGACTATATGATTTTCATGTTTTACATTATTAATGGGATAACTTTTTTAAAGCAACCGGGCACTGAAGACAAGACAGGTCTTTATTTCTGTTTGGGAAAGACATTCGTTATTTAAGATATCTAGGAAAGTATTTGACAAAATACAATTAAATTGATCGTAGTTTGGCTTCAGGAATATTTACCACTTTGTATGAGTGGCACAATTCAATTACATTTTATGCCTTTAAAAATATTGTCTCTGAAGCCATGATTTTATACACAAATGGAATATTTTGTACTACTATGGTATTTAATCACAACTCAGCATCTCAACCTTTATTGGTAGGCTGCAGTATCCTGTTGTGACTAAAATTCAGACTAATTATTAAATAATGAACATTTTCTTCAGTGGTGGAAAAGACTTGGTAAACCTTTATTGTTTTTCCAGCTCCGTTCAGACAATACATTCCTTCTGACTGACTCTATAAGAAATCCTCTATACATGTGCCTATCATGATATACACTTAGATGGAGGATTTCCTTATTTATTCAGATGTCTATATTGTGCTCCCTATCACATTCCAGAAATATGGAATGTCAGCCACTGCAAAAAGGACAGTCCTAAGACTGATAACTTATCACTGTGGTGAAGCACAAAATAAGTGGAGATTTCCACCTCTGACCCCCGAAAATGCAAAAATGCATAAATATATAAAAACTGTGTAGTAGATTGGAGCAATTTTCCCTGAGTAAGCATTATCATTATAGCATAATTTATACACAATGCACTGCACAACAAGCACAAGAAATCTTACACTTCCAAGTAGAGTTATAGTATATGAATGTCTGACCAACTGTAGCGCATATATAACTGACGATGTGCAGTATGCAATGCAGTATTTCTTCTTAGGGTCCTAATTTCTATAGCACAATGGGTGGAATATGATGTACAAGGGAGTATGCATGTATTAATATTTTCTGGAGAGATTATAAATTGATTGTACTGGAACTGGATAGTGACCAAGAACTAGAAAATAAATAATAGGACAAGCATTCCTCGATGACTGTGCTAATAACAGATGTATTTTGACTTTTGAAGGATAAATTATGAAAACAAGTTTTTCCATATTGAAATATCAAGAAAACAGTTGGAACAACATTCCGGGAACTGATTGTTATACTAGCATGTGCCAAGTAGGTTACAAATTAAGCTCAATTTAAATTAGCATATAAATATTAGTGATGTGCGCTAATATTGTGTTTCAGTGGATTTTTGTATCAGAACAGCTTTATCAAAATAAGGAATGTTACTTTGCAATGTTAACATAATAATAGTTATTAATTTCCTGTATTTACAGTCTTACTTTACTAAATCCCTTGTGTTTATTGTTGTATTGTGCTGCATTTTGCCGTTTGGTACTTATTTGTAGTTGATTTTCTTTCTCTCTTTTTACTTTGTCGTTTCTAGGTAAATCACTTCATGGCTTTTGTGAAAGTATGTAAGAAATATAATGTATAAAAATATACAATTTGTACATTCCCTACCCACACATACCTCAAAAAATGCTGGGTAGAGGTGGGTAAAACATTGTATAATTATATGGATGGGTCATCCCAGAAATCCTCTTTAAATGTACTTTTCTCCTTAATATATTTTATATATAAAATGTAATGTTCAGTGATCTAGACTTTGCTGCAGTAGAGTGACCAGGCCACTTCCTCCTAGAGTAGTCTCAGTGTAGTTGACAGCTTACTCACATGGGTCAGAGACACCGGTGCGAACCACGGAGTGATCCAGCAATATTGTACTCAGTAACAGGCTGAGGTCAGGTCAGACAGAGTTCGTGTGAATCCAAGGAACAGTCCAAAGGTCAGGTAAAGCAGCACAAGGTCCGCACAGTGATCAGGCATGGGTCAGGTCAGGCTGCAGAGGGCCAGAATACAATAATCAGGCAGCAATCGGTATACAGCAGATACAGTGGGATGCGAAAGTTTGGGCAACCTTGTTAATCGTCATGATTTTCCTGTATAAATCGTTGGTAGTTACGATAAAAAATTTCAAAAATGTAAAATATATCATCTCAGTGATATTTGAGAAGTGAAATGTAGTTTATTGGATTTACAGAAAGTGTGCTATAATTGTTTAAACAAAATTAGGCAGGTGCATACATTTGGGCACTGTTGTTATTTTATTGATTCCAAAACCTTTAGAACTAATTATTGGAACTCAAATTGGCTTGGTAAGCTCAGTGACCCCTGACCTACATACACAGGTGAATCCAATTATGAGAAAGAGTATTTAAGGGGGTCAATTGTAAGTTTCCCTCCTCTTTTAATTTTCTCTGAAGAGTAGCAACATGGGAGTCTCAAAACAACTCTCAATTGAGTTATTTGGCCATAACAAGGGGTGTTATGCATGGGGGAAAAAGAACACAGCATTCCAAGAAAAACACCTGCTACCTACAGTAAAATATGGTGGTGGTTCCATCATGCTGTGGGGCTGTGTGGCCAGTGCAGGGACTGGGAATCTTGTCAAAGTTGAGGGACGCATGGATTCCATTCAGTATCAGCAGATTCTGGAGACCAATGTCAGGAATCAGTGACAAAGCTGAAGCTGTGACGAGGCTGGATCTTTCAACAAGACAACGACCCTAAACACTGCTCAAAATCCACTAAGGCATTTATGCAGAGGAACAAGTACAACGTTCTGGAATGGCCATCTCAGTCCCCAGACCTAAATATAATTGAAAATCTGTGGTGTGACTTAAAAAGAGCTGTCCATGCTCGGAAGCCATCAAACCTGAATGAACTAAAGATGTTTTGTAAAGAGGAATGGTCCAAAATACCTTCAACCAGAATCCAGACTCTCATTGGAACCTACAGGAAGCGTTTAGAGGCTGTAATTTCTGCAAAAGGAGGATCTACAAAATATTGATTCAATTTCTTTTTTGTGGTGCCCAAATTTATGCATCTGCCTAATTTTGTTTAAACAATTATAGCACACTTTCTGTAAATCCAATAAACTTAATTTCACTTCTCAAATATCACTGTGTGTGTCTCCTATATGATATATTTAACTGACATTTTTTATCGTAACAACCAACGATTTATACAGGAAAATCATGACGATTAACAAGGTTGCCCAAACTTTTGCATCCCACTGTAAGCAGATTACAGTACTTTTGCAGGATCTAGCAAGCCAGTAAACCTATTGCTCAGAAAGTAAGACAAAGCACAGCATATATAGCAGGGTTAATTAACACATTAGAAGCAGCTGCACACAGAACCAAAGGAGGGTTAACCCTTGCAAAACTGCAGAATGAGGTGATGTTCAATGAAGAATATCTCCAATAGGCACACAGGACACAGGCACCAGGACCAACTGCCAGAGTACTGGAACTGTGACAGACACAGAGTGAGTTAGGGGCACACGTGCCTGCCTGATTTAACGTTGCAGCAGGCACGGGCCACCAATGTAAAAGCATGTCAATTACCCCTGCATCCTTAATTAAGTAATGTCATAGACAGACCCTTATTTCTGATAGTTAAGAACTTTATATTGATACTGAGCATTCCGCGTGATTGGCGCTTAGCAAATGTGGTGCCAATATTTAAAAAGGGGTCAAAAACAGAGCCTGCAAACTATAGGCCAGTAAGTTTAACATCTGTTGTGGGTAAACTGTAAGATGGTTTAATAAGAGATACTATATTGGAGTACTTCAATGAAAATAAGCAAATAACAACATATCAGCATGGCTTCATGAGTGATCGGTCATGTCAAACTAATTTATTCAGTTTCTATGAGGAGGTACAGTAAGTTCTACACTTGATTGGGGTGAGTCAAGTAACTGGCTCAGTGATAGAAATGGTACACACTCAGATTGGGTCACTGTCACTAGTGGAGTACCTCAGGGGTCAGTATTGGGCCCTATTCTCTTCAATATATTTATTAATAATCTTGTAGAAGACTTACACAATCAAAAAATTTTTTTTGCAGATGACACTAAACTGTAAAAGAGTAATACCGCTACAGATGGATATGGCTATGTTGGAGGCTCAGGCAGAGAAGTGCAGATGAGGTTTAACACTGACAAATGTAATGTTATGCAAATGGGAAGGAATAATGCAAGTCACTCGTACATACTAAATGGTAAAACACTGAGTAACACTGACATGGTAGAGGCGGTAACGGGGACGAGCCTCCCTAGCGTCACATGCGATGCTCCCCGTCCCAGCCTGCCATTGGCTGCTCCCCCCAACACTGGATGTTTTCATTCGTGTACATGGAGAAGCAGCAGTGGCGGTGCGGGGACAAGGAGCGGCTCGGGGAGCGGGGTAAGTATTAGTGATGAGCGGCAGGTGCCATATTCGATTCCGACGAAATTCGTTTTATATTCGTCGAAATCGAATATTCGTCATTATTCTTGTTATCGCGATTAATATGCGATTTAAATAATCGCGTATTGCGATTGTAACTTAAAGGCTACTCTCCTATTGAAATAGCAATGCGATTAATTCAAGTTATAATAATCGAATTTCGATTTTAACTTAAAGGCTACTCTCCTATTGAAATAGCAATGCGATTAATTCAAGTTATAATAATCGAATTTTGATTTTAACTTAGCACTGCTATATTCCATATTCGTTAATTCTAGCCTAATATGGAATATAGCAGTGCTAAGTTAAAATCGAAATTCGATTATTATAACTTGAATTAATCGAATTGCGATTTCAACTTGGACCTGGTTTACTATGGTTGGCTTGGTAGAATTAGCGAATATGACGAATATATTCGTTATATTCAACAAAACGAAGATAACAAAGTATTCTGCATCTTCGTTTTAGCTACCTATTCATCAACTTCGCTAATTCTAGCAATCATATAGGAAAGTTTACTATAGAGACAGCTAAGTTTAATTCGCTATGCGAATTAACAAAAATACACCTTAACAAAAATACTTTCTTATCACTCTAAGGCTACTTTCACACTGGTGTTTTGGTTTCTATTTGTGAGATCCGTTCAGGAATCTCACAAGCAGTCCAAAACGGATCAGTTTTGCCCTTAATGCATTCTGAATGGATAAGAGGCCGCTCAGAATGCATCTGTTTGGCTCTGTTCTCCCTCCATTCCGCTATGGAGGCGGACACCAAAATGCTGCTTTGTCTGTCCGACAAAACTGAGTCAATTTTCAGACACAATATGGCACAATAAAAAACGGATCCGTCCTCCATTGACTTTCAATGGTGTTCAAGACGATCCGTTTTGGCTATGTTAAAGATAATACAAATGGATCCGTTCTGAACGGAGGCATGCGGTTGTATTATCTGAACTGATGCGTTTGTGCAGATCCATGACGGATCCACACCAAACGTGAGTGTGAAAGTAGCCTAAATTGTTGGCCACTAGTTTCAATTCCTGCTAAGTTGCTGTTCATTGTTGATTCTAGCAGCAGAGAAAATGAGACGGGTTTCAGGAAGTGGGGGCATGTTCTTTATGTAGCTGCATTAAACAGTCAGGTCCATAAATATTGGGACATCAACACAATTCTTAAATTTGTGGCTCTATGCACCACAACAATGGATTAGAAATGAAACAAACAAGATGTGCTTTAACTGCAGAATGTCAGCTTTAATTTGAGGGTATTTACATCCAAATCAGATGAACGGTTTAGGAATTACAACAGTTTGCATATGTGCCTCCCACTTTTTAAGGAACCAAAAGTAATGGGACAATTGGCTTCTCATCTGTTCCATGGCCAGGTATGTGTTATTCCCTCATTATCCCAATTACAATGATCAGATAAAAGGTCCAGAGTTCATTTCCAGTGTGCTATTTGCATTTGGAATCTGGTGCTGTCAACTCTCAAGATGAGATCCAAAGAGCTGTCACTATCAGCCTAATGATGGACTTTCTCTCATGCCTCCCCTGGATCATCCAGATGGTCATTGGCAAACTTAAGATGGGCCTGGACATGTGATTACTTGAGCAGGGGAACCTTCCGTGCAATGCATGATTTGAAACCATAACGGCGTAGTGTTTTACCCACAGTGACCTTTGAAACTGTGGTCCCAGATATCTTCATGTTATTGACCAGCTCCTCCCTTGTAGTTCTGGGTAACAGGTCTTTGAGAGCCAGAATGCTTGCTGTTTCTCAGATGTTCAAATACTTATGTTCAGCAGTGCAAGACAAATAAATTCTTTAAAAATTATACAATGTGATTTCCTGAATATTTTTTTTAATTCTGTCTCTCAGAGTGGGATTGCACCTACAATGTGAATTTCAGACCCCTCCATGATTTCTAAGTGGGAGAACTTGCAAAATCGCAGGGTGTTAAAATACTTCTGTTCCTCACTGTATATTTGCTGATAACCAACCTTGGTTTAACATATGGGGCACGCAAGTACCTGTTATCTGTACAATCTTTGCTGAAGCAGTTTTACATCTTATGCGAGGATGTACATAACCTATCTGTATGTAATGTGAGGGTGTCTTCAGGTCCACTGGTCCAACCTCTTTACTTCTTTCTTTTTGCTGAATCAGTATCTTATTAACGCTTACCCTTTATCTATAACTAACTGGTGTCACAAAAAAGTGGTGGACACCATGTTGGGTCATGTATAGGGATGAGCGAACTCGAACTGTATAGTTCGGGTTCGTACCGAATTTTGGGGTGTCCGTGACACGGACCCGAACCCGGACATTTTCGTAAAAGTCCGGGTTCGGGTTCGGTGTTCGTCGCTTTCTTCGCGCTTTTGTGACGCTTTCTTGGCGCTTTTTGAAAGGCTGCAAAGCAGCCAATCAACAAGCGTCATACTACTTGCCCCAAGAGGCCATCACAGCCATGCCTACTATTGGCATGGCTGTGATTGGCCAGAGCACCATGTGACCCAGCCTCTATTTAAGCTGGAGTCACATAGCGCCGCCCGTCACTCTGCTCTGATTAGCGTAGGGAGAGGTTGCGGCTGCGACAGTAGGGCGAGATTAGGCAGATTAACTCCTCCAAAGGACTTGATTAACTGATCGATCTGCAGCTGTGGATCATTGAGCTGCTGATCCTCAATTGCTCACTGTTTTTAGGCTGCCCAGACCGTTTGTCAGTCACATTTTTCTGGGGTGATCGGCGGCCATTTTGTGTCTTGTGGTGCGCCAGCACAAGCTGCGACCAAGTGCATTTAACCCTCAATGGTGTGGTTGTTTTTTGGCTAAAGCCTACATCAGGGTGAAGCTGTCACACCAAGTGCATTTAACCAGCAATAGTCTGTTCATTTTTTGGCCATATACAAAATCAGGGGCAAGCTGCGCCTGTCACCAAGTGCATTTAACCCTCAATGGTGTGGTTGTTTTTTGGCTAAAGCCTACAACAGGGTGAAGCTGTCACACCAAGTGCATTTAACCAGCAATAGTCTGTTCATTTTTTGGCCATATACAAAATCAGGGGCAAGCTGCGCCTGTCACCAAGTGCATTTAACCCTCAATGGTGTGGTTGTTTTTTGGCTAAAGCCTACATCAGGGTGAAGCTGTCACACCAAGTGCATTTAACCAGCAATAGTCTGTTTATTTTTTGGCCATATCCCAGTCTAATTCTGTCACTAAATCCATACCGGTCACCCAGCGCCTAAATACTAGGCCTCAAATTTATATCCCGCTAAATCTGTCCTTAGTGCTGTAGCTGGGCGAGTTATTTAGTGTCCGTTCAAGCACATTTCTTGTTCTGGGTTGAAATACAATTCCCAATTTAGCAATTTCATAATTTAGTGGTTTCTGCTATATCAGAGCTATTTGAAATCTATCCCTAAAAGGGTATATAATATTCAAGGTGCACATTGGGTCATTCAGAATAACTTCACACACACCCGCTACTGTGTATTTCCAAGTCTAATTCTGGCACTAAACCCATACCTGTCACCCAGCGCCTAAATACTAGGCCTCAAATTTATATCCAGCTAAATCTGTCCCTAGTGCTGTAGCTGGGCGAGTTATTTAGTGTCCGTTCAAGCACATTTCTTGTTCTGGGTTGAAATACAATTCCCAATTTAGCAATTTCATAATTTAGTGGTTTCTGCTATATCAGAGCTATTTGAAATCTATCCCTAAAAGGGTATATAATATTCAAGGTGCACATTGGGTCATTCAGAATAACTTCACACACACCCGCTACTGTGTATTTCCAAGTCTAATTCTGGCACTAAACCCATACCTGTCACCCAGCGCCTAAATACTAGGCCTCAAATTTATATCCCGCTAAATCTGTCCCTAGTGCTGTAGCTGGGCGAGTTATTTAGTGTCCGTTCAAGCACATTTCTTGTTCTGGGTTGAAATACAATTCCCAATTTAGCAATTTCATAATTTAGTGGTTTCTGCTATATCAGAGCTATTTGAAATCTATCCCTAAAAGGGTATATAATATTCAAGGTGCACATTGGGTCATTCAGAATAACTTCACACACACCCGCTACTGTGTATTTCCAAGTCTAATTCTGGCACTAAACCCATACCTGTCACCCAGCGCCTAAATACTAGGCCTCAAATTTATATCCAGCTAAATCTGTCCCTAGTGCTGTAGCTGGGCGAGTTATTTAGTGTCCGTTCAAGCACATTTCTTGTTCTGGGTTGAAATACAATTCCCAATTTAGCAATTTCATAATTTAGTGGTTTCTGCTATATCAGAGCTATTTGAAATCTATCCCTAAAAGGGTATATAATATTCAAGGTGCACATTGGGTCATTCAGAATAACTTCACACACACCCGCTACTGTGTATTTCCAAGTCTAATTCTGGCACTAAACCCATACCTGTCACCCAGCGCCTAAATACTAGGCCTCAAATTTATATCCCGCTAAATCTGTCCTTAGTGCTGTAGCTGGGCGAGTTATTTAGTGTCCGTTCAAGCACATTTCTTGTTCTGGGTTGAAATACAATTCCCAATTTAGCAATTTCATAATTTAGTGGTTTCTGCTATATCAGAGCTATTTGAAATCTATCCCTAAAAGGGTATATAATATTCAAGGTGCACATTGGGTCATTCAGAATAACTTCACACACACCCGCTACTGTGTATTTCCAAGTCTAATTCTGTCACTAAACCCATACCTGTCACCCAGCGCCTAAATACTAGGCCTCAAATTTATATCCCGCTAAATCTGTCCCTAGTGCTGTAGCTGGGCGAGTTATTTAGTGTCCGTTCAAGCACATTTCTTGTTCTGGGTTGAAATACAATTCCCAATTTAGCAATTTCATAATTTAGTGGTTTCTGCTATATCAGAGCTATTTGAAATCTATCCCTAAAAGGGTATATAATATTCAAGGTGCACATTGGGTCATTCAGAATAACTTCACACACACCCGCTACTGTGTATTTCCAAGTCTAATTCTGGCACTAAACCCATACCTGTCACCCAGCGCCTAAATACTAGGCCTCAAATTTATATCCAGCTAAATCTGTCCCTAGTGCTGTAGCTGGGCGAGTTATTTAGTGTCCGTTCAAGCACATTTCTTGTTCTGGGTTGAAATACAATTCCCAATTTAGCAATTTCATAATTTAGTGGTTTCTGCTATATCAGAGCTATTTGAAATCTATCCCTAAAAGGGTATATAATATTCAAGGTGCACATTGGGTCATTCAGAATAACTTCACACACACCCGCTACTGTGTATTTCCAAGTCTAATTCTGGCACTAAACCCATACCTGTCACCCAGCGCCTAAATACTAGGCCTCAAATTTATATCCCGCTAAATCTGTCCTTAGTGCTGTAGCTGGGCGAGTTATTTAGTGTCCGTTCAAGCACATTTCTTGTTCTGGGTTGAAATACAATTCCCAATTTAGCAATTTCATAATTTAGTGGTTTCTGCTATATCAGAGCTATTTGAAATCTATCCCTAAAAGGGTATATAATATTCAAGGTGCACATTGGGTCATTCAGAATAACTTCACACACACCCGCTACTGTGTATTTCCAAGTCTAATTCTGGCACTAAACCCATACCTGTCACCCAGCGCCTAAATACTAGGCCTCAAATTTATATCCCGCTAAATCTGTCCTTAGTGCTGTAGCTGGGCGAGTTATTTAGTGTCCGTTCAAGCACATTTCTTGTTCTGGGTTGAAATACAATTCCCAATTTAGCAATTTCATAATTTAGTGGTTTCTGCTATAATCAGAGCTATTTGAAATCTATCCCTAAAAGGGTATATAATATTCAAGGTGCACATTGGGTCATTCAGAATAACTTCACACACACCCGCTACTGTGTATTTCCAAGTCTAATTCTGGCACTAAACCCATACCTGTCACCCAGCGCCTAAATACTAGGCCTCAAATTTATATCCCGCTAAATCTGTCCTTAGTGCTGTAGCTGGGCGAGTTATTTAGTGTCCGTTCAAGCACATTTCTTGTTCTGGGTTGAAATACAATTCCCAATTTAGCAATTTCATAATTTAGTGGTTTCTGCTATATCAGAGCTATTTGAAATCTATCCCTAAAAGGGTATATAATATTCAAGGTGCACATAGGGTCATTCAGAATAACTTCACACACCCGCTACTGTGCATTTCCAAATCTAATTCTGTCACTAAACCCATACCTGTCACCCAGCGCCTAAATACTAGGCCTCAAATTTATATCCCGCTAAATCTCTCGTTACCGCTGTCCTGTTGTGGCTGGGAAAGTTATTTAGTGTCCGTCAAAGCACATTTTTTGTTCTGGGTTGAAATACAATTCCCAATTTAGCAATTTCATAATTTAGTCGTTTCTGCTATATCAGAGCTATTTGAAATCTATCCCTAAAAGGGTAGATCATATTGAAGGTGCACATAGGGTCATTCAGAATAACTTCACACACACGCTTCTGTGCATTTCCAAGTCTAATTCTGTCACTAAATCCATACCGGTCACCCAGCGCCTAAATACTAGGCCTCAAATTTATATCCCGCTGAATTTGAATACAATACATTGGGCCAAATAATATATTTGTTGTTGTGGTGAACCATAACAATGAGAAAAACATCTAGTAAGGGACGCGGACGTGGACATGGTCGTGGTGGTGTTAGTGGACCCTCTGGTGCTGGGAGAGGACGTGGCCGTTCTGCCACATCCACACGTCCTAGTGTACCAACTACCTCAGGTCCCAGTAGCCGCCAGAATTTACAGCGATATATGGTGGGGCCCAATGCCGTTCTAAGGATGGTAAGGCCTGAGCAGGTACAGGCATTAGTCAATTGGGTGGCCGACAGTGGATCCAGCACGTTCACATTATCTCCCACCCAGTCTTCTGCAGAAAGCGCACAGATGGCGCCTGAAAACCAACCCCATCAGTCTGTCACATCACCCCCATGCATACCAGGGAAACTGTCTCAGCCTCAAGTTATGCAGCAGTCTCTTATGCTGTTTGAAGACTCCGCTGGCAGGGTTTCCCAAGGGCATCCACCTAGCCCTTCCCCAGCGGTGAAAGACATAGAATGCACTGACGCACAACCACTTATGTTTCCTGATGATGAGGACATGGGAATACCACCTCAGCATGTCTCTGATGATGACGAAACACAGGTGCCAACTGCTGCGTCTTTCTGCAGTGTGCAGACTGAACAGGAGGTCAGGGATCAAGACTGGGTGGAAGACGATGCAGGGGACGATGAGGTCCTAGACCCCACATGGAATGAAGGTCGTGCCACTGACTTTCACAGTTCGGAGGAAGAGGCAGTGGTGAGACCGAGCCAACAGCGTAGCAAAAGAGGGAGCAGTGGGCAAAAGCAAAACACCCGCCGCCAAGAGACTCCGCCTGCTACTGACCGCCGCCATCTGGGACCGAGCACCCCAAAGGCAGCTTCAAGGAGTTCCCTGGCATGGCACTTCTTCAAACAATGTGCTGACGACAAGACCCGAGTGGTTTGCACGCTGTGCCATCAGAGCCTGAAGCGAGGCATTAACGTTCTGAACCTGAGCACAACCTGCATGACCAGGCACCTGCATGCAAAGCATGAACTGCAGTGGAGTAAACACCTTAAAACCAAGGAAGTCACTCAGGCTCCCCCTGCTACCTCTTCTGCTGCTGCCGCCTCGGCCTATTCTGCTGCTGCCGCCTCGGCCTCTTCCTCCGCCTCTGGAGGAACGTTGGCACCTGCCGCCCAGCAAACAGGGGATGTACCACCAACACCACCACCACCACCTCCGTCACCAAGCGTCTCAACCATGTCACACGCCAGCGTTCAGCTCTCCATCTCACAAACATTTGATAGAAAGCGTAAATTCCCACCTAGCCACCCTCGATCCCTGGCCCTGAATGCCAGCATTTCTAAACTACTGGCCTATGAAATGCTGTCATTTAGGCTGGTGGACACAGACAGCTTCAAACAGCTCATGTCGCTTGCTGTCCCACAGTATGTTGTTCCCAGCCGGCACTACTTCTCCAAGAGAGCCGTGCCTTCCCTGCACAACCAAGTATCCGATAAAATCAAGTGTGCACTGCGCAACGCCATCTGTGGCAAGGTCCACCTAACCACAGATACGTGGACCAGTAAGCACGGCCAGGGACGCTATATCTCCCTAACTGCACACTGGGTAAATGTAGTGGCAGCTGGGCCCCAGGCGGAGAGCTGTTTGGCGCACGTACTTCCGCCGCCAAGGATCGCAGGGCAACATTCTTTGCCTCCTGTTGCCACCTCCTCCTTCTCGGCTTCCTCCTCCTCTTCTTCCACCTGCTCATCCAGTCAGCCACACACCTTCACCACCAACTTCAGCACAGCCCGGGGTAAACGTCAGCAGGCCATTCTGAAACTCATATGTTTGGGGGACAGGCCCCACACCGCACAGGAGTTGTGGCGGGGTATAGAACAACAGACCGACGAGTGGTTGCTGCCGGTGAGCCTCAAGCCCGGCCTGGTGGTGTGTGATAATGGGCGAAATCTCGTTGCAGCTCTGGGACTAGCCAATTTGACGCACATCCCTTGCTTGGCGCATGTGCTGAATTTGGTGGTGCAGAAGTTCATTCACAACTACCCCGACATGTCAGAGCTGCTGCATAAAGTGCGGGCCGTCTGTTCGCGCTTCCGGCGTTCACATCCTGCTGCTGCTCGCCTGTCTGCGCTACAGCGTAACTTCGGCCTTCCCGCTCACCGCCTCATATGCGACGTGCCCACCAGGTGGAACTCCACCTTGCACATGCTGGACAGACTGTGCGAGCAGCAGCAGGCCATAGTGGAGTTTCAGCTGCAGCACGCACGGGTCAGTCGCACTACAGAACAGCACCACTTCACCACCAATGACTGGGCCTCCATGCGAGACCTGTGTGCCCTGTTGCGCTGTTTCGAGTACTCCACCAACATGGCCAGTGGCGATGACACCGTTATCAGCGTTTCAATACCACTTCTATGTCTCCTTGAGAAAACACTTAGGGCGATGATGGAAGAGGAGGTGGCCCAGGAGGAGGAGGAGGAGGAGGAGGAAGAGGGGTCATTTTTAGCACTTTCAGGCCAGTCTCTTCGAAGTGACTCAGAGGGAGGTTTTTGGCAACAGCAGAGGCCAGGTACAAATGTGGCCAGCCAGGGCCCACTACTGGAGGACGAGGAGGACGAGGATGAGGAGGAGGTGGAGGAGGATGAGGATGAAGCATGGTCACAGCGGGGTGGCACCCAACGCAGCTCGGGTCCATCACTGGTGCGTGGCTGGGGGGAAAGGCAGGACGATGACGATACGCCTCCCACAGAGGACAGCTTGTCCTTACCCCTGGGCAGCCTGGCACACATGAGCGACTACATGCTGCAGTGCCTGCGCAACGACAGCAGAGTTGCCCACATTTTAACCTGTGCGGACTACTGGGTTGCCACCCTGCTGGATCCACGCTACAAAGACAATGTGCCCACCTTACTTCCTGCACTGGAGCGTGATAGGAAGATGCGCGAGTACAAGCGCACGTTGGTAGACGCGCTACTGAGAGCATTCCCAAATGTCACAGGGGAACAAGTGGAAGCCCAAGGCCAAGGCAGAGGAGGAGCAAGAGGTCGCCAAGGCAGCTGTGTCACGGCCAGCTCCTCTGAGGGCAGGGTTAGCATGGCAGAGATGTGGAAAACTTTTGTCAACACGCCACAGCTAACTGCACCACCACCTGATACGCAACGTGTTAGCAGGAGGCAACATTTCACTAACATGGTGGAACAGTACGTGTGCACACCCCTCCACGTACTGACTGATGGTTCGGCCCCATTCAACTTCTGGGTCTCTAAATTGTCCACGTGGCCAGAGCTAGCCTTTTATGCCTTGGAGGTGCTGGCCTGCCCGGCAGCCAGCGTTTTGTCTGAACGTGTATTCAGCACGGCAGGGGGCGTCATTACAGACAAACGCAGCCGCCTGTCTACAGCCAATGTGGACAAGCTGACGTTCATAAAAATGAACCAGGCATGGATCCCACAGGACCTGTCCGTCCCTTGTCCAGATTAGACATTAACTACCTCCCCATAACCATATATTATTGGACTCCAGGGCACTTCCTCATTCAATCCTATTTTTATTTTCATTTTACCATTATATTGCGAGGCTACCCAAAGTTGAATGAACCTCTCCTCTGCCTGTGTGCTAGGCCTAAATATATGCCAATGGACTGTTGCAGTGGTGGCTGACGTGAAGCCTCATTCTCTGCTATGACATGCAGACTGATTCTCTGCTGACATGAAGACAGATTCTCTGTTACGGGACCTCCCTCCTCTGCCTGGGTGCTGGGCCTAAATATATGCCAATGGACTGTTGCAGTGGTGGCTGACATGAAGCCTGATTCTCTGCTATGACATGCAGACTAATTCTCTGCTGACATGAAGCCAGATTGTCTGTTACGGGACCTCTCTCCTCTGCCTGGGTGCTGGGCCTAAATATATGCCAATGGACTGTTGCAGTGGTGGCTGACGTGAAGCCTGATTCTCTGCTATGACATGCAGACTGATTCTCTGCTGACATGAAGCCAGATTGTCTGTTACGGGACCTCTCTGCTCTGCCTGTGTGCTAGGCCTAAATATATGCCAATGGACTGTTGCAGTGGTGGCTGACGTGAAGCCTCATTCTCTGCTATGACATGCAGACTGATTCTCTGCTGACATGAAGCCAGATTGTCTGTTACGGGACCTCTCTGCTCTGCCTGTGTGCTAGGCCTAAATATATGCCAATGGACTGTTGCAGTGGTGGGTGACGTGAAGCCTCATTCTCTGCTATGACATGCAGACTGATTCTCTGCTGACATGAAGCCAGATCGTCTGTTACGGGACCTCTCTGCTCTGCCTGTGTGCTAGGCCTAAATATATGCCAATGGACTGTTGCAGTGGTGGGTGACGTGAAGCCTGATTCTCTGCTATGACATGCAGACTGATTCTCTGCTGACATGAAGCCAGATTGTCTGTTACGGGACCTCTCTGCTCTGCCTGTGTGCTAGGCCTAAATATATGCCAATGGACTGTTGCAGTGGTGGGTGACGTGAAGCCTCATTCTCTGCTATGACATGCAGACTGATTCTCTGCTGACATGAAGCCAGATTCTCTGTTACTGGACCTCTCTCCTCTGCCTGTGTGTGTGCTGGGCCTAAATATATGCCAATGGACTGTTGCAGTGGTGGCTGACGTGAAGCCTCATTCTCTGCTATGACATGCAGACTGATTCTCTGCTGTCATGAAGCCAGATTGTCTGTTACGGGACCTCTCTGCTCTGCCTGTGTGCTAGGCCTAAATATATGCCAATGGACTGTTGCAGTGGTGGGTGACGTGAAGCCTCATTCTCTGCTATGACATGCAGACTGATTCTCTGCTGACATGAAGCCAGATTCTCTGTTACTGGACCTCTCTCCTCTGCCTGTGTGTGTGCTGGGCCTAAATATATGCCAATGGACTGTTGCAGTGGTGGCTGACGTGAAGCCTCATTCTCTGCTATGACATGCAGACTGATTCTCTGCTGTCATGAAGCCAGATTGTCTGTTACGGGACCTCTCTGCTCTGCCTGTGTGCTAGGCCTAAATATATGCCAATGGACTGTTGCAGTGGTGGCTGACGTGAAGCCTCATTCTCTGCTATGACATGCAGACTGATTCTCTGCTGTCATGAAGCCAGATTGTCTGTTACGGGACCTCTCTGCTCTGCCTGTGTGCTAGGCCTAAATATATGCCAATGGACTGTTGCAGTGGTGGGTGACGTGAAGCCTCATTCTCTGCTATGACATGCAGACTGATTCTCTGCTGACATGAAGCCAGATCGTCTGTTACGGGACCTCTCTGCTCTGCCTGTGTGCTAGGCCTAAATATATGCCAATGGACTGTTGCAGTGGTGGGTGACGTGAAGCCTGATTCTCTGCTATGACATGCAGACTGATTCTCTGCTGACATGAAGCCAGATTGTCTGTTACGGGACCTCTCTGCTCTGCCTGTGTGCTAGGCCTAAATATATGCCAATGGACTGTTGCAGTGGTGGGTGACGTGAAGCCTCATTCTCTGCTATGACATGCAGACTGATTCTCTGCTGACATGAAGCCAGATTCTCTGTTACTGGACCTCTCTCCTCTGCCTGTGTGTGTGCTGGGCCTAAATATATGCCAATGGACTGTTGCAGTGGTGGCTGACGTGAAGCCTCATTCTCTGCTATGACATGCAGACTGATTCTCTGCTGTCATGAAGCCAGATTGTCTGTTACGGGACCTCTCTGCTCTGCCTGTGTGCTAGGCCTAAATATATGCCAATGGACTGTTGCAGTGGTGGCTGACGTGAAGCCTCATTCTCTGCTATGACATGCAGACTGATTCTCTGCTGACATGAAGCCAGATCGTCTGTTACGGGACCTCTCTGCTCTGCCTGTGTGCTAGGCCTAAATATATGCCAATGGACTGTTGCAGTGGTGGGTGACGTGAAGCCTGATTCTCTGCTATGACATGCAGACTGATTCTCTGCTGACATGAAGCCAGATTGTCTGTTACGGGACCTCTCTGCTCTGCCTGTGTGCTAGGCCTAAATATATGCCAATGGACTGTTGCAGTGGTGGGTGACGTGAAGCCTCATTCTCTGCTATGACATGCAGACTGATTCTCTGCTGACATGAAGCCAGATTCTCTGTTACTGGACCTCTCTCCTCTGCCTGTGTGTGTGCTGGGCCTAAATATATGCCAATGGACTGTTGCAGTGGTGGCTGACGTGAAGCCTCATTCTCTGCTATGACATGCAGACTGATTCTCTGCTGACATGAAGCCAGATTGTCTGTTACGGGACCTCTCTCCTCTGCCTGGGTGCTGGGTAGTGTTGAGAGCGAATATTCGAAAAGCAAATTTTTTTCGCGAATATCGCAACTTCGCGATTTCGCGAATATTTCGAATATAGTGCTATATATTCGTAAAAACGAATATTCGTTTTTTGTTTTTTCCCCCCCCCCCCACAAAATTACAGTACACATATAATTGATTGTTTCCCAAAGGTCCAACAGCTCAGATCTTACTCACATTGCCTAGAAAGTGATTGAGGCGCGAATCTTCGTAAGGCGATTTTATTAGCGCACATGCGAATATCGGCACGTCCCAGAACAGAGGCAAAGGGCTTTGCATTCATACATTAGTGAATTGAGTTGCGAATCTTCGTAAGGCGATTTTATTAGCGCACATGCGAATATCTACACTTGTCCCAGAACAGAGGCAAAGGGCTTTGCATTCATACATTAGTGATTGAATTGAGCTGCGAATCTTCGTAAGGCGATTTTATTAACGCAAATGCAAATATCTACACTTGTCCCCAGAACAGAGAGGCAAAGGCCTGTGCATTCATATAGTATAGCACCATATTCGCGAATACGTAGAACTTCGTAAAATTCGATTTACGAATATTCGTATTTTTTATTTTACTTTCCACCTTACAGATTACATTGATCTGTACTCTGTCAACTACTGTCATCACCCCCCACTGTATCTCGATTGATTCCCAAAAGTCTCACATTCCCTAGAAAGTGATTGAGGTGCAAATCTTCGTAAGGCGATTTTATTAGCGCACATGCGAATATCTACACTTGTCCCAGAACAGAGGCAAAGGGCATTGCATTCATACATTAGTGATTGAATTGAGTTGCGAATCTTCGTAAGGCGATTTCATTAGCGCACATGTGAATTTTGCATAGCATATGTATTATGCGATGCGAAAATTCGAATTATCGCATATGCGAAATAATAACGAATTTGAATAATCGCGAATATTTTACGAATATTCTTTCGAATATTCACAAAATTTCGCGAATTCGAATATGGGACATGCCGCTCAACACTAGTGCTGGGCCTAAATTTATGACAATGGACTGTTGCAGTGGTGGCTGACGTGAAGCCTCATTCTCTGCTATGACATGCAGACTGATTCTCTGCTGACATGAAGCCAGATTCTCTGTTACGGGACCTCCCTCCTCTGCCTGGGTGCTGGGCCTAAATATATGCCAATGGACTGTTGCAGTGGTGGCTGACGTGAAGCCTCATTCTCTGCTATGACATGCAGACTAATTCTCTGCTGACATGAAGACAGATTCTCTGTTACGGGACCTCCCTCCTCTGCCTGGGTGCTGGGCCTAAATATATGCCAATGGACTGTTGCAGTGGTGGCTGACGTGAAGCCTCATTCTCTGCTATGACATGCAGACTGATTCTCTGCTGACATGAAGACAGATTCTCTGTTACGGGACCTCTCTCCTCTGCCTGGGTTCCGGGGCCTAAATATCTGAGAATGGACTGTTCCAGTGGTGGGTGACGGGAAGCCAGATTCTCTGCTATGGAACCTCTCTCCAATTGATTTTGGTTAATTTTTATTTATTTAATTTTTATTTTAATTCATTTCCCTATCCACATTTGTTTGCAGGGGATTTACCTACATGTTGCTGCCTTTTGCAGCCCTCTAGCTCTTTCCTGGGCTGTTTTACAGCCTTTTTAGTGCCGAAAAGTTCGGGTCCCCATTGACTTCAATGGGGTTCGGGTTCGGGACGAAGTTCGGATCGGGTTCGGATCCCGAACCCGAACATTTCCGGGATGTTCGGCCGAACTTCTCGAACCCGAACATCCAGGTGTTCGCTCAACTCTAGTCATGTATGCAATAATTCCTCTGATGCTTATTTAAATACTGCATTGATGTCCCCTGATGAGCCCACTTCGTGTACTGGACGAAAAGCATTGGGATAAATGATTGTAATGACCGCTGGAAGCTGAAGGTGTCTTTTGGTTGATTAGGATATAACCAGATACTGCAGAAATAGCATTTAGCATCTATCTATCACTATGTATTCAGCAATGACTCACCTTGATGTACTTAGCACTCTTTTATTTTGATGTACTCAGTATTATATCTCTCTATCATTATGTATTTAGCATGGGTTTATTTTGATATACTCAGCATTTGTTTGTTACTTTTATGTACTCAGCACTTATTATTTATTATTTTTTATGTTTAGAGTAGTGTCACGGCTGAGGATGGGGGAAACCCTCAGCCATGCGATGTTAAACCTATGCCGAAGCTGCTTGGCCAGGACAACAGAATTAGGGAGCAGGTCACCTCCTACAGCGTCCCTAACTCTGACCCTAACTCCTAACTGTATGAGCCGACCCAGATGGCAGGAGGGCTCATACTCAGGAACCTCGGGTCCCTACTAGCCCTCAGCAGATCCCTGAGCTAGGAGCTGGGTAAGACAACCTGTTCATTCTAGACACGGAGGAACAGGAGTCTAAACTGGCCAAACTGCAAGGAAGGGGAAACATAAACAGCCTATTGATATGGCAGGTGAGTGAAACCACTTCCACACCTACCTGCCACAGACACACTGACTGGATCCCGTGCTCACATGCTGTTGTCCACACCAAACATCAACACACAGGAACCCAGATCCATAGCTGCAAGAAGGTGAAACATCACAGGAACATAAACTTAATATTACAACATTTGTTTTATGACCACAAGGGTGGCCCTCACTGGCAGGTGGCAAGAGAGACCAGGAGGATGACTCCAGCTTACAAACAAGGCTGGAGTACCCCCTCAGCTTCAGGTCTCAGCAGAAGCTAAATAGGCCCAAGTAGCCACACCCACACAGACACACACTGGAAAGGGAATTAACCCTTCCAAGACCAGACAGGGTAGTGAAGCCACTTAAAGGTAAAGTGCACATACACAAAACCCAGTGCACACCAAACAGGGAAAGTGCACACATATAACACAAGTTGCCCTAGGCAACCGCATGCATGGACAGTGAGCAGCCCAGCAATAAGCTCAGGCTGCTACAGTGCCAACAACACTATGTTGCCATTGGCAACCGCACGTGAGGCTAACAACGTACAGCCCTCAGCTGCGGTGAACAACCAACTGACTGCTGGCAACTGCATCGGAAGTCTAAGAGTCACGACCATCAGCATAGTCGTGACAAGAAGGTTATCTAATAGACCCTCTTCAAGGGCACCCTACCTAGGTGTCTCTAACATCTGTCTTCAGGGCCAGCCAAAGGCTTTTAGGATCCTGAATATGGGATCACCCTTATCAGGGCAGCTATTCCGTTTTATAGGCAGGGGTTTACAGTATAGGGTGAGGATTAGGCAAAGGCCCCGTATCAGACCATCACCACCCTGCCTACAATATTGCCCTATCCCGTATTGTGGAATAGTTATGACCATTCTGTCTACACTATTTTTGAGTCAATAATATATATTTTTTTTTTGTATACTTTGTTTTTGGGTAATTTTATTGTTTATGAATAAAGGCTACATTTTAATTAGGGTGGTACTCTGAATATGCCAGCAGAAGAGGAAAGTTCCTATTTACTCCAGCCAAGCATAGCAGAGCTGAGAGAGCTACCGCGTAGAAGAGCTGAGATTGTTGCAGAGAAGTGTTTGCCTGCCAGATAAGTCAATACCTGCTGATGAACAAGAAAATGTTTGGAAATAGTTTGGATTACCATTTATGCCAAGTAAAGCTGTGTTCAACGTTACTGCAGGTCTGAACTAAATCTTATTCTACTTATTCATCATCCAAACTACCATTTTTGCACTGCTTCGCACCACTTCGGATCCAAGGATTTTGAGGTAGGAACTCTGTGACGCGTGTATACAACATCTACAGAGACATTGTAGGCCACTCTACACCACTCTGGCAATCCTACCCTGGGTACTAACAATACCATCTACAAAGGGGACTCCATGTCCTCATTGTTTAACGTTTACTTTCTCTATAAGAGGGACATATTTCGTAGAAACTTCCTAATGGGCAAGGGATACCCCAGGCGCGGCCAGTGGGCTTGTTGCAATTGGACATTGAGCATTATGGGCATTCAGGACAAAAAGTCTCATCATGTGTAGGGCAGGCACACTTCAGAGCTGTAAAGCATAAAAAAAGAATTACGGGCATCAGACATCAGAATTTGGTGGTGCAAAGAAAAAATAATAATATTTTTTTGAAACACAAGAAAAACTATATAAATGTGGTATCGCTCAATCATACTGATCTACAGAATAAAGTTAACATATCAGTTTTGCTGCATAGGGAATGTCATAAAAACGAAACCCATAAAACTATGGCTGAATTTGCATTTTATTCCCAAATCCACCCCATTTAGATTTTTTTCTAGCCTCCCACTATATCGTATGCAATTTTAAATAGTGCCTTCAGAAAGTACAACCTGTAAAACAACGTGTAAAAACCTGTTATACAGTGTAGTGCTTAAAATGGTTGTGCCAAGTATCAAAACTATGCCCTATCCACACGATAGGTGACAGCTAACTGATCGCTGGGGATCCGACTGCTAATTCTGAAAACAGTGGTCTGAGCATGCACTCTGCTAGGGGTTGTGCGGGCTGAAATTTTCCATATTTTACTCTGCAGCTCCATTTATTCTCTATAGGACAGCTGAAAATTGCCAAGAGCTGCATATAATCAACCCTACCAGGCAGTATAGCTAATTAGGGTTGAACATGCTGACAGATGCTCTTTAAGAAATTGATCACTCACCAATAACAGGTGCATATTTTTTATACAGCTATTATTTCTTTGTGGTTTTTGCTGTAATTTTCCATTTGGTGAACTGTTCTACTACTGAACAGTCTCCCCCATATGTGTATTTGAAGAGATTATTTTATTTTACTTCTTTATCAGTAAAATGTGACCTTTGTTGATTCATGAAAAACAAAACAATATTATAATTTAAAAGCCATCTGATTTATTAGAAGCAGATTTCAACATTATTAAAAACACATATCATACCTTTAATCTTACTTCTGCTAGTTGTATCTTGTCTCTAATTCTGAGTGAAGCAGAAATTAGGACAGCTGACGTCCTAATGTCTGCAACAGGTTTGGCAAGGCTGGTATCAGCAACATCAGTGCCACATGATACTTTAATACGCTCAAATTCACTTAATGTCAAAGTGATGTGACTGATGCAGAACTGAAGTGCACTTGCTGGAGTAATTCTGGCCAAAGAAAGTGATCTGGTGCCAATTCTAAATCTTTCCACAATGCTCTTTGTTTAATTTACTTTTCCATCACATGGAAGCACCTACATAGGAATGTGATTAATATACGCAGCTAGACAAACACCCGGAAGAGACAACTTATTAACGTCATGAAATAAACAGAGGATTTAATAATATTTAATATGCAATATAGTCATATATAGTCATGTTTACTTCACTATCTACCAGTGTGTTCCTAGTACTGGATATTGGTTTATCAGGTCTGATTACTATGATGTTTAACGTTTTATAAAACTGCATCATCGATACAATTTGTGGTGGAAAATACTTAAAGGAGTTATCCCATGACTAATGTAAAAACTGAAAATCAGACATCATTCAGTAGATGACAACCTCTTTCTAACAAAGCTAGAAACAGCCCTGTACCTCACATGGATCCAGAGATCTTCCCATTCATTGATCTGCTAGATATACTGTATATCAAGCTGATAGCACAAGGGGAGTGTCTTTTCTGCTGCAGCTAAAGGGGTGTGTCCATGCTCTCCTTATCACAACTCAAGAGGCATTTGAAGGATGAAACTGAGCATGTGCGACCTTCTCAGTGAGCAGGTCAAAGAAATAAGAAAAATAAAAAACAGCAGGTGGTGCTATGCAGATACATTTTATTGAATAACTCACTGGCTATGTTAAATTTTTAATTATATGCAATTGCAAAAGTATTCAGATCCAGGTGCTGGTTTAAAAACTGTTGAATATTTTTCATGGGACAACCCCTTTAAAATGAAGCTTCACTTTGGAGCTACAATGGTAAGTGCAATTGTTAATATATAGCTAAACCCTCGCACTGATATTAAAATGAGACATTCGCCAATATATACTTATATCAAGAAAATACCGGAGCCTGTGCACCCTGTCAAGGTATCTCAAAGTGGCACGGGACCTAACGCTAACCTACCTGTGCCGTATGGGCAATTACAGGGGCATAAAGTCTGACACACAGAGAACAACTCCCAGTTACCTCCAGTGTGAAATCACACATACAATGGGTGGAGGGAGGAGGCTGTGAGTCCCACGTATCACTGACTCAGGTGATCCAGGCTGCACAGGTGCACCGGAATGTTACCCATAGATCAAAATCAAGGCACATTCAAACGTGAAGTTGCCACACCACCAGGCGTGCATGAACAAACAGAATAACAGTAAAAAAAGGGGTCTTAAAAGGCAGAAAATGCTCAAAACCCCAAATGCTGTTGCACATTTCAAACTGGGGGAGCAAATCCTGCACATGTGGTCCGTTACTAACAGCAATCCCCAGCAAAATGCATACAATGGAGGATGACCACAACGGACCGCATGTACCACAAAGACATCCTGCACAGGATAGCCAAATGTGTGGATGAGATTGGGCATCCTGGATTGTGTTTTTACCACCTTAGTGAAAAAAAGCGCACTTATTTTCTGTCTTTCACTCTTTTTGCCAACCAGGACTGTCATTCCGTGTTCATTCCAATCCTCCCTATTTATTTTTTTGGCTCCTGCCATTACTGATAGCCGTACTATTTTGAAAGATTTCCAAGTTGGGTTAATTGAGGTTGACAAATACCCTGCATGATGCCAAGAATGCTACAATAGAGCCGTATACAGACATCATAAATTGTTTCCTTCTTATGCTAAAGGAGATAAGGCATAGCTCACCACAAGAAACTTGAAGCTCAAAATACCTTCACCCAAAGTGGGTCAGCAATTCATTGGGCCATTTTTAATTGTGGCTCAAATTAATCCTCCAGATTTTGTAAGGATTACAATTTTTCATACTTCACTTCTGAAGCCTCTTAACTAGTGTTGATCGAGCACCAAAGTGCTCGGGTGCTTGACTAGAACACCTCAAGATGCTCGGGTGCTCTGCCGAGCACCCGAGCACAATGGAAGTCAGTGGGAGAACCCGAGCATTAAACCAGGAACCCCCTGCTCTGAAAAGGGGAGAGTGTCTGATTCATATGAAAAGGTCAGAAATTGATGGAAACACCACTGAAATGGTTCGGGAACAGCATGGGGAGGATGTCTGGATGCATCTTGGAACGATGTTGTCCGAGTAGTATGCCAATTTTACACACTGACAATAATACGCACAAAACCGAAGATAAAATCGATTTTAGAGGAAAAATTGTTAGGAAACATTCTTTCCTGTATATTTACTTGTATATAAAGTGCAAGTGCTGCCAAAAATTACAAGGAAGAGGGACTCTACACAAACTGTATATCACATAGAGGGCCTCATTCACATTGTGGTAAAATTGTTCTTGATAGTGGGACTCCTACACTCATAAAGCCTATGCACTAAGTGAAAGGACTGCCAAAAATTACAAGGAATCGACACTCCAATACACCCTTTATTACATATAAAGGGGGGCATCTTACACACCCTTGAAAAATTATGATTGATGGCCTGCTGATGACCCCTTAAAAACATTAGGAGCCTGCTGGTGACCCTCTAAAACATTATGGGTGAGGGCCTGCTGCTGATCTGACCATCTAAAACATTAGGGGTAAGGGTCTACTGCTGAGCTGACCATCTAAAACATTACCGGTGAGGGTCTGCTGCTGAGCTGACTCTCTAAAACATTAGAGGCGAGTGCCTGCTGCTGATCTGACCATCTAAAACATTATGGGCAAGGACCTGCTGCTGAGCTGACCATCTAAAATATTAGAAGTGAGGGCCTGCTGCTGAGCAGACCATCGAAAACATTAGAGGCGAGGGCCTGCGGCAAATCTGACCAAGGAAAAAATTATGGGCGAGGGTCTGCTGCTGAGCTGACCATCTAAAACATTATGGGTGAGGGCCTGCTGCCGAGCTGAACATCCAAAACATTATGGGCGAGGGCTTGCTGCTGAGCTGACAATCTAAAACATTATGGGCAAAGGCCTGCTGCTGAGTTGACCATCTAAAACATTATGGGCGAGGGCCTGCTGCTGAGCTACCCATCTAAAACATTAGGGGTGAGGGTCTGCTGCTGAGCTGACTCTCTAAAACATTAGGGGCGAGTGCCTGCTGCTGAGCTGACCATCGAATAAATTATGGTTGAGGGCCTGCTGCTGAGCTGACAATCGAAAAAATTATGGTTGAGGGTCTGCTGGTGAGCCAACTCTCTAAAACATTAAGGGCGAGGGCCTGCTGCTGATCTGATCATGGAAAAAATTATGGGCGAGGGCCTGCTGCTAAGCTGACCATCGAAAAAATTATGGTTGAGGGCCTACTGCTGAGCTGACCTTCTAAAACATTAGGAGTGAGGGCAATCTAATAAGCATGTTGATATGATGGAGGAGGAGGATGAGAAAAGGAATATTTAACCATATAACCTTTTTTGTGGTGAAAGGGGTGCATGGGAATACAATGTATTCAATACACCAGAAAGGCCACCAGAAAAGCCACATTTAAAGTGCCTTTATGTTCCTCTGCTTTCCTCTGGTGGAGTAGAGAAGTCAGGGGCAATCCAGCCCTTGTTCATTTTGATAAGAGTGAACCCGGCCAGCATTTTCAGTTGACAGACGGATGCGCTTATCAGTTATTATGCCTCCAGCAGCACTAAATACACGCTCTGACAAAACGCTGGTGGCAGGGTAGGCCAGCACTATAGGCCGAGCATTAAACCAGGAACCCCCTGCTCTGAAAAGGGGAGAGTGTCTGATTCATATGAAAAGGTCAGAAATTGATGGAAACACCACTGAAATGGTTCGGGAACAGCATGGGGAGGATGTCTGGATGCATCTTGGAACGATGTTGTCCGAGTAGTATGCCAATTTTACACACTGACAATAATACGCACAAAACCGAAGATAAAATCGATTTTAGAGGAAAAATTGTTAGGAAACATTCTTTCCTGTATATTTACTTGTATATAAAGTGCAAGTGCTGCCAAAAATTACAAGGAAGAGGGACTCTACACAAACTGTATATCACATAGAGGGCCTCATTCACATTGTGGTAAAATTGTTCTTGATAGTGGGACTCCTACACTCATAAAGCCTATGCACTAAGTGAAAGGACTGCCAAAAATTACAAGGAATCGACACTCCAATACACCCTTTATTACATATAAAGGGGGGCATCTTACACACCCTTGAAAAATTATGATTGATGGCCTGCTGGTGACCCCTTAAAAACATTAGGAGCCTGCTGGTGACCCTCTAAAACATTATGGGTGAGGGCCTGCTGCTGATCTGACCATCTAAAACATTAGGGGTAAGGGTCTACTGCTGAGCTGACCATCTAAAACATTACCGGTGAGGGTCTGCTGCTGAGCTGACTCTCTAAAACATTAGAGGCGAGTGCCTGCTGCTGATCTGACCATCTAAAACATTATGGGCAAGGACCTGCTGCTGAGCTGACCATCTAAAATATTAGAAGTGAGGGCCTGCTGCTGAGCAGACCATCGAAAACATTAGGGGCGAGGGCCTGCGGCAAATCTGACCAAGGAAAAAATTATGGGCGAGGGTCTGCTGCTGAGCTGACCATCTAAAACATTATGGGTGAGGGCCTGCTGCCGAGCTGAACATCCAAAACATTATGGGCGAGGGCTTGCTGCTGAGCTGACAATCTAAAACATTATGGGCAAAGGCCTGCTGCTGAGTTGACCATCTAAAACATTATGGGCGAGGGCCTGCTGCTGAGCTACCCATCTAAAACATTAGGGGTGAGGGCCTGCTGCTGAGCTGACTCTCTAAAACATTAGGGGCGAGTGCCTGCTGCTGAGCTGACCATCGAATAAATTATGGTTGAGGGCCTGCTGCTGAGCTGACAATCGAAAAAATTATGGTTGAGGGTCTGCTGGTGAGCCAACTCTCTAAAATATTAAGGGCGAGGGCCTGCTGCTGATCTGATCATGGAAAAAATTATGGGCGAGGGCCTGCTGCTAAGCTGACCATCGAAAAAATTATGGTTGAGGGCCTACTGCTGAGCTGACCTTCTAAAACATTAGGAGTGAGGGCAATCTAATAAGCATGTTGATATGATGGAGGAGGAGGATGAGAAAAGGAATATTTAACCATATAACCTTTTTTGTGGTGAAAGGGGTGCATGGGAATACAATGTATTCAATACACCAGAAAGGCCACCAGAAAAGCCACATTTAAAGTGCCTTTATGTTCAGCTGCTTTCCTCTGGTGGAGTAGAGAAGTCAGGGGCAATCCAGCCCTTGTTCATTTTGATAAGAGTGAACCCGGCCAGCATTTTCAGTTGACAGGCGGATGCGCTTATCAGTTATTATGCCTCCAGCAGCACTAAATACACACTCTGACAAAACGCTGGTGGCAGGGTAGGCCAGCACCTCCAAGGTGTAGAGCGCCAGTTCATGCCACGTGTCCAGCTTGGACACTCAATACTTGTAAGGCACAGAGGGATCATTGAGGATGCAGACACGGTCTGCTACGTACTCCACCATCTTCCAAAACGTTTACCTCCTTGTGACAGTAGGCCCTGCATCAGGGTGTGGGTGCTGGTGGGGTCTCATGAAAAAGTCCCAGGCCTTGGAGAGTGTTACACTGCCTCTGTTGGAACTGCTGTGTGTTCCCCTTGTCTCCCCTCCTCGGTTGCCCAAGGAACTATGTACTCTGCTGCCAGCGTTGTCAGCTGAAAATTTTTGGAGCAATTTTTCCACAAGGACCTTCTGGTATTGCACCATTTTGCTCTTGCTCTCCACCACAGGAATGAGAGATGAGAAGTTCTCTTTGTAGCGGAGGTCAAGAAGGGTGAACAACCAGTAATTGGTGTTGGTCAAAATGAGTACAACGCGAGGGTCACGGGAAAGGCAGCATAGCATAAAGTCAGCCATGTGTGCCAGAGTTCCAAAAGACAAGACTTTGCTGTCCTCATCAGGAGGATGACTCTCAATCTCCTCATACTTTTCATCCTCTTCTGCCCATCCACGCTGAACAGATTGAATAAACCTGTTATGGGTACTACCCTCTGTAGTGGAGGCAACCGTCTCCTGCTCCTCCTCCTCCTCATCATCATCCAATTCGTGCTGAGAAGATGAAATGAGGGTTGTCTGGCTATCACTCTGTGTGCTGTCTTCCCCCATTTCCACCTCTTTCACATGCAAAGCGTCCACCTTCATCGTGAGCAGCGAGCATTTCAGTAGACACAGAAGTGGTATGGTTACGCTGATAATAGCGGCATCGCCGCTCACCATCTGTGTTGATTCCTCAATGTTGCAACCTCACAGAGGTCAGCAGGGGCGGTCTGACAACTCATGGAGCCTCGGCCAATAGGAGATTATGGGGCCTCTGTGTCCCCACCCACCCTCAAGCCAAACCCACACACAGCCCCACCCACATATCGCACTGCCCACATCACCTATACTTGGTTCCAGAGCACACAATGAGAGCCCTAGAGCCTTTCTGCTGCCTGGCCAACCGTATGCTGCCACAGTGCCAGCACAATCTGCAGGACATCAGAGAGGCCTGGGGTCCACATTATAGCACCACTACATTTACATTTATTTATTATCAAAAAGCATCATACATAACTAAAAAAAAACATTTTTTTGTGTCCCTTTAAGCAAAAGCCAGAATATAATAAAAGACAAAAACAGACATTAAAGCGAACCTTTCACCTGCATTTCACTTAATAAACTATCAAAAGTACCTTATAGATCATCCTCATTGTGTTATCATACAGTCTTGTCCCCCTTTTCTGCCATGTATATGCATGAAAAAATCGCCTTATAAAGTACTCTTCTCCAGCTCCACAAGTCACGATAGAAGTCAAGGGGGTAGCCCTTCCCTCACTCCAGGCTGTAACTCCCCTGCCCTAACCCCTCCTCTATGCAGTCTAATTGACACCCGGCTCCGTCGCCAGGACCGCGCTTGTACAGGCGGCGCATGCGCCGTCGGCCTCAGTAGCAGCGCGATCCCGTCTATCGCGCTTGAGTCCACGCGATAGACGGGATCGCGCTGCTACTGAGGCCGATGGCGCATGCGCCGCCTGTACAAGCGCGGTCCTGGCGACTGAGCCGGGTGTCAATTAAACTGCATAGAGGCGGGGTTAGGGCAGGGGAGTTACAGCCTGGAGTGAGGGAAGGGCTACCCCCTTGACTTCTATCGTGACTTGTGGAGCTGGAGAAGAGTACTTTATAAGGTGATTTTTTCATGCATATAAATGGCAGAAAAGCGGGACAAGACTGTATGATAACACAATAAGGATGATCTATAAGGTACTTTTGATAGTTTATTAAGTGAAATGCAGGTGAAAGGTTCGCTTTAAACCTAACTACATTTATAATAAAACAATTTACTTACAAAAAAAGCTATTCAGTCGTCTGCTGTGCCGTCCTCTGCTTGCTTCCGCAAATTCTTTCCCCTTGTCTCTTCTCAGTGCGCAGGCGCACTGTTATGGGGGATCTGTGGATGACACACTGTTATGGGGGATCTGTGGATGAAACACTGTTATGGGGGATCTGTGAATTACACTGTTATGGTAATCTGTGGATGACACTGTTATGGTAATCTGTGGATGACACACTGTTATGGAGGATCTGTGGATGATACACTGTTATGGGGGATCTGTGGATGACACTGTTATGGAGGATCTGTGGATGACACACTGTTATGGAGGATCTGTGGATGACACACTGTTATGGGGGATCTGTGGATGACACACTGTTATGGGGGATCTGTGGATGACACACGGCTATAGGGGATCTGTGGATGACACACTGTTATGGGGGATCTGTGGATGCCACACTGTTATGGGGGATCTGTGGATGCCACACTGTTATGGGGGATCTGTGGATGCCACACTGTTATGGAGGCATCTGTGTATAACGCGCTGTTATGGGTGCATCTGTGGATGACACTGTTATGGGGGATCTGTGGATGACACTGTTATGGAGGGAATCTGTGGATGACACTATTATGGAGGGGTTCTGTGGATGACACTGTTATGGGGTATCTGTGCATGACACTGTTATGGAGGGGATCTGTGGATGACATATAGCATCTTATGCTATATATGTGTCATCCACAGATCCCCCATAAGAGTGTCCCTCTGTAAATAGTGACCCCCAATACACAGCAGTCTGTATATGTAAAGTGTTAAATTGCAAATGTATCTATCTGTCTAGCTGTTATCTCTCTTTCTATATCTATCATCTATTGATCTACAGTTGTGTTCAAAATAATAGCAGTCAGACATCACTAACCTGATCAATCACAGTTTTTAGTAGAAATTATATTTCTACATGGTAAATAATTTACTAGCAGGTGTAGTAGAGTAATATAAATCCAACAGACCCAACAGTCATGACATGCATGCTGCTGATTCTGTGTAATTGAATCACTAATTGAAAGGGGCATGTTAAAAATAATAGCAGTGTGGCATTCAATGAGTGAGGTCATTCATTCTTTGCAAAACAGGTGGCAATTATTGCCCTTATATAAGGAAGGAAGGACGGCAGCAAATGTGCATGCTGGTTACAGTGCATTTCTCTCTGAAATTCTGAGGAAAAAGGGTCGTTCCAGACATTGTTCAGAAGAACAGCGTACCTTGATTAAAAAGTTGATTGGAGAGGGGAAAACATATAAAGAAGTGCAGAAAATGATAGGCTGCTCAGCTAAAATGATTGCAAATGCTTTAAATAGCAACCAAAACCTGAAAGACGTGGAAGAAAGCGAAAAACTACCATTCAAATGGATAGAAGAATAGCTAAAATGGCAGGGACTCAGCCAACAATCAGCTCCAGGAAGATCAAAGAAGGTCTAAAGTTACCTGTGAGTACTGTTACAATTAGAAGATGCCTATGTGAAGCCAAGCTATCCGAAAGAAGCCCCCGCAAATTCCCACTGTTGAAAAAAAGACATGTGCTGAAGAGGTTACAATTTGCCAAAGAGCACATTGACTGGCCTAAAGAGACATTTTGTGGACTGATAAAATTAAAATTGTTCTTTTTGGGTCTAGTGGCCGGAGACAGTTTGTCAGACGACCCCAAACACTGAATTCAAGCCACAGTACACTGTGAAGACAGTGAAGCATGGTGGCGCAAGCATCATGATATGGGGATGTTTCTCATACTAGGGAGTTGGGCCTATTTATCGCATACCAGGGATCATGAATCAGTTTGAATACATCAGAGTACTGGAAGAGGTCATGCTGCCTTATGTTGAAGAGGAAATGCCCTTGAAATGGGTGTTCCAACAAGACAATGACCCCAAACACACCAGTAAACGTGCAACATCTTGGTTCCAGACCAACATGTTTGACATTATGGAGTGGTCAGCCCAATCCCCAGATCTTAATCCAAAAGAACACTTGTGGGGTGACATAAAAAATGTAGTTTCTGAGGCAAAACCAACAAATAGAGAAGAAAAGTGGAATGTAATCCAATCATCCTGGGCTGGAATACCTGTTCATGGGGGCCAGGAGTTGGTTGACTCCATGCAACACAGATGTACAGCAGTTCTCAGAAACTGTGGTTATACAACTAAATATTAGTTAAGTGATTCAAAGGAAAGAAAATCTTCAAACATTTTTCAGTTTATATAGTTAATGTTTGAGTTTGTAAAGAAGAATATAAACACTGCTATTTTTTTAACAGTAATATTTACTTTTCTTCCTTTTTTTTTTTCGAGGAGCAACACAAATTTGATATACTTTTCTTCATATTTTGATATGGAATAGAATATGTAGGGTTCCCAATGAATTTGTGTGTATGGAAATAAAAGCTATTAGAAGGATTTTGAGCTTTATTCACTTTTTTAAACAAACTGCTATTATTTTGAACACAACTGTATATCGGTCTGTCTATCACTGCCTATTCATCTAATACATCCCTTTATCCGTCTATCTCTTCCCATCTCCACTTTCTGTGTCTCATCTGTTTCCGTCCATACAGACATCACACCCATAATCTGGGCAGGTTACAGGCACAATCTCCAGGCAGATAGCGGTCACTGAGCGGAACCCGGCATGTGGTGAGGTGACAGCAATGAGGTGGCTCCAGGGTCCTCCTCATCCACATGCTCCTGTCCCGCCCGCCCCTGTCTCCGCTACCAGGGGGCATGTCCCGTGTGAAGCTGCGCTCCGCCCGCTCACAGCCAATTCACAGCCTTATCTCTGCCTGGGTGACAGCAGCAGGCACAGCTGCAGCTGCCCAAGTGACCTTGCCCACAGCTCGGCTGGCAGGAGGGGAAGCCGCGCTCTGGTCTTTCCGCTAGTTCTCCTCCATTCAGCCGGCAGCATGACTGCAGCATGGGCAGCATGCTCGTCACCCTGTGCCATCTCCTGTGCGGGCGCATGGTCAGGGGCTTCAATCTGGATATCACACACACCATGGTGAAGGAGTTTTGAGGTTTGATTGAATGATTTAATAATGACATGATACTATTCTACTCACTCTCACAGAGCGTTGCGTTACGTAGCAGGCAGGCCAGCTGGACGGCAGCGTAATGTCACTCACTGAGTCAAGGACTCACACGCCTGCTCCTCCCACCTTATTAATGAAGCAGGCGGAGCAGGCACATGACGAAGTGAGTGACGTCATGTTACGCTTATAATGCCATGCGGCCAGGCCTGCCTGCTGCACTACTTTGATAGTGAGTAGTACTAGTAGACAGTAGACCCAGCGGGGCAGCTGCCCCGCGGACGGCCCTGCAGGAGGAGCCTCTCACAGGGCCCCTTAGTGGCTACGGGTCCTTGGTCCATGCCCGAGTGCCAGAATGGCCAGTCTGCCTCTGGAGGTCAGACATCAATGCCCACTTTTCGCTTGTGAAGAGTGGAAGCTGACTGGAAAGGTGACGATCATGTTGCAGCTGGTATTCTACTACTGCCCTCTGCTGCTCACAAAGCCTGGCCAACATGTGGAACGGGGAGTTCCAGTGCATGCTCACGTCGCACAAAAGCTCTAGATGACTTTCGGAAATGGGCACACATGCGGCGCACCTTCACCAGTAGCTCAGGCAAATTGGGGTAGGTTTTGAGAAACCGCTGAACCACTAAGTTTAACATGTGGGCTAGGCATGGTATGTGTGTGAGCTTGCTGAGCTCCAAAGCCGCCACCAAGTTACGGCCATTATCAGACACAACCATGCCTGGTTGCAGGTTGAGTGGCGAGAGCCACAGCTCAGTCTGGTCCCTTATACCCTGCCACAGCTCTGTGGCAGTGTGCTGTTTGTCACCTAAGCAAATAAGTTTTAGCACGGCCTGTTGCCTCTTCCCCACTGCAGTGCTACACTGCTTCCAGCTACTGACTGATGGCTGACTGGTGCTGCAAGATGAGAATTCAGAGGTAGAAGTGGAGGTGGAGGAGGAGAAGGGGGGGTTGCAGCCACTAATCTAGGTGGTGGCGGAAATCCTGATGGAAGTACGGCCTGCAATCCTTGGCATCAGTAGCACCTGTGCCATCCCAGGGTACGACTCTCTCCCGGCCTCTACAACTTTCACCCAGTGTGCCGTCAGGGAAATGTAGCGTCCCTGGCCACAAGCACTTGTCCATGTGTCAGTAGTTAAGTGGACCTTCCCAATAACTGCGTTGGTCATGGCACGGGTGATGTTACGGGACACATGCTGGTGTAAGGCAGGGACAGCAATTTGGAAAGGTGCGCATTTAGTGCTATGGCCTGTGGGTAGGTGGCTGGGTATTTGTGCTTTCATTCAAAGGCCTGGGGTATGGACATCCCTATGCTGCGCCGGGACACAGAAGTGGATGTGCTAGCTGATGGTGCTTGCGAAGGTCCAGGTGCAGGGCAGGAGGCATCCGGGCCTGTGTCTTGGACAGGGGATTTGCCAGCACGTAACACAGGGGAAGAAGAGGCAGTGGTGTGACCCGCAGACACTGATTGTGGACCCAGGGGTTCGTCCCACCTATTTGGGTGCTTTGATGCCATGTGTCGGATCATGCTGGTGGTGTTGAGGTTGCTAGTTTTAACGCCTTTGCTCATTTTGGTACGGCACAGGTTGCAAATGACAGTTCTTTTATCATCTGAACTTTCCTCAAAAAAGCGCCAGACTGCGGAACTTCTCCCCCTTGACAAGGGAGACTGCAACAAGGGGGTGCCCTGGGGAACAGTTGCAGGCCTGTTTGATGTGGCCCACCTTCTCCCTTTTTCCACCCCACTGCCTCTTCCAGCCTGTTGCGGTGCTGCGGATCCCTCCCCCTCTGTACTGCTGTCCTGGCTCAGCTTGCCAACTTCCCAGGTTTGGTCAGTGATTTCATCGTCCACCACCTCCTCTTCCACTTCCTACACTTCCCCACTCTGGTCATCCTCCTGACTTGTTGACCTAACAAGAACCTCACTTATTGACAACTGTGTCTCATCCTCATCATGAACCTCTTAAGACACTAAATTGCGGTTGACTTATTAACAACTATGTCTCATCATCATCATCATCCACCTCATGAAACACTAATTGCCGTTCCACACCGTCATCTTTTTCTGACTGTGGATGCTCAAGAGTTTGGAATCAGGGAACAAGATCTCCTTGTGTCCCTCTTCAAGCGGCCTTGGCGAGATGGCCAAATCAAGGAATGGCGCTATAAAGAGCTCCTCGGAATATCAGAGTGTGTGATCACTTGTTTGCCAAGACTCTCCATGGCGGGAGGAAGGAGGATCAGGGTGAGGATTCTGTTGACCAGACTCTTGGCTACTGAGACTGGACTTTGTGGAAGACAGGGTGGTGCTTAACCGACTGGAAGCATTATCTGCTGCAATCCAACCGACCACCTGGCTGCACTGGTGTGACGTCGAGAGTGGTGCCCTGATCCGCCCTGAAAACTGAGACATGAAGCTAGGTATCGTGGATGAGTTTGTTTCTTGTGCTCTGGCAGCAGGCACAGTTTTCACCGCACACAGGGCCATGGCCTCTGATAGCACCATCAGCAGCACGGCCACATCCCCGTCCCTTACTGCTTGCCTTCCGCATATTAAATGGTATATATGCTTGCAAGTATGTCACACATACAGTAGCGCAGGTTTTGTAAGTATATACGCAAATAAATCAGACTGAAGGATGGGCAAACGTTATACAGGAGATATGGCACAGGTAATGTCGCTGACACCAGCAGCAAAATAAAATTCACTGAATGTCGCTGATATTTCGGATGCGCTAAAGTTATACTGGAGATGTAGCGCAGGTATTGTCGCTGTCAACGGCGGCAAAAAAATTACACTGAATATCACTGATATTTCGTAAGCGCTAACGTTATACTGAAGATGTAGCGCAGATAATGTCGCTCTCACCAGCATTGACAAAATTTGACTGAATGTCACTGATATAAAGGATGGGTAAACGTTATACAGGAGATGTAGCACAGGTAATGTCGCTGCCACCAGAAGCGAAAAAATTAGACTGAATGTCACTGATATTTAGGATGTGCAAACATTATACAGGAGATGCAGGGCAGGTAATGTCGCTGTCACCAGCGGCGAAAAATTTACACTGAATGTCACTGATATTTCGGATGCGCTAACAATATACTGGAGTTCTAGTGCAGGTAATGTCGCTGTCATCAGTGGCGAAAAAATTACACTGAATGTCACTGATATTTCGGAAGCGCTGACGTTATACTGGAGATGTAGTGCAGTTAATGTCACTGTCACCAGCGCCAACAAAATTACACTGAATGTCACTGATATTTCAGATGCGCTAATGTTATACTGGAGATGTAGTGCAGTTAATGTCACTGTCACCTGCGGCGAAAAAATTACACTGATTGTCACTGATATAAAGGATGGGCAAACATTATACAGGGGATGTAGTGCAGGTAATGTCACTGTTATCAGCAGCAAAAAAATTATACTGAATGTAACTGATATCTTGGATACGCTAACATTATATTGGAGATGTAGCGCAGGTAATGTCGCTGTCACCAGCGGTGAAAAAATGGCATTGAATGTCAGAGATATTTCGGATGCACTAACGTTATACCGGAGATGTATTCATATTTGAGACATACCCTGGGTAAGGTTTATCAAATAGTTTATTTACAGATGCCTATGCAGGCGTTGTACAGATGCCTATGCAGGAAATTTAATACTTCACTTTTATTATTATTTGGGTTAAAATACGTGCTTTATACCTTTATTTAATTTTACTTAATGAGCCAAAAAATAGAAAAAGATTAAAAATACAGTAAACACTCCACTGCGTGGTCAAATGATGCTCAGTGAATCAGAAGGGGGAAAACGTGCACTATCTCTCACCCCTGTCACTTATAGGCAGTTGGCTGCCTTCATGTCGCTTGAAGTGACACCTTCATCTAGGCTAAGTTGTGGGAGCTGAACTCACTCTTCCCACTTCTAATACAGCACATGGATGATACCATATGTTAGCTGACCTCTGTCTATCCCTTTGGTGGTGCACACTGCGTACATAACATTCACGGTTTAAATATCGTATCACACTGCTACACTACTCTAGCTTTGATAAGTAGGCCGGCCGGACTACTACTAACTAACTAACTAACAGTAGAGTGGATCGCTGATTTAAAAGCTAAATCTGCCCCCCTTTTAACATGTTTCACCAGATAACTGGCTTCTTCAGGGGATTTGGGCAGCAATGAATACCCTATCAGACTGAAAGTTTATATAGGGGAAAATGTGATTGACAGACTTTGCACCCAGTACAATGAGTGACTGAGTACCTGTCATCTGCCTGCGACTGTAACCACACCCCCATGATGAGGTCAACTACCAGACTAATAAAGAAAAAGGAAAAAAAAAAACGGGACATGAGCTACATCATGTGTCTGTAACCACACCCCCATGACGAAGTGAGCTACCAGTCTGTGCCATCTACCTATATCATTATCCCTGCATGCCATCGTCATCCAAGTCGCTTACTGAGAGCGTCATCGGTGACGTCTTGCCCTTCCAGTAGCTGCGCCGACACTTAGAACGTAAAGCCTCATTTGATTGGACTGCGAGTATGCGCAGACTTCAATTCTAAACGGGGAGATTACTGCGCGGACAGCGGCACTGTAATTGAACCACGCATGCGCGCAGACTTTGATTCTCAACAAGGAGAATACTGCGCACACAGCGGCTGCGCAAACACTTATAACTAGACGTCGGTACATCATGTCATCTGTGCACCATAGGAGTGCTGTGATATTAGTATTAGTATCTAAAAATAAAACTAGTCAAATAAAAAAAGTAGATGTGATGCTATATAAAAGTGATGAAATACGTATAAGTGTAAGGCCGATTCATTGGCCTGTATTTGTGGGAGGGGCTTGGCCACCTACTTCAACGGCCGGCGCCCTCCCACAAACGTACGTAGTGCAGAGTCCTTGGAAGCGTGCACTCGTACCTGGCAGTCCTGTTGGTGGATCGGGTAAGTGCAGGCAGGAGTGCGGTGGTCGGCCCTTTGGTACGTAGGGGCCGCCATACGCTGCGTCTGGTTCACCCCTCCTGCCCCTTTCTACATGCGGCACCTCTTCAGCCTCTGGGGGGGGGGGGATGGAGCCACGCTTACGGCACCCCCCTCCTCCACCGCCCAGGCTCGTGCTCGGCACCGCTCTCCGGCGGGGGGCGGAGCCAGTGGTCACATGAGGGCCAAACTCCCCGCCCGCTCCCGCCCCCCTCTTCTCGGCCGGTACACAGCCTGCGCTGCCTCACTCCCTCACCTGGTGGGCAACGCAGACAGCTGTGGATCGGCGACACATACACTTCCCCAATTGCCAGGGGGCGCATTTTTCTCCCCACGCGGTGGAGATGCCCAGCCGGCGGGGGGCGGCCCCTCGTGGAGTAGGGGGGCACCCCCGCACTGGGCACCCCATCAGGGAGTGGTGCGCCCCCCACGTGGCACGTCTCACACAGAAGGGGGGAGGCATGTCTGATTAGGCCTCCCCCCTATGCCAGGGGGCAGCTCCGTTTCCCCACGCGGTGGAGGTGCCCAGCCGGCGGGGGGCGGCCCCTCGTCCAGTAGGGGGGCACCCCCGCACTGGGCACCCCATCAGGGAGTGGTGCGCCCCCCACGTGGCACGTCCTACACAAGGGGGGAGGCATGTCTGATTAGGCCTCCCCCCATGCCAGGGGGCAGCTCCGTTTCCCCACGCGGTGGAGGTGCCCAGCCGGCGGGAGGCGGCCCCCCGTGGAGTAAGGGGGGCACCCCCGCACTGGGCGCCCCATCAGGGACCGGTGAGGCCCCCCACGCGGCACGCTTAGCCTCGGCAAGATGGGGCCCTCGTCGCCAGGGGCCCCCCTGGGCCGACCTCATGCCTGAGGGCTGCGCTGCTCCCCACGCGGCAGAAGCGCTCAGCCGGCGGACGGCGCCACCCAGGGACAGAGAGGGCCCCGCACTGAGCGCCCTGTCAGGGACATGCGTCAGCTCTCCACGTGGCACTCGTCTCATGTTTGCAGGGATTGTCAGCCGTTGCCAATATCCATCCCCACGTGGTTCATGGTACCAGGGAACTCCGCGTTCCCCACGCGGTTACCATGGAGCACGGCGGTGCAGGCAACGGCTCGCTCCCCGCCCACATTAAAGTCTGGCACGGGCCGCCGTGCCGCCTAGATAGGTAGGGGTTTTTTTCCATCATCAACGCAATGCACGAAAAAAAAAAAAAAAAAACACCCTCCCCCACCAGTCACCATACCTCCCCTCACGAACACGTCCTGGTATTGAGCCTCACGCATTGACTGGTTCTGTTGCATTTGTTCCGTTGTTGTTTTCCAGGTTCTATACAGTGGTTAGTCTGAGAGAAGTTGGTGGGATCTCAATAGATTTTTCCTTGGCTACCAAGGTAGTGAGGTACACGTCGGGGGATGGGAAGTGGTTGGCCTCAGGCTGGGGTCTCATGTTTTTCTTGTTAACGCACAGGTCATTTTCATTTCATTACACTTCCGTGAAGTCAGTGCATAGGGATTCTCAGTTGGTAAGTACGTCGGGTCTCCTTGCATGGACTCCCGGGTGGCGGTTCCTGGCCATTCCTTCACGGCTCTTCTGGTTCAGTGTGCATACCTCACGGCAATTGTTCACTTTTCTGTACGTGGTTAGACAGCTGCACGGGTGCCAGCGGCCATCAGGCTAGTCGGTCATGTTACGTTACTCTTTCCACAGCCGCTATGTCACGTGCTTCGGACATTGTCGACGCGTCGGTGGACGAGGTCGTAGCACAGACATCCGAGAGGGGCAGCACACCGTCCCTACGTGCTTGGACAATTCCTAGGCTGATGGCGGAGTTGACAAAGCGGGGCGTTCCTTTCCTGGCAACCGCTAGGAAAGCAGAACTATATCGGCTGTGGAGAGACTCCCTGGCACCCAGCGCCAATGATCCCCCTGCAACCACGATGCAAACATCGCTGACTCAGATACACGTCATGCTAAACAGTCTGACGTCGGCCGTCACATCCATGCAGGCGAGGTTGGAGTCCATCGAGGCTCGCAGCACAGTCGCACCAGTTTCCTCCCTCGAGGTTCCGGTCGCCTCCACCTCTGCCATAGCAGACATTCGTTCTGCCCAGTCCGTCCCTAACGTGACTCCCTCCCACTATGTCCCGCTCAACATCAGGAAGGACATCCTGGAGGGTAGGGATGTCAATCTTGCGTCTCTACTCATAGCATCCAGGGACCTCTCTGATAACAGGGTTATAGCTTGTGGAGAAGTGTCGGTGGTACTGAGGAGCCGCGACCACCGGCTCAACCGCAAATTGTCCATCCCGGAATTCGTCATGGCGTTTAGTCTTTTCAGGGATGTCATTTGCACTGCCAGGCCGGACAGGAGGGAGGAACTAGACCATTATCTCTTCAGGGTCACAGAGTTGGGTCATAGGTATGGAGGAACCGCGTTCTACGACTACCACTGCTCATTTGCAGCTAAGGCGGCAGCGGCTCTCTCCCAGTTTCAGCACGTCACTGACTGGTCCAACCTGGACACTGAGCTTTTCTGCAGACACTTTGCAGGTCTGAAGGCTCCCTCCTGCTCCGCCTGTCAATCTATCTTCCACTCGGTTGAGTGGTGCGACAAGTCCGCCGTCAGCACGGCGTCCTACCCCTCCAGCTCGGCAGCTGGTCCTCTTGAGGTCTTCAGGCCCCCCGGCTCAGTAGACAAGCTGGGCCGGCCCATCATTCAGCTAGGAAGGGCACAGATATGCAACAACTTTAATTACGCCTCTTGTAATTTTGGGCAGTGCCGGTTGTTGCATATCTGTACCAATTGTTTCAGGGCCCACCCCCGAGTAGCATGCTCATTAAAATCCGTTAAAAGCTACATGAGTGTGGTCAATATCAGCCGTCTACAAGAATTCTTGCGAGGCCACCACAACCCTGGGTTCGTTCAGTTCCTGGTGACAGGATTTCACGAGGGTTTCCACACGGGACTGATCACGACTCCAGAGTCCACACACGAGTGCAAAAACCTTCAGTCAGCCGAAAGAAATCCCGCCTCGGTAGACGCACTGATAGAAGCCGAGTTGAGCAAGGGGTTCTTAATCGGTCCCTTTTGCGTGCCCCCTTTTCAACGCTGGAGAGTCAGTCCCGTGGGGGTAGTCACAGGCAAGTTCAGCGGGAAGGAGAGACTCATTATCGACTTGTCGGCCCCACACGGCTCCCAGGTCCCCAGCCTCAACTCCCTCATTCCTTCGGAGGAAGTGGGCATGAGATATGCCTCGATAGACCAGGCTATCGCTATCATCATGAAAACGGGCCCAGGGTCCTGGCTGTCCAAAGCCGACATATCGGATGCCTTCAAGCTGCTTCCCATCATGCCAGCCCTCTGGCAGTGGCACGGCATCAAGTGGAAAGGCCTGTACTATTTCTCCACTAAGCTCACCTTCGGTTCCAAGAGTAGCCCCTGGCTCTTCGATCAGTTGGCTCAGGCACTCCACTGGATCCTAGAACACGTAGTCCTCTGTGAATTTGTCATCCACTACCTGGATGACTTCCTGCTGATTGAGAGGCCAGGGGCACTCCCCCTAGGGTTGGGCAAGTTACTCAGGTGCTTTTCCCAATTAGATGTCCCGGTGTCCCCCAAGAAAGTAGAAGGCCCGGCCACAGTCATCACCTTTCTTGGCATCGAATTAGACTCCCAGCGCATGCTAGCTAGACTGCCGGCGGACAAGTTAACAAGGATTAGAGGAGTCATTCACAGGTTCGCAGTCACGACCGTGGTCACTAAGGCGGACCTTCAGTCTCTTCTGGGCATGTTGAACTTCGCCATGCGCATCATCCCACAGGGCAGAGCTTTCATATCCCGCCTACTCGCGCTCTTGAGTTCCGCCCCAGAACAGAACAGCCCAGTGTGCTTGGACAGTCAAGCCCTAGCGGACCTCCACATGTGGGATCATTTCCTGAGCCAGTGGAACGGGGTCTCCTTATTTGTACCCGAGCTGTCGTGTCAGTCGCCTACAGTCTTTTCAGATGCAGCTGCGGGCTCAGGATTTGCCGCCATTTTCGGCACCCACTGGGTGGCAGACGCATGGCCTGCCGAGGTGGGACAAATCCCAGGCTTCCTCCAGACCTCGGCGCTGTTCGAGCTGTACCCCATTGTGGTAGCCGCCCACATTTGGGGCAAGTTTTGGGCACGTCAGTCTGTTCTGTTCGTGACTGACAACACAGCCGTAGTGGACATTCTCAATAGTGGACTGTCGAAATCTAGCCAAGTCATGTGTTTTCTCAGACGGTTAGTGCAGCTCTCCCTGCAACACCACTTTCATGTTTTTAGTGCGCATGTGCCAGGTACGCAGAACGGGGCTGCTGACGCCTTGTCGAGGGCTAACTTCTCCCGTTTCTTCCAGATAATGCCAGAGGCAGATGCGACAGGCGCCACCATCCCTCCTCTCGAGTCCTTAAGGCTAGTGTAGCCGACCACCTTGGGACGGCCCACGCTCTAATACGCCATTCCCTCTCGCCGAACACGACCAGGGCGTACAACACCGGGTGGAAGACGTTCTGCAGGTTTCGAGGAGAATGTCCTCAGGAGGACTCCAGTTTTCCAGAGTACATCCTGGCGTTCATCGGTTATTGCCACTCTGTACGCAAGCTCTCCCACGCCACAGTGAGGTCATACCTGGCGGGAGTGCAACACTTTCTCTCCCTTAGCCACCCCGAGCTAGCATCAGTGTTCACCTTACACACTGTCAAAGCCGCCCTCAAGGGTTTAAGCAAGTGCGGGCCTCAAAGCCAAGTACGCAGGCAGCCGGTCACCGGCCCTCTTTTCCGCAAACTGTCTGATGCCTTGGACGGTAATCCTTTCGGGGTTTTGGCCAGCCTGGTACTTAAATCCGCCATCTACCTGGCCTTCTACGGCTTCCTGAGACCTGGGGAGTTCACCTGTTCACCAGGCAGTGACAATTTCCTCACGGTCAGCCAACTGGTCCAGAACTCCGACGGGTTCACGTTGCTGCTCAAGACGTCTAAGACCTCCCAGTTGGGACCCCCTGTCCAGATATCCTACTTTCCCACAGCACATCAGTGGTGTCCCGTCACGGTGCTTCGTCGGTTACGGTCCGCCTTGTCCGGGGCCGGACCGAACAGTCCTCTGTTACCCTTCGGGGTGGTGCCGCTCACCACCCAGCAGTTCATATCCCACGTTAGGTCACTAGTGGCCAGCACGGGCGGCGACCCTGCCACCATTTCGGGCCATTCATTCCGCATAGGCGCGGCGTCCGCGGCCTCCAAGAACCGAGTGCCTGCGCATGTCATTCAGAAACTGGGGCGTTGGCACTCGTCTTGTTTCAACCGTTACATACCACACCCTGAAACCGAAATGTCGGCAGCCTTTCAAACTTTAGCTTTGTAACGTCTTTGCAATAAAATACTTCTGCCTACCAGTATGTCTTTTGCCCTCTTTCAGGCGTCCCTCCACGACACGGTCACGGCACAACTCTGACCGCTTAGGGGTAGGGTAGCTCAGGTAGGACAGACACGTACTTGGTTGCCACGACCACAAATAAACAAATGTTAAGTGGGCTCTAAACCCTACTGCCCTAATTAATATATTTTATATATAATACTACATAGATGACATGATGATCTGTAATAGCCAAGTGTCACTCACTACTGAGATGTTGTATCTCTTAGGTCCTGTATCGACTATAGTGCCTCAGCTATATAATTAAAAGGGGGGGGGCACATGGGATGATGATGCAGAATTAATCTGCCATGGGATTTATACTATATTACAGCATTGCTCAAGTATTATGTGACATGAGCATCTGTGTTACTAGTACCATATCTACGCGGTGCCTCGGCTATATGGTTTAAGCGGGGTTTCCCAGGCAATGGTGCAGATATAGTGCTCCATGGGGGTTGACAGGTCACACTTACAGGCACAACTTTGTTTTCAAATGTAGTAGTACATGCTGATTGCTACTATAAGATACATTCTTAGTCTAATTGGTAAGGAGGAAAAACCTCTATTTTTAAAACAACATGATCTGTAGATAGGGTGCTCAAAATTTTGGTTCATTATACATAGATGTCAACTGACACTTGAGCAATGAAAAAAATTTTGGGGAGTAAAGATAGCTAGAACTATCTAATAATTTATTGCCACCTACATCCTCTACCTCGTTTTCACAGGAAAGCGGTAAATGCAAATCCCTCATTAAGCCCCTTTGGAATTTCAAGTTGATAGATCCATCTTGTTTCTTCTTTCAGAAGGATAACATCAAGATCACCCCTTCTGGCGCCTAGAGTCTTTTTACAGATGCCCCAAAATTTGTACTTTGTGATCTCCATCATGATAAACCCTTACATGTATGGAGATTGACGTGTCTGCCTTGGTGTTAATGCTGCTGATATGCTGGCAGATTCTTCTCCTGAACTAATAGGACGTCTTACCGACATATATCTTGGGACATGAGCATTGGATGGCATATACTATGCCTTTGGTCTTACAGTTTATATATTGTCTGATATGGTATTCTTTTCCATCTGCAGGATTAGTTAATGATCGACATCTTCTCACAAGAAGCCAGAAAACACAGTCACCACACGGGTACATGCCCACTATTTTAGATGTTAACCAGGTAGTCTTTTGTGGTTCAGGGCGATAGAAGCTATGGACCAACACATCCTTCAAATTCCTACCTCGACGGTAGGTGACACTGGGATTCTGCGTGATAACATTCCTGAGATAATTGTCTGCCCACAGTACATGCCAGTGTTTCTTCAGAATTCGAAACACTTGATTGTTTTGGGCATCAAAAGTGCCGATGCATCTAACAACTTGTGCACCAGATGTCTTTGGTGCAGCGTGTAACAGTTCTGTCCGATTGATATCGCTTGCTCTAGCACATGCCTGATGCAAGACCTTTTTGGGATATCCCCTTACTCGGAAACGATCGTACAGGGTATTACTCTCTTTAGTAAAACTGGCATCTTCTGACCAATTCCTGCGGGCTCTGATATACTGTCCCACAGGTATCCCCTTTCGGAGTGGTTTCGGGTGGTAACTATTCCACTGCAATAAATTGTTCGTCGCTGTGGGTTTCCGATGAATCTCGGATTGGATGTGGCCATCAGGGTCCAGTCTGAGATCAAGAAACGTGATTGTGTTATCATAAATCTCAGAAGTAAACTTCATCCCAATAGAGTTTGTGTTAAGGCTGTGAACAAATTGGTGAAATTTTTCCGTGGTGCCTTCCCAGAGTATTAGTACATCATCAATGTACTTACCCCAGAAAAGTACGTGCTGTATGAAATCAGAGTATTCATGTGTAAAAACAATAGTGTCCTCCCACCACCCTAAAAACAAATAAGCATAATTTGGTGCACACTTACTACCCATCGCGGTACCAACCGCTTGTAGGTAGTAATGTCCATCAAAAAGAAGATAATAGTGCGTAAGTAAAAATTTAAGGAGAGTAAGAATAAACTCATTATGTGCACTGAATTGAGTGCTCTTAGTGGAAAGAAAAGTGAAGACTGCCTTAATCCCTAAATCGTGCCTCATGTTAGTGTACAAAGCCTCAACATCGAGGCTTGCTAATTTGGTCTGTGATGTGACCTGTATATCCTGGAGCCTGATGACCACATCCTTGGTATCCCTAATATATGAGGGTAAGCTTGGTACAAATGGTGCCAAAAACTCATCTACATACTGGCTGAAATTTTCTGTCATGCTATTATTGCCGGATACTATCGGTCTGCCCGGCACTGGTCGCCTTTGCCTATGCACCTTTGGAATGGCATAGATGGTGGCAGTTGTTGGATGCATCTTAAGGAGGTATTTAAATTCCTCCTTAGAGATGAGTTTTCCTTCCTTTGCTACAGAGAGTATCAATTTAAGGTCACCCAGAAACTTGTCTGTTGGATTGTGATCCAGCTTTTGGTAGGCATCTCGTTTGTTTAACCAGGTCTTCAACCATCTTTTATAATCCAGTTTGTCCATAAGGACAACGTTACTGCCCTTATCTGAGGGTTTTATTTCAAGATCATCATTCTCGCTGAGTTCATCTAGCGCTTGTAGTTCTTCCACCTCAAGGTTTAACTGTGTGGTGGGTATTTTGGTATTGAGGGTTTTAAGATCCCTTGTCACTAGTTGGACAAAGGTATCTATATTACCGTATTGAGAGAATGAAGGCGTGTATCTGGATTGCGGTTTTAGTGATGAAAAAGGTGCCTCAACAAGATCTTGGGCATCAGCATTATAGGTGTCCAATGATTCTAAAATGGCCACAGCTTCTTTTTCCTTGGCCTGCATTCGGTGGAAATCTCTGGATTGATGGTTAAAAGATTTATGGAGAGCAAGCTTTCTCACAAACAAATTTATGTCCTTAACCCAGTCAAAACAATCATAGGCTGGAGTCGGTGTAAAGGATAAGCCTTTACTAAGTATCCTAAGGTGCCTAGGTTCCAGCTCAAAGCTGGAAAGATTGATAACTCTCAGTGGATCATCTATGTCTTTACATTGTACGCCCACTTCTCCCTGTCTCTCAGGACTGGGCCCTGGCCTAAAAAAGAGGGGGGTGCCATAGGTGCTGCTGCTGCTGCAGATACTGTCACAGGTGGTCTGAAAAAAGACCCAGATGGTGCACATGGTAACGATTGTCCTCCATACGTGGAGGTGTACTGTTGGAAGTTGGCTGATGGAGCGGGGGAAGGCACTGTCAAAGCTCCATTTTGTACTGGGAATAATCCCTGAGGGCCCTGCCATGGTTGGCCCGATTGTGTCACTGTACCTAAATGTGGGGCAGGTGCCTTCCTTTGATTGGATGCTCCTTTCGCTCAGTACTTACGTTTAGTCCCCACAGGGTCTTTATTTTTACTGGGTCGATTCTCTGACCCTGACCAATCCGACTCAGAGTAGTCAGATTGCGAGGCGTTAGACTTGTTAGTATTATATCTTCTGGCTTGACTGCCAACAGTACAAGGCTTATTGAAATAAACCTGACCCGTATCAAAATCCCTTTTGTCCCTGATGTATTTGTGGTGTTTTCTTTCTTTTATTTCAGTTTGGAAAGATTCAATATGCTTCTGCAGTCGCAATTCTTGTGCTGCAAATTCTACATTAGGCCTGAGATTTTGGATCTGAGATATTTCTTGCTCTAATTGCTTCGCCGTTTTGGTCAGAGATTTTTCATACTCCAGCAGGTATTATTGCATCCGCAATGAGTTCTCAGTTAGTAATTGTTGCCAACCCTTGATAAAAGTGGTGTCATCTTGGTGTGAATGTGGGACTATATTTATTTGCATACCCCTAAACACCAAACCCTGTTGCTGGTAGGTGTCTAAACTTGCAACTTCCCACTGGGCTCTCACATACTGTTTATAAGTTTTTGGAATTTCTCTAAATGCCACTTGTATATCAGTGGTGTTAATGGGGAGGCACCCAGTCGAGAACACTTGTGCTGCCTCTGTGATATAAAATTTGAGGACGGAACATTGGAAAGAAAACCTGCCATATAGCATTAGACGCCCACAAGATTTAAGTGAGGTGAGGGAGAGGGGTTGGTAAGTGAAGTAAGTCCCCCCAAAAAAAGGCTGTTGAGCCTATATCAATTATTTATTCATATTTGAGACATACCCTGGGTAAGGTTTATCAAATAGTTTATTTACAGATGCCCATGCAGGCGTTGAACCTATCTTGTCCCAGGTGAAAATGTAATACTTCATTTTTATTATTATTTGGGTTAAAATACGTGCTTTATACCTTTATTTAATTTTACTTAATGAACCAAATAATAGAAAAAGATTAAAAATACAGTAAACACTCCACTGCGTGGTCAAATGATGCTCAGTGAATCAGGAGGGAGAGCACGTGCAGTATCTCTCACCCCTGTCACTTATAGGCAGTTGGCTGCCTTCATGTCGCTTGAAGTGACACCTTCATCTAGGCTAAGTTGTCAGAGCTGAACTCACTCTTCCCACTTCTAATACAGCACATGGATGATACCATATGTTAGCTGACCTCTGTCTATCCCTTTGGTGGTGCACACTGCGTACATAACATTCACGGTTTGAATATCGTATCACACTGCTACACTACTCTAGCTTTGATAAGTAGGCCGGCCGGACTACTACTAACTAACTAACAGTAGAGTGGATCGCTGATTTAAAAGCTAAATCTGCCCCCCTTTTAACATGTTTCACCAGATAACTGGCTTCTTCAGGGGATTTGGGCAGCAATGAATACCCTATCAGACTGAAAGTTTATATAGGGGAAAATGTGATTGACAGACTTTGCACCCAGTACAATGAGTGACTGAGTACCTGTCATCTGCCTGCGACTGTAACCACACCCCCATGATGAGGTCAACTACCAGACTAATAAAGAAAAAAAAAAAAAGGGACATGAGCTACATCATGTGTCTGTAACCACACCCCAATGACGAAGTGAGCTACCAGTCTGTGCCATCTACCTATATCATTATCCCTGCATGCCATCGTCATCCAAGTTGCTTACTGAGAGCGTCATCGGTGACGTCTTGCCCTTCCAGTAGCTGCGCCGACACTTAGAACGTAAAGCCTCATTTGATTGGACTGCGCGTACGCGCAGACTTCAATTCTAAACGGGGAGATTACTGCGCGGACAGCGGCACTGTAATTGAACCGCGCATGCGCGCAGACTTTGATTCTCAACAAGGAGAATACTGCGCACACAGCGGCTGCGCAAACACTTATAACTAGACGTCGGTACATCATGTCATCTGTGCACCATAGGAGTGCTGTGATATTAGTAATAGTATCTAAAAATAAAACTAGTCAAATTAAAATAAGTAGATGTGATGCTATATAAAAGTGATGAAATACGTATAAATAAACAAATGTTAAGTGGGCTCTAAACCCTACTGCCCTAATTAATGTATTTTATATATAATACTACATAGATGACATGATGATCTGCAATAGCCAAGTGTCACTCACTACTGATGTTGTATCTCTTAGGTCCTGTATCGACTATAGTGCCTCAGCTATATCATTAAAAGGGGGGGGGGGCACATGGGATGATGATGCAGAATTAATCTGCCATGGGATTTATACTATATTACAGCATTGCTCAAGTATTATGTGACATGAGCATCTGTGTTACTAGTACCATATCTACGCGGTGCCTCGGCTATATGGTTTAAGCAGGGTTTCCCAGGCAATGGTGCAGATATAGTGCTCCATGGGGGTTGACAGGTCACACTTGCAGGCACAACTTTGTTTTCAAATGTAGTAGTACATGCTAATTGCTACTATAAGATACATTCTAACCTCTATTTTAAAAACTACATGATCTGTAGATAGGGTGCTCAAAATTTTGGTTCTATATACATAGATGTCAACTGACACTTGAGCAATGAATTTTATTTTATTTTTTTTAAAGTAAAGATAACTAGAACTATCTAATAATTTATTGCCACCTACATCCTCTACCTCGTTTTCACAGGAATGCGGTAAATGCAAATCCCTCATTAAACCCCTTTGTACTGAGGCTATCAAGTCGATAGATCCATCTTGTTTCTTCTTTCAGAAGGATAACATCAAGATCACCCCTTCTGGCGCCTTGAGTCTTTTTACAGATGCCCCAAAATTTGAGTACTTTGTGATCTCCATCATGATAAGCCCTTACATGTCTGGAGATTGATGTGGCTGCCTTTGCTCAGCTCCGCCCCCATTCCATCTACCCCACTTGACTTGAAGGCACCTTCTATGAATGAGCAGTAATTTACACCTATGACATTTTAGTGAATGACCCCCAATGGAGCCATGGATTTGGTGCACATTATATCTTATTCAGCCCTTACTATATTCTTAATTATTCTTCACATTATGTAAACCATACTTAAGGAGAGGATTGTGGAACATCTAAAATCCCATGGATTGAAAGATGAAAAACAGCATGGGTTTACTTCAGGGAGATCATGTCAAACTAATCTTATTGATTTTTTTGATTGGGTGACTAAAATAATAGATGGCGGAGGTGCAGTAGACATCGCTTATCTAGACTTTAGTAAGGCTTTTGATACTGTCCCACATAGAAGGCTTATCAATAAAGTGCAGTCTTTGGGCTTGGACTCCCATATTGTTGAATGGATTAGGCAGTGGCTGAAGGACCGGCAACAGAGGGTTGTAGTCAATGGAGTATATTCAGACCAAGGTCTTGTTACCAGTGGGGTACCTCAGGGATCTGTTCTGGGACCCATATTGTTTAATATCTTTATCAGCGAAATTGCAGAAGGCCTCGATGGTAAGGTGTGTCTTTTTCCTGATGACACAAAGATTTGTAACAGGGTTGATGTTCCTGGAGGGATACACCAAATGGAAAAGGACTTAGGAAAACTAGAGGAATGGTCAAAAATCTGGCAACTAAAATTTAATGTTGATAAGTGCAAGATAATGCACCTGGGACGTAAAAACCCAAGAGCAGAATATAAAATCAGTCATGCAGTCCTAACCTCAGCATCTGAGGAAAGGGATTTAGGGATCATTATTTCAGAAGACCTAAAGGTAGGCAGACAATGTCACAGAGCAGCAGAAAATGCTAGCAGAATGCTTGGGAGTATAGCGAGAGAAATTGCCAGTAGAAAGAGGGAGGTGCTCATGCCGTTCTACAGAGCACTAGTGAGACCTCATTTGGAGTATTGTGCTCAGTACTGGAGACCATATCTCCAGAAGGATATTGATACTTTGGAGAGAGTTCAGAGAAGAGCTACTAAACTGGTACATGGATTGCAGGATAAAACTTAACAGGAAAGATTAAAGGACCTTAACATGTATAGCTTGGAAGAAAGACGAGACAGAGGGGATATGATAGAAACTTTAAAATACATAAAGGGAATCAACAAGGTAAAAGAGGAGAGAATATTTAAAAGAAGAAAAACTGCTACAAGAGGACATAGTTTTAAATTAGAGGGGCAAAGGTTTCAAAGTAATATCAGAAGTATTACTTTACCGAGAGAGTAGTGGATGCATGGAATAGCCTTCCTGCAGAAGTGGTAGCTGCAAATACAGTGGAGGAGTTTAAGCATGCATGGGATAGGCATAAGGCCATCCTTCATATAAAATAGGGCCAGGGGCTATCCATAGTATTTAGTATATTGGGCAGACTAGATGGGCCAAATGGTTCTTATCTGCCGACACATTCTATGTTTCTATGTTTTGAGAGGGGCGGGAGTAGACAGCTGTGAGTGAGAAGGATAGCCTCCTATTTGAAACTATCTCTGCGCTATTTTTATCGCTGTGATGGGTGAACGTATGTCTATTATGAGAATTTGGTTTCACATTCACACATTCATGTTGTGTCTAACATTTTATATAATACTTTTTTTATATATTTTTTATATATTTTAAGCATAGTTTTCTGAGAATTTTTTAAAAGATTCTTAAAATATTTCTAATACAGTTTTAATAAAGAGTACATATAGGGAATCCATGAGATATGATTGTCTACAATGTATTATGACAGGCAGGCCTATAGAGAATAAACCACAAGCAATGGATAGCTTGGAATAAGAAATATAACAAAAGACTAAAAACGCACCAAAATCGTTAAATTAATACAATAATGCAACAATGGGACATATGGCCATGGTGTTGTAGATGTATTTCATATCCATATATTTAGCTCTTTAGAAATTACACTATTGTTTTAACTAAATATTGAATTATTGGATATAACTGTTTATAGTGTGAGAATGCAATCAGCTGCAATGAAAATAATCTAAGGTAATGTTGCTTCTGAACTAAAGACTATGTAGAATAAAAAACGCATGAATACATAAAAAAACGCAGAAGAACCGCATTGGAATCGCAATGCATGGAGGAGCTGATTTAACAATATTAGATCCACTGGATCCATCCCGGGTTTACTGTGGAGCCCTGTTGGAAGGTAAAGGAATAAAAGCCGGTCAGCTAGCCAGATCTAACAAAGACACTGAGGAAGAAGGCAGATTGACCTTCGAAACGCGTTTGGCGTGGATGAATTGGATCTGGCAATAACCGGCAAAAAACACCAGGGAGCCTGTGAAACCTAATCACCTGTGCTGTGAGAGGCATGAGAAACTCCCACTACAATTAAAGAATTGAATTGTGAACTTGCAACCTACATTCTTAAAGTAATGATGGCCACTCGTTTTTCTTTACTTAGCTGCTTTTTTCTTGCCATAATACAAATTTTAACAGTCTATTCAGTAGGACTATCAGCTGTGTATCCACCTGACTTCTCCACAACGCAACTGATGGTCCCAACCCCATTTATAAGGCAAGAAATCCCACTTATTAAACCTGACACGGCACACCTGTGAAGTGAAAACCATTTCAGATGACTACCTCTTGAAGCTCATCAAGAGAATGCCAAGAGTGTGCAAAGCAGTAATCAAAGCAAAAGGTGGCTACTTTGAAGAACCTAGAATATGACATATTTTCAGTTGTTTCACACTTTTTTTGTTATGTATATAACTCCACATGTGTTAATTCATAGTTTTGATGCCTTCAGTGTGAATCTACAATTTTCATAGTCATGAAAATAAAGAAAACTCTTTGAATGAGAAGGTGTGTCCAAACTTTTGGTCTGTACTGTATATATATATATATATATATATATATATACACATACATAGATATATATATACAAAACTGGGGGACTATATATATATATATATTGTGCAGGGATAAGCTCGGGATCGCCTTTGCTGGGGTCAAAGGACACTTGTCTGTTTCACACAATTCCAACCAGGCACAAAGTTTTAAGCTGGCCTGGAGCCAGGTTTATTGAGCAGGTTGCATAAATAAAGCAACAAAAGAAAAGTCTTGCCTGTCCGGCACTTACTAAACATTAAAGGTTCCTATCTATCCGCTGGAGGGCTTCTCCCGGCCAGCTCACAAAACAAGGCCTCCGCAACCTAGTACTCACAGTTTGCTCACTCACACAGACATGCTTTCTGTGTCCCCAGGCAAAGAGGGAGAGACTGACCTCCTAGCTCTGTTATATCCCCACCCTCAGTGCTACTTCATTAATTACCTCACAGGTGAGATTATTTTACCTGCTACTTACATAGGAGAGGAATCTTGGGGAGATATACCTCCCTTCCACTACATCACTATATATATATATATATATATATATATATTCATAGATGCTTAGGGCACATCCATAAATATATATATATATATATATATATACATATATATATATATATATATATATATATATATAGACAAAACTGGGGATCTGAATGGGCAGCGATAAGCCCACTTAATTATATACATAGAGATGTAGGTTGACAAGGGGGCATACCTACATCTCTATGTATACACCTACACCCCCTGGACAGGCCAATGCAAAAGAGCCAATATATATGCATATATGTAAGGGTATACAGTCATGTGAAAAAATTAGGACACCCTTTGAAAGCATGTGGTTTTTTGTAACATTTTTAATAAAAGGTTATTTCATCTCCGTTTCAACAATACAGAGAGATTAAAGTAATCCGACTAAACAAAGAAAACTGAAGAAAAGTCTTTTCAAGATCTTCTGTAAATGTCATTCTACAAAAATGCCTATTCTAACTGAGGAAAAAGATAGGACACCCTTGCCCCTAATAGCGAGTGTTACCTCCTTTGGCTGAAATAACTGCAGTGAGACGGTTCTTGTAGCCATCTACCAGTCTTCGACATCAGTCTGAGGAAATTTTACCCCACTCCTCAATGCAGAACTTTTTCAGCTGTGAGATGTTTGAGGGGTTTCTTGCACGTACAGCCCTTTTCAAGTCACCCCACAGCATCTCAATGGGATTCAAATCTGGACTTTGACTTGGCCATTCCAGGACTCTCCATTTCTTCTTTTTCAGCCAATCTTTGGTTGATTTACTAGTATGTTTTGGGTCATTGTCATGTTGCATGGTCCAGTTCCGCTTCAGCTTTAATTTTCTAACTGATGGTCTCACATGTTCTTCAAGCACCTTCTGATACACAGTAGAATTCATCGTGGATTCTATGATGGTGAGCTGACCAGGTCCTGCTGCAGCAAAGCAGCCCCAAACCATGACACTTCCACCTCCATGCTTCACAGTTGGTATGAGGTTCTTTTCTTGGAATGCTGTGTTTGGTTTACGCCAAACATGTCCTCTGCTGTTGTGTCCAAATAATTCAATTTTGGACTCATCTGTCCAAAGAACATTATTCCAGAAGTCCTGGTCTTTGTCAACTTTATCTCGGGCAAATGTCAGTCTGGCCTCGATGTTTCTCTTGGAAAGCAAAGGTTTCCTCCTTGCACACCTCCCATGCAAGTTAAACTTGTACAGTCTCTTTCTGATTGTAGAGGCATGTACTTCTACATCAACAGTAGCCAGAGCCTGCTGTAGTTCTCGAGATGACACTTTAGGGTTTTTGGAGACCTCTTTTAGCATCTTGCGGTCTGCTCTTGGGGTGAACTTGCTGGGGCGACCAGTCCTGGGCATGTTGGCAGTTGTTTTGAAAGCCCTCCACTTGTAGACTATCTTCCGGACAGTGGAATGGCTGATTTCAAAATCTTTTGAGATCTTTTTAAATCCCTTCCCAGACTCATAGGCTGCTACAATCTTTTTTTCTGAAGTCCTCTGACAGCTCTTTTGCTCTCACCATGGTGCTCACTCTCACTTCAACAGTCAGGAGCACACCAAACTAAATGTCTGAGGTTTAAATAGGGCAAGCCTCATTCAACATGCAGAGTAACGATCTACTAATTATGTTCACCTGGTGTGATATACCTGTGTGAGATCTGAGCCAATTTAAGAGGGAATACATGTGAGGGTGTCCTATCTTTTTCCTCAGTTAGAATAGGCATTTTTGTAGAATGACATTTACAGAAGATCTTGAAAAGACTTTTCTTCAGTTTTCTTTGTTTAGTTGGATTACTTTAATCTCTCTGTATTGTTGAAACGGAGATGAAATAACCTTTTATTAAAAATGTTACAAAAAACCACATGCTTTCAAAGGGTGTCCTAATTTTTTCACATGACTGTATATATATATATATATATATATATATTTAAATCTAACACTTCCCTCAACAAACCCATTAAATAGAATGAGTCTGTTCTGCCAGCAAAATGGACCAAATGAATGCACGCTTCCTAACTTTTCCTGTGGAGCAATGGTATGCATAAAAAAATTCACAGCAAAATCCATGTCACGTGCAGATTTTCCTGAGAATTTTCTGCAGGTTTCATCCTTTGTATTATAAAATACATAAAAAATTACATGAAGTGCAGATTTTAAATGCACATTTGATTGTTTTTTACATTTGAAATCCATTGTAGACAATCTGCAACAGTACATGAACCCCCTGATTGTAAAGCGTTGTGGAATATGTTGGCGCTTATTGTAACGGTAGCGTCCACACACACACAGGGGGAAGGATAGTGACCAATGTGCCCCACCCTCACCCCTGGCCCTGCCTACTTGCCTCTCGAGCAGGGAAGACAGCCAAAACAAAATACGGAACGTGAACGGACCGGGTCAGAACCAAGAGAGCTACGCAGAGGATCCTACAGAGGATAAAGCAAAGAATGGTCAGGAGAAGCCAAGGTCAAATACCAGGATAGTAAAGAAGTACCAGAGGAGTCAGGTGAGAGCCGAGGTCAAAATACCAGGAGGGATACGCACAGTACAGGAGGAGCAGGCAAAGGATTGTAAGGGAACAGAATCAGGTGAGTATTCAGTAGTCCAACAAATCGCCAGGAACCTAGAATTAACAGGCAACCTGTGGCCAGCAGGCTGCCTGTTAAATACTGACTAGCTGGGGTCATGTGACGTGGCCAGCGTCACATGACCCGCAGCAGGAAGTATAGCCGAGCACCGAGTGCCCAGCTCGGTGCTCAGACCCTGCCTGGTTGCTGGGGAAACTGGGGACGCCGGCCGCGCGGAGTAGACACGCCGTGTGCGTCCTCGCTCCTGCACAGAAACGGGACACTGGCGGCGCTGAGGAGAGTGAGCGCCCCGGTGTGCCGTGACACTTATTATTACTATTATTATTATTATCTGCACTGTGTGGAAGTAACCTACAAGTGTTGTTGAAGTGCCTGATTTATTGAGTGTCTAACCTAATGTTAATAAAACTTCTTAAAATGCACACTCCATTAATTCCACACAGCATTTTGGCTTGTTTATGCATTTTTATTGATTTGATTAAATTTTCATTGGAAAATGAAATCCTATAGAGGTGGGGCTTTATCTTTACATCTGAATATCATAAACCATGTTATTCCATTTTGCATCTCTCTATATGGCAGAAATTAGCTTGCCCTGCTTACAAAAACCAAACAAGCAAGCTGGTTTTAACATGATTTCAAATTGTGTAATATTAACAGAGTTTTCCAGGAATCGCTTCGATGGGATCACATCAAGGTTATTAAAAGAGTCATGTAATAATGTATGGTAGTCATGTAGTATCTTGCATGGTAGGTTAGTAGGTTACATTTTATAATCCATACCAATGGTTTTGCAGATGCTTGTGCAGGAGTATAATAAAAGTAGACCACGGCACTCGCATTTGTGATTTTGAATATTATATTTTCATTTCATTTTTCATTTCATTATTTTCAACATAAATGCAAACTGGGCAACGTTTCGGTCCTAACACGGGACCTTGTTCACGGCCTGGGGTAAAGTAAATATAGCACATCAAGATTTTTGGTACATGATCAATTCAATAATCCTAGAAGTAGTTTGTAGTATTCACATGAAAAAATGTCTAAGAGGTAATATCTAGCATATAAAGACACAGAGGATGTGGAGAGAGTATACAGCAGAGTAGTAGCCATATTACACAGCACCATCTGTAGCAGAGTCACGAAGTGAGAGTGCACAGATGTAAATCAGCAAATTGTGCAGGAGTCACCTGGAGATGCCGCACCCCACTGACTACACGGAACTCTGCACTTTGGCTCAATCAGGCTATGATTTGCTGCTTTGATATCACCACTGGTCCATCATGAAGTCTCATGAGCAACAGGCATGGCTCCCTGAAACAATGCCTGGCCAGATCCAGCTTTCAGCCTTCCCTTGTTATTACGGACAGCTGCAATTTTAATTAAAAAAATCATCCTATTAGGGCTAAAAACTGAGTGATTGATGTCATTTATTCGCCTTAATCAACTGATCGATGGTGGTGCAAGGTGACAGATCCCCACCTATGTGATGTCTCTAGTACTGCCCATAAATATATTCCCAGAAAACTCCTTTAAGCATCGCATGAACATCTATAATCAACTAATAATCTGCATGAAGGATATGTCATAGGGGGAGTTAAACTGGGAGAGTCACTGGTTGAGAAGGATCTAGGTGTATCAGTAGATCATAGACTAAATACCAGCAAGCAGCATGCAATGCCAGTCAGCTGCCTCTAAGGCCAACAAAATTTTGTGGAGTTAGAAAAAGTGCAAAGGAGAGCTACAAAACTCATAAAGGGCCTGGAAGATTCTAGCTATAAGCAAATATTAAAAGAACTGAATTTGTTTAGCCTTGAAAAAAGACGTCTAAGGGGGACATGATTAACCTGTACAAATATATAGACGGACCATACAAAAAAATATCAAGGGAAGCTATTCTGTGTTAAACAAACAAGGGGCCACTCTCTACGACTGGAGAAAAAAAGATTCATCCATAAGAGGTGACAAATATTCTTTATAGTAAGGGCTATGAATTTCTGGAATAGCCTGTCGCAGGAGCTGGTCACAAAATACAGTAGATGGCCTCAAAAAAGGTTTAGATTACTTTTTAATTCAAAATAACATAGAGGCTTATGACAATGTAAATAAATCTTGTTCTACACACCCAATACAAATTGCCATTATACAGCTAATTCCAGCAAACCGTTCTTATTAGGGTGCAAGTGCTGTTTGATACAGGCATTAACAGGGTTTATTACAAGGAAATATTTCTACATTTTATTTGCCCAAGTGCGGTGCAGTTATATGTTCTAAATTTTTGGCTTTTGTTAGTGGGAAAAAAAGGTTTATTAGCCATTGTGTGGCAAAGTGCGAAATTTGTCGTGTATTAGTGGCAAAAGCAAAATATATTTGCCGCTCAGCGGTGCACTTATCTGTTTTAAAGCCCTTTTTTCCATGTACTAGTGGAAAAAGAAAAAATTTGAGGTGGGACGACGAATCTGTCGAATCCACGAATCCCTCGAATCTTGTTGGATTCATGGGATTTGTAAACTAGAATCCCGACGTAATTTAGTCAAATTCGAATCCGACGAATCCCAATATCTGCCGCCATGCCGCACAGCGCGGTGGGCGGGTGTTTTAACAGAGGGAGGAGGGGCTGGGGGCCGGCATCTGGATTAGGAATGACAGCGGGGACTGGTGCAGTCCCTGTATTCTTATGCACCAGTCCCGATCCATCTGTATTACTTACAACATTAAGTTCCGTAGCAGAGAGGAGGCAGGCCTGGAGGGCGGGCTGGCGGCGTGTCACTCACTGCGTCATGCGCCTGCGCCGCCAACTTTATGAATGAAGCAGGTGGCACGGGCCCATGAAGTAGTGAGTGACGCGCCGCCTGCCCATATTCCCAGCCTTCTCTCTCCTCTCTCCTCTCTGCTACGGAACTTAATGTTGTAAGTAATACAGATGGATTACACATGATTATTATATCTTAACAATGCAGGTTAGATAAGATTATACTACAGTGAGCGGGGCCGGTGCATTAGAACACAGGCACTGCACCGGTCCCCGCTGTGATTCCTAATCCAGATGCCGGCCCCCAGCCCCTGTATTGGGGGTCATTCACACTGCAGGGACACTGTTATGGGGCCATCCACAGATCCCCCCATAAGTGTTTGGATCACTTTGTTTCTTACACCGTTCACACAATTCTTATGTACAGGATTCATACGATTCGAGACTCGAAAGATTCGATATATTCGAGAAACTTTTCGGATTAGAAAAAAATTGGATTCGTCCCACCTCTAGAAAAAATATCTTTGCCGCTCAGTGGTGCAGTGAGATATTTTATAGCCCAGTTTGCCATGTATTACTGGCGAAATACAAATATATTCGCCTTTCATCGTAGCGCTTATCTGTTGAAAAGTCTTTTGTGTAAAAATAGAAAAACATTTGGGCCTAATTGCTGTTCTGCAGTGTAGTGAGATATTTTACAGCCCAGTTTGCCATGTATTACTGACGAAATACAAATATATTTGCCGTTAATGGTTGTAGTTATCTGTTGAAAAGCCATTTGCGTAAAAATAGAAAAAAAAATGTGGGTCTAATTGCCGTTCAGCGGTGCAGTGAGATATTTTACAGCCCAGTTTGCCGTGTATTACTGGCAAAATACAAATATATTTAATTTTCATTGTTGTTTTCATTTGTTGAAAAGCCTTTTGTTTAAAAATTGAAAAAAAATGGGTCTAATTGTCATTCAGTAGTGTTGATCGAGCACCGTAGTGCTCGGTGGCTCGGGCCGAACACATTGTGAAATTCGGGTGCCGAGCACCCGAGTATAATGGAAGTCAAGGGGCAGGCCAGCACCTCCAAAGCGTAGAGCGCCAGTTCGTGCCACGTGTCCAGCTTGGACACCCAGTAGTTGTAAGGCACTGAGGGATCATTGAGCCTGCTGGTGAGAGGAGCCTGTAAAAAATTATATGTGAGGGCCTGCTGGTGAGCGGACCCTGTAAAAGTTGACAGGCCACAGCTCTGCGGCAGTGTGCTGTTTGTCACCTAGGCAGAACAGCTTCAGCAAGGCCTGTTGCAGCTTCCCCACTGCAGTGCTACACTGCTTCCAGCTACTGAATGATGACTGACTGGTGCTGCACGCAGATAATTCGGAGGTGGAAGTGGAGGAGGAGGCGGAGGAGGAGAACTGGGCATTGGAGCCACTAACATAGGTGATGGCGGAAACCCTGATGGAATTGGGGCCTGCAATCCTTAGCGTCGGTAGCACCTGTGCCATCCCAGGGTACGAGTCGCTCCCGGCCTCCACAACATTCACCCAGTGTGCCGTCAAGGAAATGTAGCATCCCTGGCTGAAAGCACTTGTCCATGTGTCCGTGGTTAAGTGGACCTTCCCAGTAACTGCCTTGGTCAGGGCTCGTGTGATGTTAAGGGACACATGTTGGTGTAAGGCTGGCACAGCACACCTTGAAAAATAGTAGTGGCTGGGTACTACGTAACGAGGGATGGCCACCGACATCAGGATGTGGAAGGCCTCAGTGTACACAAGCCTAAATGGCAACATTTCCAGGGCCAGTAATTTGGAAATCTGCGCATTAAGTGCTATGGCCTGTGGGTGGGTGGATGGGTATTTGTGCTTGCGTTCAAATGCCTATGGTAATGGCATTTGGATGCTGCGCTGGGACAGGGACGTTGATGTGGTCGCTGATGGTGCTTGCGAAGGTCCAGGTGCATGGCGGGAGGCATCCGGGCCTGTGTCTTGGACAGGGGATTGTCCAGCACATAAAACAGGGGAAAAGGAGGCAGTGGTGTGACCCGCAGACATAGATTGTGGAGCCAGGCGTTCGGCCCACCTATTAGGGTGCTTTAATGCTATGTGGCAGATCAAGCTGGGAAGTTTGCTAGTGTTCACACCTGGCTCATTTTGGTGTGGCACAGGTTTCAAACTACTATTCTTTTGTTGTCCGCACTTTCCTCAAAAAAGCGCTATACTGCCGAGCACCTACCCCTTGGCAAGGGAGATTTACGCAAGGGGGTGCTTCGTGGAAGAGTTGTGGGCCTGTTTGCTGGTGCCAGCCTTCTACCTTTTGCCACCCCACTGCCTCCTCCAGCCTGTTGCAGTGCTGCAGATCCCTCCCCCTCTGTACTGCTCTCCTTGCTCGGCTTGATGCCACCTTACCAGGTTGCGTCAGTGACCTCGTTGTCAAGCACTTCTTCTTCCACTTCCTCACTCTGATCATCCTCCTGATTTGTTGACCTAACCACAACCTCAGTGATTGACAACTGTGTGTCATCCTCTTCCTCAACCTCTTGAGACAGTAATTGCGGTTGAGTCATTGGCAACTGTGTCTCATCATCATCCACCTCATTAAACACTAATTGCCACTCCTCAGCTACCTCTTAAGGCTTAGTACCTCCATGTGCTGATCATAGCGATGCTCGAGCCGAACAGGTATTTGGCTGAGCATGCTCGCTCAACACTACCGTTCAGCGGTGCAGTGAGATATTTTATAGCCCGGTTTGCCGTGTATTACTGGTGAAATACAAATATATTTGCCGTTCATGGTTGTAGTTATCTGTTGAAAAGCCTTTTGTGTAAAAATATAAAAAAATTAGGGTCTATTTGTCATCAGTGGGGCAGTGACATATTTTACAGCCCAGTTTGCAGTGTATTACTGGCAAAATACAAATATATTCGCCTTTCATCGTTGCAGTTATCTGTTGAAAAGCCTTTTGTGTAAAACTATAAAAAAAATTAGGGCCTAATTGCCGTTCAGCGGTGCAGTTATATGCAGCAAAGCACTTTTCCCGGGATAGACCGAATTATGTAGTGGTGACATTTTTTATGTGAAGCAGGCTTTTTTTATTTTTTATTGCTGGGTGATAGTAGACTTTCTTCTGTATGAACCGAATTCCATTATCCTTTCATTGGTGACATTTTTTATTTTAACCATGTTTTCTTCTGGAAAATTGACGGGCGATTGTACAACTCCTTTAGCCGTATGGACCGAATTACGTAGTGGTGAAATTTTTTATGTGAAACAGGCTTTTGGGGGGAAAATTTCTGGGTGATAGTAGACTTTCTTCTGTATGAACCGAATTTCAATATCCTTTCATCCGTGACATTTTTAATTTTAACCATGTTTTCTTCTGGAAAATAGATGGTGATTTTACAACTCCTTTTGCGGTATAAACAAAATTACATTGTGGTGAAATGTAATCTTCTTCCTCAACCTCTTGAGACAGTAATTGCGGTTGAGTCATTGGCAACTCATCATCATCCACCTCATTAAACACTAATTGCCGCTCCCCAGCGTCATGTTCTTGTGACTCTGCATGCTGAAGGGGTTGGGGATCGGGGCACAAGATCTCAGGTCCCTCTTCAAACGTGCTTGGCGAGAGGGCCAAATCAATGGCAATGAAAATAGGTCCTCGGAACATCCAAGTGTGGGATCACTTGTTTTGCCAGACTGTAAATGGGGGGAGGAAGGAGGATTAGGGTGAGGATTGTGTGGACCAGACTCCTGGCTACTGACACTGGACTTGGTGGAAGACAGGGTGGTGCTTAACCAACTGGAAGCACTATCTGCTGCAATCCAACCGACCACCTGCTCGCACTGAACTGCCATCAAGAGTGGTGTCCTGTGCCTCCCTGCAAACTGGGACATGAAGCTAGGTATCTTGGATGATTGTTTTTCTCGTGCTCTGGCAGCAGGAACAGTTTCAACGCGCCCAGGGCCACGGCCTCTGCGTGCACCATCAGCATCACGGCTACTTCCCCGTCCCTTAATGCTCGCCTTCTTCATATTAAATGTTATATGCAGGCTTGACACACAAGATGTGGCACGGATGTCACAGTTCACAGCAAGCACAGTATATGGAAAAAATACATAAAAGTATGGAAAAAGGAAAATAGATTTCACTTATAAATGAATAGATTGGACTGGCACTCTGTATGTGTGGTATAATATGGATAAAATGAATAAAAATGTACAATATAGAGTGATCACACAATTTAATCCACAAAACTCAAATTACAATAAAATCACCAAAATACATGATTATAAAACTTGAATATAAAAATAAGATCTTATTTTTATATTCAAGTTTTATAATCATGTATTTTGGTGATTTTATTGTAATTTGAGTTTGTGATTTGGTAGCCCAAAGCAGGAGTGGGTACAAAACACAGAAGACATGCAACTATTCCATTTACGTGTCATCTCTGTTTTTGATCCTCTCCTGTTTTTTTTTACATTAGCAATACTGATGGATTACTGACCAAATGGTGAACATGTGAATGCGGATTCTCAAAAGACAGTATCTGTTTTTTGGGTGTTGTTTTTATAACAGATCAGGCGAAGGGCAAAATAATCAGTGACGTCAACACAAACTTACTCCTGACACCCTCTCCACTCTGTCAGGGGGGCACTACTTGTATCAGCTTGTAAAAGAACAGGTTCTGTAGACATCTATGTGGAATCAGCTGCCGACGGTGTAAAAGGAGTGCTCTTCTTCTTGGTGCTAACATCGACCTGTAAGGCTGAGTTCATACTAGAGTAATTTGGTCAGTTTTGGTCCTGTGACTGCCAAAATAAGTGAAGTGTGCAGTGATTCTAAGTGCAACGCCTGTCATCTGCATGTCATATGGACTCACAGTATTATGTCATTACCAAAGCAGACTCCCTATGCATGTTACTGCAAGGCACAGTGTTCTACACCACTATAAAGGCTCTGTACAGCCAGGAAATAGCCGTTTTTTAAATGTAATTAGCTGCTAATTTATTCGGATCAAACCAAATTTTTCCCCAAAATTCGTCAAACTGGCGAATCAAGTTTTTAAAAAATTCGCTCATCTCTAGTTACAGCCAATAACACTATTTTAGACAACTGTATGCTTCTAACTTTGCAAGAAGGCCTTTTTATGTCCCAGCATGACTATGCCCCTTGTCAGCTCAATAGTAGTAGGCACAGCAGTCTGAGACAGTGACACAATGGCACAGTTCACACAGGGATTTGCCTGTTTTCTTTATTCTCATCCACAAACAAAATATAAGACCTTTATATTCAGGCAAAGATACAAAATTAATTCCTGTTCGGCTGAGCACTAACTAAACATAAAATCACCCTTTCTATACGGGCGGCCTACTACCAGCAACACGACACAATTCAAAATAAACTCACAGTGTCCTTTTTTTGTTGCTTTAGCAGACTTCTGTAGCAATGGTGAAAGCCAGTCAGTTCAACCAGTCCCCACCCAGACATGCTTATAGGGCAAACTTTTATAGCCCAGAAATGAGCTGAGCTCCATCACCTGGCTGAGAGCTCTATATGAAACCTGTTCTGGACAGGAAGGGAATGAGGAGCCCCGCTACCAACCTGCATCCTCATTCTATTAAAATACAGGCCGACAACACAATTTACCAAACTCCTCAGCAAACTATGCTTTGCTAAGGCAGACCATCTTTTCCTGGATTTCTGATATCTCACCCAGGTTTCCTAGTTGAGATATCCACCTCCTGTAGCATAGTACATGGTATATGAAAGAAACCTAGGGGAAATATAACGATTCTCTACTACTTTTCCAGTCACTCTCTCACATCCTGTACACAAAAAGAGACCTTTAAAGACATGATTTGCCCGCTGTTACGTGACGAGATGTTCAACAAGCTCATACAGGTGTGCTGATCAGTTGTCCACATTCTTTTGGCCATATAGAGCTGATAATAGTTCCACCACTATGATATGCACTTTTGGACTTTCACTGGGGATTTCCAAAATGTGATAAATGCATCCATTGTAATAAGACATTTCTTATATGAAACTGTCACGAGGGTGTCAAGAGCCACGTCTGACTCCGTTATACCCGGGGTCAGGAAGTTGCAGCGGGTGGCTGCACGCTCTATGTCTAAAGATAGTGCTGTTACTTAATGGTAGCTTGCTGGGTTTGTCTTGCAATCCTTTTTGTCTCACTCAGGGATCCGTAGCTTCTTCTCCTCAGCTGTTTCTTGTCCAGCACTCCCAACCTCCTTATATTGCCCTCTCCCACTTCTCTGGTTGCCAGATATAGAGCTTCCTGCCTGGACTTCTATACTGACCCACTGGAGCTGAGTTGCTGTTATCCCTGGTTGTCGTACCAGAGCATTACCCTCCGGATCCCTGTTGGTTGTTTGTTGTCCACCTGGGACTATATGTTTTGTCAGTATTGTCTGTCTTCTCCCTAGTGTTTCCCTTTAGTGTTAGTGGTGCGGACTAGTGTTCCCACCTCCCTATTCACTACGTAGGGCTCATCTTAGGGAAAGCCAGGGTTTAGGAATGTGATCGACGTACGGGTGAGAAACCCGTCTAGGGACGTCAGGGCAGTCAGGTGCCAGCCTCAATGTGAGTTAGGGGTCACCATCTTTCCCTCTCCCTTGGACAGGGCCTTCCTTTTCCCTCCCTTTGCTTCACGTATGTAATCGGCACGCCTGTCGTGATAGAAACAGACAGTGTATTATTAGTATATAAGTGCTCAACTGCCTTACTCTCTTAGTTGCAGTTATGTAGGTAAATTTGGGAGATGTTTAAATGCAAATCATGAAATAAAACCTGATAAGTGAAAACAATACAAAAAATGCACAGTGCTAGTAATCTGTTACAGAGTAAGAATTGGAGGATGGATTTTAGGAAAATATACACAACTGTTGTTCATTTATTGATCCCTTGAGTTTGTTATCGTTACATAAAATATCTGATGTAAATTTTTAATTAGTGTATAAGAAATACCTGCGGGTAAATGTAGATAAGTGCGATAGATAATACACCTGAGTCATATTTGTTAGCTAAGTATGAGATGCCAGATAATCTAATTTAGATTGATGAGATTAAGGTTAGAGTAGATCAGGGGTGAATCATCTGGCAATCTACTGTGTTTTCTGCTGTTAAGAGTGTTTGCAACTTTATAAACAAATACCACATGCTCTTTTGCTTTACTAGAGGGACATTTCCTTAAAAAACAGGATTTTTTTATGTTCAATATTCATAAAAACATTCATTAAAATTTTTGGATGTTTTGCTTTTCATTTTGGCAGTACTATAAAATTTGTAACTATATATGGAATCCATTTTCAGTTTACAAGGGAGATATGTTATCTGTTAGTATAATCGTAGATTAGTAGAATTGGGATAACAGTGTGATAGTGCTGTTGTTCTCTTGATAGACCCAGATACAGATGTTCAAAGAAGAGAATCTCACTTATCAGTGTAATATCTGATGCTCTAATTAAGTTACTCTCCCCCTTTTTTCTGTGGCTGCAGTGAATAGCCTAACTTTTATTATTTTATTTTAGGGGTAAATATAAAAAAAAAAATAATAATAATGTAACATTATTTTGTGGGATTTATTTTTACATTGTTCAATGTGTGATAACTTTATTCTGTAACTACAATCATGATGACTCCTAATTTATATATATTTCTATATATTTTTTTCTTATTTCCTGCAGGCTGGGATCTTCCACACTGCCCTCCTCCCCTCCTCCAGGCTGAAGGGGAGAGGGCTTTTAAACTCTTCATATCTTGGGCATATCTAAAACTGGCAATCTAAGCTTTAAAACAAGACCAGAATCATTGCATTATCCTCACTATAGCAGTTTGAAATGGAGTGGGAAGTGAAAGCAGCCGAAAGTGAAAGTTTCCAAAGTAGTCCACCCCCAACCCCCTCACTCTGCTGCCCAAGTTCTGCTGGGACTACTGTCCTTTTCTCAAAGCTGTTAAGTGGTTAGATGAGCTGGCCACCTTCAGGCTACTTGTGATCAGTGTGTAGGTAAGATGACAATATATAGCCTTTGTTGACATTCTGCACCATTTTCTATATTTTATAAGGTATGCCCCCTTGTTTGCCAAGTGCTGTCCATAAAATGTCTGCTGATGGAGGGTCTTGTGACCATGAAATCACCTCCATGTAATGTCATACTTCAACACACTGCACCTGCTCTAAAATCCCAAGTGTGGATGGCAGGTGCAGTGTATTTAAATGGAGAAGACATCACATGGAGGTGATTTGTGTGTTCACATGACTCCCCATCAGCAGCCATTTCATGGACAAGACCTCTGTGTGGACAGCACAAGAGACTTGGCAAAGAAGGAGGTATACCTTATGAAATATAGAAAATGATGCAGAATATGAATTTAATATTAGCTTACAAACACATTGACCAACAGTAACCAGAAAGTGGCCAACCCCATTAATGAATATAACAGAGTTTTGAAACAGGCTTGGACTGGCCCACAGGGGTACAGGTAAATCATCCAGTGGGCCCCTAGTCTCCCACCCCCTGCGCAAGTGGCACACAACACAGTTGACTTACTGCACTGCATACATATATTCAATGTACAGCACCTCAACCAGCCTATGTTCATATAACAAAATGGATAGATTATTAAAGAAACTCCCCAGTTTTTTATTACAGACCCGATCAGAGCTGAGATGACTTCTAGGTAAAGAGGAAAGCTAGCCAGTATCCTCTTTTCCCCAGGACCTACCTTCTCAAAGTTGCTGCAGGGACCCCCATATTCAATCATTTGGTAGCATCTTGCTGCTGTGTGATCAGGTAATATTTGAATGTATCCGTACAGTGGGCCCCCAAAATAAATTTTACTGGTGGGCCATACAGTAGGCACCCCAGTCTGACACTGGTTAGAAATGTTGGAAATATCAATATAAAGCTGTGAGGAAATCCCTGAAAAGACTGCAATTACAGACAATTATGACTGATGGATACAATCTACAGTATGCATTGCAGTGCATTGTGTTATTTCCCTAACCCTATAATACTTTACAACTACCTTGTTGGATTGCAGAAAAAGTGAAATCTATGCACTAGGGATCATATTTTCTAAACTATAAGCATCATTTTAAACTGTAACCTTATCTGATGATCATTGATGACAACATACCGATTCCAAAGATTGCCTCAAGTAAACCGTAAACAAGGCAGGACCATCTGCATCAAAAACACAGAAAAGTGTTGTGTCTTCAGCAGAACTACCATAGATAAGTGCAAAATCTGTAGCATCCACCGTATTATACTGTATACTGGTTATACATTCATACAAACTGCATTAAAAGTTCTGTTCCTTTTAAGTTATTTGCATTACATTTATTTATGTTTAAATACAGTTTGCTAGCACAGAAAAGCAACCATACCAGTTTTTTAGGGGGTAATAGTGATTCTTTAAAGAATGCTACATTTCTTTCCTGCTTGTTAGCACAGTATTGTTAAAATATTATAAATGGTATGCAGAAATTTGGCATATATTTCCTTGTAATGTACTGTAAGTGTTTAAGTATAGGCAAATTAATAAGATACATTTTGTGCAATTATATTTAACAATCTTTGTTGGTAAGCTTTTGCTGTAGAATTCTTTACAATATCTGCCTGCTGACTCACAATGACCTCAAAGGGGTATTCAAAAGCTTTAATATTGATGGCTTATCCTCAGGATAGCTCATCAAAATCAGACATGCGGCAGGGGTCCAGCACTCCACCAATCAGCTATTTCAGGCTAGCTATGGTGTAGGAACTACACAGCTCAGTCCATTGTGCAGTGGATGAAACTTATAATCAGAGCACTGGTCCCATCAAATTGAACGGGAGCAGTGCTGAGATTAAAAGTTCTGTCTTACTACACAATGGCTTCTCTGAAACAGATGATTGGTGGGGGTGCTTGGGGTCAGACCACTGCAAATTAGAAATTGATGGCCTATCCTGAAAATAGGCCATCGAAATAAAAATCCAGGAAAATCCCATAAACATGAAAGTGGTTCAGTTGTATATATACAGTTAAGTCATATTATTAACACCAGTTCACTAGTGTTGGTCCAGCACCAAAGTGCTCGGGTGCTCGAGTAGAACACCTTGGGATGATCAGGTGCTCGGTAGAGCACCCAAGCACAATGGAAGTCAATGGGAGAACTCGAGCATTGAACCAGGCACCCCCTGCTCTGAAGAAGGGAGGGTTCTGGTTCATAGAAAAAGGTCAGAAATTGATGGAAACACCACTGAAATGGTTCAGGAACAGCATGGGGAGGATGTCTGGATGCATCTTGGACTCCCAGGTCACTGCTGGGAAAGATGTTGTCCGAGTAGTAAGCCACTTTTACGGACTGAAAATAATAGAAAATGGAAGATAAAATTGATTTTAGAGGAAAAATTGTTAGGAAACATTCTTTCTGTATATGTCCTTGTATATAAAGTGCTACCAAAAATTACAAGGAAGAGGCACTCTGATACAACCTGTATATCACATAAAGGAGGGCCTCATTCACATTGTGATACAATTGTTCAGGTAGTGGGACTCCTACACCACTCATAAAGCCTATGCACTAAGGGAAGGGGCTGAGAAAAATTACAAGGAAACTACACTCCAATACACCCTTTATTACACCTAAAGGGGGGAATCATACACACCCTTGAAAAATTGTGATGGATGGCCTGCTGGTGATTCTCAAAAACATTAGGAGCAAGGGCCTCCTGCTGAGCTGACAATCTAATACATTTTGTGGGCGAATGCCTGCTGCTGAGCTGACCATCTAAAAAATGTTGTGGTCGAGGGCCTGCTGCCGAGCTGACCATCTAAAGATTTTTGTGGGCGAGTGCCTGCTGCCGAGCTAATAAATTTTGTGGGAAAGGGCCTGCTGCGGAGCTGACCATCAAAACATGTTGCGGGCAAGGGCCTGCTGCTGAGCTGACCATCTAAAAAATGTTGTGGGTGAGGGCCAACTGCCGAGCTGACCATCTAAAATATTTTGTGGGCGAGGGCCTGCTGCCGAGCTGACCACCTAAAAAAGTTTGCGGGCAAGGGCCTGCTGCCGAGCTGACCAGCTAAAACATTTTGCGGGCAAGGGACTGCTGCCGAGCTGACCATCTAAAACATTTTGCGGGCGAGGGCCTGCTGCAGAGCTGACCATCTAAAACATTTTGTGGGCGAGGGCCTTCTGCTGAGCTGACTATCTAAAACATTATGGTTGAGGGCCTGCCGCTGAGCTGACCCTCAAAAACATTATGGGTGAGGGCCTGCTGGTGACCCTCAAAAACATTATGGGTGAGGGCCCGTTGCTGAGCTGACCCTCTAAAACATTAGGAGCGAAGGCAGCCTAATAACCATGTTTATATGATGGAGGAGGAGGAGGAGGACGGGAATAGGGAGATTGAACCATATACCCTTTTTAGTGGTGGAAAGGGCGCATGGGAATACATTGTATTCAATACAACACAAAAGACAAATTTAAAGTGCATTTATGTTCAGCCGCTTTCCTCTGGTGGATGCGCTTATCAGTTATTATACTAAATACACGCTCTGACAAAATGCTGGTGGCGGGGAAGGCCAGCACCTCCAAGGCATAGAGTGCCAGTTCGCGTCACGTGTCCAGCTTGGACACCCAATAGTTGTAAGGCACACAAGGATCACTAAGGACGCTGACATGGTCTGCTACGTACTCCTTCACAGTTATCGCAGTAATGCCAGCAGCCAACATGGCTACGGCTTTACAGTGAATGGCAGCACTTACCCGCACGTTTATTGGCTGCGTAGCAGCCAACAAACGTGCGGGGAGGAGACTCGAGCATTGCGCTCGAGCGCACGTGGTATTAACCGAACATGCTCGACCAACACTACACTTCACACTTTCAACGTCAGCAGCGCGTAGCTCATGAATTGTCATGAGCTGCCAAATTAATCAGAGTTGCCAAAAAGTATGATTATTGGCTTTCGGGCCAAAAGTGGTAAGATTTCTGAAACTTCTCAGTTTGTGAACTGTTCACGTGCTGCAGTGGTAAAAGTGTATCGTGAGTGGGCAAATAGCACCAATGCAAATAAGTGAAATGGAAACTGCAGAGCACCATGTGTCATTGTCCACATGCTATAGTGGAGCAGCTCACTGCCAAAATGAACCAGGGGACTACCAGACTTGTTTGTAAAACAACAGTTCAGCGACTTCTAATGTATATGGGGCTCCAAAGGAGATAGATGGTTACTGAACCTCTGCTACCGAAGTTGCATCAGAAAGTTTTGATCAAGCCTACTTCCACAGGAAAACTTGTGGTCAGTTCTCAAAGATATTTGGAACAAATTTCCTGTCCAGTACCTTTAAAAACACTGTGCAAGTGTCCCTAGAAGAATTGAAGCTGTTTTTAAGGCAAAGGGTGGTCACATCAAATATTGGTGTGAAACTGAGAATGATGGTTTGAATTTCTAATTGAGAGACAGCATACGTAAGTGCAGTTATGTTATCTGGGCTAAGAGTGGGGAGTTGTAAGGAATTTAGAAATAAGTTGATGAGTTCAGGGTGTTCAGAGTTGAGGGGGGATGTGTTGGTCCCTTATAATTATAGAGTTTTGAGTTTAGCTTTAGTTTAGCTTTGTCTTGCGTATCTGTATGAATAATATTGTGTTCGACTTTAATGGAGGGGATGTGAGTCTTCTCTCCAGTTTTACATGAACTTACCTCCTTTGCTACAGTATGCATAAATCTTGTGTTCAAAATATAGGTGTTGCTTAGATGAGAATCTGTTGTAGTTTGGTTCATAATTCAGTGAGCCTTTTCTGAGCTGCGGACCTATGGGAAAGTTTGCAAAACGTTTTAATTAAACTATCTGTAATAGAAGTGAGTCAATTTGCTTTTGTTGCTCCCCCCACTGCACCTCCAGGTTACGCGGATTAAAACATTTGGCGGGGAATGTTGGGTTCAGCCAATAGCAGGCAGCTATGGGAGCAATGAGTAGGGAATAGAAATTGGAAGCAAAGAAGACTCTCTCCAATGAGATGGGAAGGAATTTACCTAATTGAAAGAGTTGCACATAAAACAAAGCACTCAGTGCAACACAAACTAAAAAAAAAAAATGAAAGTGCTAAGAAAATTGTATATTTAAGATGAAAAATGTGCATGTAGAGAGTGTCATCTTCAAAGGAGTGAACTACATGAACATTTTAAAGGCTACTCAATAAGAGAAGAATGGATAGACATATGATATTCAAGAAGACTACATTTTCATGAATTTGGTGTTTGTATCATTCAGAATAGGTTTTGTATTAACCAGAAAACCAGACAGTCTGGTTTCAATCTTTGGTAAACACAACTGGGTTTTGTTTTTTTTATGGGTAAGTGTTTGCTTGCCAGCCAGGAATATGAATCCTTCACTGTGCAGCATTGCAAGGGCTTTCCATCTGTCACATGGCGAGACAAGCTGTCAAACTAATTTAGTGTGTTTTTTTTTCACCTGTGGCAATATCAGAGCATACTATTAAACAAATAATTAGTGTAATTTTACCACTCTATCTTTGCAGTTTTAATTCTGTGATATCAGATATTTAATTAACAAATTTTTGCATGGTGCTAACTAAACAATTTTCCTGGCATTCAAAGAAAATACTGGAGTCTGGTGTTTTCGTCTCTAAATCATCAATTTATTTAGACTATTGGGGAAATTATTGATAAAGTAAATAAGATAAAAATAGTTCCAAAGGTATCCATAGTTAGTTATAATTTATCCAAAGGAGGGTTAAATAACAGTGGAATGGAGCTCTGTTTTGGAGATGATTTCTGGAAGGAGCTGATTTGTTTCTTTTCCAAGTACATTACTGAACTTTACATCATTGCCTCCTAATTTAAGGGTGTCAGCACTACCTCTGGCAGTAGCAGTTAATTAGGCAGATTATAGGAGGAGGTCATAGTATAGCAGAGGTAGACCTGCCCTTCTGTATGTTGTTAATCCGCAATTAAACATACATAGCTAGTTGGAAACAAGGGATAATTGGAAAGGAATCCAGGAAGAACTGCAGTAGGAGTTATATAGTATGGTAGAAAAAAACACAAGTCCATCAAGTTCAACCAAGTGATGGTGTCACGCTGGACAGGATACAAGATACACAGAATACAACAAAACAAATGTCTAGGCAAGAAGCTGGGGATAAAGGTCACCTCCTGACGAATCCCTACCAGCTCTCGCTAGACTTCTATACCCACATTCAGACCCTGAAGGTGGGAATGAACGTGTCCTCGTGCCTAGGCTGAAAATTGTTAGGTAACATTCTTTCATATATATTTACTTGTATATAAAGTGCAAGTGCTGCCAAAAATTACAAAGAAGAGGCACTCCGATACAACCTGTATATCACATAAAGGAGGGCCTCATTCACATTGTGGTACAATTGTTCGGGTAGTGGGACTCCTACACTCATAAAGCCTATGCACTAAGTGAAAGGGCTGCCAAAAATTACAAGAAACCGGCAATCCAATATACCCTTTATTACACATAAAGGACGGCATCGTACACACCCTTGAAAAATTATGATTGATGGCCTGCTGGTGACCCTCTAAAACATTAGGGGTGAGGGCCTGCTGCTAAGCTCACCATCTAAAAATAAATTGTGGGCGAGGGCCTGCTGTCGTGCTGACCATCTAAAAATTTAGGGGTGAGGGTCTGCTGCTGAGCTGACCCACTAAAACATTATGTTTAAAGGAAGATGTTGCGCTGCCTCACTTGGCTGTGAGGATACGACAGCTTTTAGGTGATGCCAAACAACGAGGTTCCATAGGAGGACAATCTCGGTCACAAAATCACCCCTCTGTAGATATAAAGGTGCAGGCACATAGTGAAGGTCCACCAATGTTTCCAATGGTAATAGCTTTTATTATACTCACAAAGGTATAAGATCAATAGGCATAAAACAGAATAAAATCTCTGTAGTTTATATCCTATCCTGATCAAGCCCTTTGAATCACAGCCAAGTGAGGCAGCGCGACACCTTCCTTTCAACTGTTTGTTGAATGTGAATAAGCCCGCTTCACACTGTAGTCTGCGACGCCAAAAAAGAAGAAAACACAGTGGTGAACTCTATCTTTTTTATTATTTTGTTCTGTTGTGTTATTTGTTATTTTATTTTATTGAAGAGACCACTAAAACATTATGGTTAAGGGCCTGCTGGGGACCCTCAAAAACATTAGGGACGGGGGCCTGCTGCTGATCTTACCATCTAAAACATTATGGGCAAGGGCCTGCTGGCTACCCTCTAAAACATTAGGGGTGAGGGTAGCCTAATAAGCATGTTGATATGATGGAGGAGGAGGACGAGAAAAGGGAGATTGAACCATATACCCTTTTTAGTGGTGGAAGGGGTGCATGGGAATACAGTGTATTCAATATACCTTAAAAGCCAAATTTAGAGTGCCTTTATGTTCAGCTGGTGGAGTAGAGAAGTCAGGGGCAATCCAGGCCTTTTTTTTTTTAAGAGTCAACCGGTCAGCATTTTCAGTTGACAGGCGAATGTGCTTATCAGTTATTATGCCCCCAGCAGCACTGAATACATGCTCTGACAAAATGCTGGCAGGCGGCAGGGGAAGCATCAGTTCATGCCTCGCATCCAGCTTGGACACCCAATAGTGGTAAGGCACACAGGGATCACTGAGGATACTGACACGGTCTGCTAAGTACCCCTTAACCATCATCCAAAATGTTCCCCTCCTTGTGAATCTAGGCCGCGCATCAGGTTAAGGGTGCTGGCGGGGTGTCATAAAACTGTCCCAGGCCTTGGAGAGTGTTGCCCTTCCTCTGTTGTGTGCTGCTGTTGCCTGAGGGTCAAGGGAAAGGCAGCGTAACATAAAGTCAGCCATGTGTACCAGAGTCCCAACAGGCAAGACTTCGCTGTCTTCATCAGGAGGTTGACTCTCAATCTCCCCATCCTCTTCCTCCTCTTCTACCCATCCACGCTGAACAGATGGAATAAAACTTCCACGGGTACTACCCTCTGTAGCGGAGGCAACCGTCTCCTGCTCTTCCTCCTCCTCATCATAATCATTAAATTTGCGCTGAGAAGACAAACTTAGGCTGGTCTGGCTATCGCCCTGTGTACTTTCTTCCCCAATTTCCACCTCTTCCACATGCAAAGTGTCCTCCTTAATTGTGAGCAGCGAACATTTGAGTAGACACAGAAGTGGGATGGTTACGCTGATAATAGCGTTATTGCAGCTCACCATCTGTGTTGATTCCTCAAAGTTGCGTAAAATTTCACAGAGGTTAGACATCAATGCCCACTCTTCGCTTGTGAAAAGCAGAAGCTGACTGGAAAGGTGATGACCATGTTGTAGCTGGTATTCCACTACTGCCCTCTGCTGCTCACAAAACCTGGCCAACATGTGGAACGTCGCGTTCCAGCGCGTGCTCACGTCGCACAACAGTCAGTGAGATGGCAATTGCAAGCATTGCTGCAGCATTGCCAAACTGGCGGAAGCTGTCGATGACCTGCGTAAATAGGCACACACGTGGCGCACCTTCACTAGTAGCTGAGGCAAATTGGGGTAGGTTTTGAGAAACCGCTGAACCACTAGGTTGACCTCATGGGCTAGGCATGGTATGTGTGTGAGCTTGCCGAGCTACAAAGCCGCCACCAAGTTACGGCCATTATCAGACACAACCATGCCTGGTTGTAGGTTGAGTGGCGAGAGCCACAGCTCAGTCTGGTTCCTTATCCCCTGCCACAGCTCTGCAGCGGTGTGCTGCTTGTCACCTAAGCAGATCAGTTTAAGCGCGGCCTGTTGCCGCTTCCCCACTGCAGTGCTATACTGGTTCCAGCTACTGACTGATGGTTGACTGGTGCTGTAAGATGATAATTCAGAGGTGGAAGTGGAGGAGGAGGCGGAAGAGGAGTAGGGGGGGGTTGCAGCCGGTAATGTAGGTGGCGGCGGAAATCCTAATGGAAGTAGGGCCCGCAATTCTTGGTGTCGGTAGCACCTGTGCCATCCCAGGGTACGACTTGCTCCTGGCCTCTTCCACTTCCTCACTCTGGCCATCCTCGAATTGTTGACCTAAGAACAACCTCACTTATTGACAACTGTGTCTCATCCTCATCATGAACCTCTTGAGACACTAATTGCGGTTCCACACCATCATCTTCTTCTGACTGTGGATGCTCCAGAGTTTGGGAATCAGGGCACAAGATCTCCTCATGTCCCGCTTCAAGCGGGCTTGGCAAGAGGCCCAAATTAAGGAATGGCGATGAAAACAGCTCCTCAGAATATCCGAGTAAGGGATCACTTGTTTGCCAAGACTCTCCATGGTGGGTGGAAGGAGTTTCCAACCGACCACCTAATCGCACTGGTCTGACTTCGAGTGTGGTGTCCTGCGCCGCCCTCCAAACTGGTACATGAAGATAGGTATCGTGGATGAGTGTGTTTCTTGTGCTCTGGCAGCAGGCACAGTTTCACAGCATCTGCGTGTACACTTCCCCATCCCTTACTGCTCGCCTTGTGCATATTAAATGGTATATATGCTTGCAAGTATGTCACACGTACAGTAGCGCAGATTTTTTAAGTGTATGCGCAAATAAAATACACGAATTAGAGATGGCCTTGCGGTTCGCCTGGTGTTCCTTTCGCGGCAAACTTTGCGTGTTCGCGATTCGCAGAACATGCGAACATATGGAGATATTCGCGCCCGCCATATTCTTTTACATTGTTAAGAACTTTGATCCATGACACATCCATCAGGTGGTACAGGACAGCCAGTTGAGATGTTTCAGCACATGGACATACAGCACATGGATTTGATAAATAAACCTTATATGGCCGCCATTTAACATTCAGTGTTTTGCCAGTGTAGGGAGAGGTTGCTGTGTGGAGCAGGGACAGGCTGTTAGGGACACCAAACGCTAGCTAATAGGGCCACAAAAGTCCTTTTAAGGACTGGTATAGGTGTGCTATCGATTGGTGTGATACACAGAGGGGTGCGATATACTTATAATATACTTTTATAATGAGCCAAAAACACATAGATCTATATAGTGATCACCTGGTAGTCAGGGGCCTAGGGGCTAGGGGCTTACTAGAGCCATTTTTATATAGGGTAAGGTTCCGGACGGGGTCACTCTTATAAGGGCGGGTGGTCTGTGGTTAGGCTATCAGGGCCAGAATAGCACCCCCCTGTAGGGCAATATCAGGGACAGTTCTTTGCCGACCCTGTCCTTCAATACCACATCATCATCTAGCCCAGGGATAGATGTTTTTTGCTTTCCCTCCGGGAATCATGGATGTGCTCTGGAACCCCCCGGATTGTGGTAGGACATATGGTTTCTGATTTGCTGCCGACGAGCATCTGATTTAGTGCCGTTTTGCTTAACTTTAATAATTTAATTTATTTTTATTTTGAGGAATATCTTTTCCATTCACACGTCCGCGAAATGGGTCCGCATCCGTTCCGCAATTTTGCGGAACAGGTGCAGGCCTATTCATTTTCAATGGGGCCGGAATGTGCTGTCCGCATCTGCATTTGCGGAGCCGCACTTCCGCATCCGTGCTTCCGTTTCCGAAAAAAATAGAACATGCCGGTGTCCGTGTTTTGCGTATCCACAAAACTCTTACGGACGTGTGAATGGACCCTCATAGTAACATTATTAAAGGTTACGTTTTATCTTTATGTACAGTACAGACCAAAAGTTTGGACACACCTTCTCATTCAAAGAGTTTTCTTTATTTTCATGACTATGAAAATTGTAGATTCACACTGAAGGCATCAAAACTATGAATTAACACATGTGGAATTATATACATAACAAAAAAGTGAGAAGCAACTGAAAATATGTCATATTCTAGGTTCTTCAAAGTAGCCACCTTTTGCTTTGATTACTGCTTTGCACACTCTTGGCATTCTCTTGATGAGCTTCAAGAGGTAGTCACCTGAAATCAGGGGCGGACTGGGCCGGGGGGCAGGGGGGCAATTGCCCCCCGGGCCTCTCTGGCAGCTCATTGTCCCGGCCGGCTGGGCTGGAATGATATGTCACTGCAGCCTGCGGAGGGAGACGGGGAGCGGGGGAGGCGTGCGGCCAGCAGCCTATCAGAGAGGCCGCTGGACCGGCGCAGGCGATGCGATGACGTCATCGCGCCGCCTGACTGAGCCGCTGTGCGGCCGTAAAGTAAGGACATCGACAGCAGCGCTGGAGGCGGGACGGGAGTATTTCAGTGAAGGTGCTGGAGGTAGGAGGTAACTGATAGGGGGGCCTATCTGGCTACTGGCTACTGGCACATTATAGGGGGGGGCCCTATCTGGCTACTTGCACATTATAGGGGGGCTCTATCTGGCTACTGGCACATTATAGGGGGGCCCTCTCTGGCTACTGGAACATTATAGTGGGGGGGCCTATGGGCTACTGGCACATTTTAGGGGGGCCCTATATGGCTACTGGCACATTATAGGGGGCCCTATATGGCTACTGGCACATTATAGGGGGGTCTCTATATGGCTACTGGCACATTATAGGGGGGCCCTATATGGCTACTGGCACATTATAGGGGGGCCCTATCTGGCTACTGGCACATAATAGGGGGGCTATGGCTACTGGCACATTAGGGGGGGTATGGCTACTGGCACATTATAGGGGGGGCTATGACTACTGGCACATTATAGGGGGCCCTATATGGCTACTGGCACATTATAGGGGGGCCCTATATGGCTACTGGCACATTATAGGGGTGCCCTATCTGGCTACTGGCACATTATAGGGGGGCCCTATATGGCTACTGGCACATTATAGGGGCGCCCTATCTGGCTACTGGCACATTATAGGGGGGCCCTATCTGGCTACTGGCACATTATAGGGGGGCTATGGCTACTGGCACATTATGGGGGGTATGGCTACTGGCACATTATATAGGGGGGCTATGGGTACTGGCACATTATAGGGGGGCCTATGGCTACTGGCACATTATATGGGGGGCTATGGGTACTGCCACATTATATGGGGGGGCTATGGCTACTGGCACATTATAGGGGGGCCTATGGCTACTGGCACATTATAGGGGGGCCTATGGCTACTGGCACATTATAGGGGGCCTATGGCTACTGGCAGATTATAGGGCGGCCTATTGGCTACTGGCAGATTATAGGGCGGCCTATTGGCTACTGGCACATTATAGGGGGCACTATGGGGACATTAGCTCAACTGGGGACATTACAAGGGTGTATTTTTGGCACTGTCTATTATAAGGAGAATTATTACTACTGGGAAGGGGGCATTATGGTGGGCTTTATTACTCCCCCATGGTATGAGCCCCTAGTAGCAGCATCAGCCTCTCCCTGCTCTGCTATCCCTCTGCCCCTTCTCCAAATCCTTATTATGATATTTTTCTCATTAGGATAAAACACATCAGCTCCGCCGAGCCCCCGGCCAAAGTGTGGAGGTGTCCGAGATCCCCAAGGGCCAAGCCAAGTAATTGTAAGTTTTCATCTGAAATATGTTTATGTTATACACACATAGCATATACCGTGCCCCACAATATATAGTTTCTTCTGCAAAAGTCATCAGGTGTCATTGGGGGGGAGAGAGAGAATACACGGATGCAACACTGTATCAGCCAGAAAATGACACTTTCGGCATTATACCAAAAATGCCATTTTCGGCTGATATGTTTCGGCGGCTGATATATCGGAGCATCCTTAGTTTATTTTGTTTTCCTGTGTTGTAATTTACATGGCTGACGAAAGTGTCAAGGGGGGGGGTCAGGAGGAGGCAGGGGAAATGGGTAAGCAGGAGGGGGGCTCAGTGGCCCTCTGTGTGTTACTTGCCCCCTGGGCCAAAAGTTGCCAGTCAGCCCCTGCCTGAAATGGTTTTCACTTCACAGGTGTGCCCTGTCAGGTTTAATAAGTGGTATTTCTTGCCTTATAAATGGGGTTGGGACCATCAGTTGCGTTGTGGAGAAGTCAGGTGAATACACAGCTGATAGTCCTACTGAATAGACTGTTAGAATTTGTATTATGGCAAGAAAAAAGCAGCTAAGTAATGAAAAACGAGTGGCCATCATTACTTTAAGAAATGAAGGTCAGTCAGTCCGAAAAATTGGGAAAACTTTGAAAGTGTCCCCAAGTGCAGTCACAAAAACCATCAAGCGCTACAAAGAAACTGGCTCACATGCGGACCACCCCAGGAAAGGAAGACCAAGAGTCACCTCTGCTGCGGAGGATAAGTTCATCCGAGTCACCAGCCTCAGAAATCACAGGATAACAGCAGCTCAGATTAGAGACCAGGTCAATGCCACACAGAGTTCTAGCAGCAGACACATCTCTAGAATAACTGTTAAGAGGAGACTGTGTGAATCAGGTCTTCATGGTAGAATATCTGCTAGGAAACCACTGCTAAGGACAGGCAACAAGCAGAAGAGACTTGTTTGGGCTAAAGAACACAAGGAATGGACATTAGACCAGTGGAAATCTGTGCTTTGGTCTGATGAGTCCAAATTTGAGATCTTTGGTTCCAACCACCGTGTCTTTGTGCGACGCATAAAAGGTGAACGGATGGACTCTACATGCCTGGTTCCTACCGTGAAGCATGGAGGAGGAGGTGTGATGGTGTGGGGGTGCTTTGCTGGTGACACTGTTGGGGACTTATTCAAAATTGAAGGCATAATGAACTAGCATGGCTACCACATCATCTTGCAGCGGCATGCTATTCAATCCGGTTTGCGTTTAGTTGGACCATCATTTATTTTTCAACAGGACAATGACCCCAAACACACCTCCAGGCTATGTAAGGGCTATTTGACCATGAAGGAGAGTGATGGGGTGCTGCGCCAGATGACCTGGCCTCCACAGTTACCAGACCTGAACCCAATCGAGATGGTTTGGGGTGAGTTGGACCGCATAGTGAAGGCAAAAGGGCCAACAAGTGCTAAGCATCTCTGGGAACTCCTTCAAGACTGTTGGAAGACCATTTCAGGTGACTACCTCTTGAAGCTCATCAAGAGAATGCCAAGAGTGTGCAAAGCAGTAATCAAAGCAAAAGGTGGCTACTTTGAAGAACCTAGAATATAACATATTTTCGGTTGTCTCACGCTTTTTTGTTATGTATATAATTCCACATGTGTTAATTTATAGTTTTGATGCCTTCAGTGTGAATCTACAATTTTCATAGTCATGAAAATGAAGAAAAGTCTTTGAATGAGAAGGTGTGTCCAAACTTTTGGTCTGTACTGTATATTCTAGTGGATTGCCTTCCTTGTACAATGATATAATATACTTTCTATGTTAGAAAGTATATTATAGTGCATTTGTATTGTGCAGTTGTGTGCGGTTCTGCTGCGATACTGCAGGTATTTAGAGAGACAAGTGTTATTGGAACAAATAATTTCTACTGATGTGATATACCAGTCGCCCCCCAAAAAAACTGATCGAAGCGGGGTGTTATATACCAATATACTTTCTTTATAGTGCATTTGGGTACTGTATAGTGCATTTGCACATGAGCGTACGTGAAAATTATATTGCCGAAATTTCGCATTGAAAAAAATTATGAATGGAGATTGCAAATTTGAATAATACATCTGGTATGTCACTGTCCACGTTGTGGGACTATTTGTGCACTTCTAGTAATTATTTCTTGCCTGCAAATATGAGCTGAATGTTTTTCAGGTTCGCCTGCCATTAAAATGAATGGGCCCCACCGCAAACATTTGATCGTGTTCGCTAACCGTCCCGGCAGATGTTCGTCCATCACTACACATAATGTCACTGGTATTTTTTAGATGCGAACACGTTGAACAGGAGATATAGAGCAAGTAATGTTGCTGTCACCACCGCTTAATAAAAAATTACACTGAATGAATGTCACTGATATTTAGGAGGCGCACACGTTAAACAGGAGGTTTAGCGCAAGTAATGTCGCTGTCACCATCGCCTACAAAAAAAACACTGAATGAATGTTACTGATATTTAGGATGCACAAATGTTATACAGGAGGTATAGCGCAAGTAATGTCGTTGTCACCACTGCCTAATAAAAACTTACACTGAATGATTAGGATGCACAAACGTTATACAGGAGGTATAGCGTCAGTAATGTCGCTGTCACCACGGGCTAATAAAAAATTACATTGAATGAATGTCACTTATATTTAGGATGCACAAACGCTATACAGGAGGTATAGTGCAGGTAATGTCGCTGCCACCAGCATCAAAAAAAATTTGACTGAATGTCACTGATATTACACAAACGTTATACAAGAGATGTAGCGCAGGTAATGTAACTGTCCGCAGCGGACACCGTCTACGGAAAAAGGTTGCGCTAAAAATATATATTGCTGCCACACACAATAATAGTGTCACGGCTGAGGATGGGGAAAACCCTCAGAAGTGCAGTATCAGAAGGCGGATGGTCAATGCCAGGCCAGGACAGGAATCAGGGAGCAGGTCACCTCCTACACATCCTTAATTCTGACCCTGTCTCCTATCCGTATGAGCCAACCCTGAAGGTAGGAGGGCTCATACTCCGGAACCTGATATTCCTGCTCGCCCTCAGGGTGGCCCTGGACTAGGAGCAGGGTAAGATGACCCGTTCCTCCTAGAAACGGAGGAACAGGAGTCTCACTGGCCAAGCTACATAGAAAGGGGAACATAAACAGACATATGGCAATGACAGGTAAGTGAGACTAGTTCCACACTTACCTGCCACAGACACACAACCTGGAACCCATGTACAAGAGCTGCTGTCCACAACAACACAGAGGACACAGCACACACCAGACATCACACAGGAACCCAGGAAACCATATGCTGCAATAACAAGACCAAACAACCTTCAAAACACCATACGTGAACTTATGACCACAAGGGTGGCCCCCACTGGCAGGTTTAATTACACAGGAGGCTGCTCCAGCTAACCATGGCTGAAGTACCCCTCAGACTAGTGATATACACTGAGGCTTTATAGGCCCAAGTAGCCACACCCAACAGACACACCCAGTGTTCACACACACAAAAGGGAATTAACCCTTCCAACACAAGGCAAGGGAAGACGGACACTTAAAGGGGAAGTACACACATAAACTCATACTTTACCTGTTGCCGCGGGCAACGGCATGCGTGGCAATCATGTCCTGGGGATCAGCCATAGGGCTGAGACACTGCCACCACATGCACACAACACCACACGTTGCCACAGGCAACCAAGTGAAGGAAAGTGTCACCAAACACAGCATAGGCCGTGACAAATAGTCCTTAAAGGACTTTTGGGTCTAGAACGCAGTATAAAACCTAAAATATTCCTAATTCACTCCATACACTATCTCTCCCTTCTGCTCTCCAGCTCTCCCTAACTAAGACTGAGCCAAACACGTATCAAGAGGTGCTATATAACACCGGATGACATGTTCCGCCCAGCCAATCACTCTAATGCCAGTAGCCAACATGTCTACGGCATTACAGTGAATGGCTGCACCTACCTGTACATTTATTGGCTGCGTAGCATGCAGGGATGAGACTCGAGCATTCTGTATTTGTATAAGTTAATCACTCCGCTTTCCTCATGACTAAGATGCTCCATGCTCCTTATCAGTTTAGTTGTTCTTTTTTGTACTGTTTCCAACTCCAGGGCATCCTTCCAATGCACTGGTGCCCAAAACTACATATTCTAGAACTGAACTGCATATTCCAGATGAAGCTGCACCAAAGCTTTTTAAAGTGGTAATATTACATCCCTGTCCCATGAGTCCATGACTCTAATACATGCCAATATCCTATTTGCCTTAAAAGCCACTGATTGACATTTCATGCTGCTATTTAGTCTACAATCCTTCTCTACAATTGACCATCCCAGTGTACCCCCCCCCCCCAGTTAATAGAAGTAAAATTGGCAGTGTAGCGGAGGTTGTTTTTGTACATATAATTATACATATGTCCCTCTCAGCCACTGTATGTGTTTATTAGTGTTTTGCGAATTAAAGTATCCAAAGTGGACTTCGATCTGAATTTCAGGGAAAATTTTATTCTCTGCGAAGCCAAATTTCCTCATTCTTCATGGTAACGAATCAATTTTCCCTGAAAATGGGGGGAAAAAAAACCTCACCTCATCCATTCAATCGCGTAGAGGCCACTGTGGCCAACTTGATTGAAGATTCCATGCAAAATTGTGCGTGCGGCGATGTGTGATGTCACATTTCCATGCAGCGTGATGACGAAATCACACATTGCGCGGGATTTCACTCAGGATCTTCAATCAATCATGGCCAGGACCGCCTCTACACAATCAAATGGATGAGATACATTTTTTAACCCCTGAAAGCCACAATGTGCGATCAGTGATGAACATGGAATCTGAGGGTTTCAATGAAAGGGGCCGCGCAATGGCCGTTCCCATGATTGCACCTGCTAATTACAAAGAAATGCATTTCGTGATGAAGTAATTTGTCACAAAGCTATTTTTTTTTTGTACTATTCAGCGAAGCAGCCAAATAGAATTTTCAAGAACTTTGCTCATCTCTAGTGTTTATGTATATATGACGGTGCATTTAAATGCTTTTTCAACTATGTAATCAACCATGTGGAATAAAACATGCATAAAAGTATATTTCAGAAGGGTCTATCGGAATATGGCTTCCCTTCTTTCAGTAGTAATTATTTAAAGTGGTATTCCAGAGTTCAGGGGAAAAACTTAAAGTCTTCAGGGTCATTACATACAGACCAACAGTACAACAGTGTTTCACTGTTAAAAGGTTTCTATCCATGAAGATCCTACTTCAGTATTTTGCTACAGTGTTCCTTTAGAGTGCCCAATCTAGACATAGACTTGACCTCTGTAGCATACATGATTTGATTTCACCTATACAGATGCTCTTTGATGTTTTTTGTGCTCTTTTCATCATAGTTGTTGCCTTGCTAAAAGTATTTCATGAGTTTCAGTTCACTAACAGATACTGTCTTATCATCATTTCTATGTACAACTTGCCACCATTATTGGAAGTATGAATTCTGACTGTGGAGCTGGAAAGCCCAATAATTTACAAATCAACTTGTTGCAATCCTTTCTCACTTGGCTTAATTTTTTTGTTAATGTGTCTTTATTTAATATTATATAAATATTATATATATCATTTTGTATACTGACTAGCTGGTAAGAGAAGCACTCCAGCATTTTCTGGGGCTGTATATTGCAGCATAAGCCATTATTAGAGAATAACGTATAGGCTTGAGTATTTCTTGTGTATATATGTTTTAATTGATGTGTTATTTATGGTGTGTCTGCCATCTTGGTCCCATCTAAACCTCAGATATAATTCCCATAATGAAGTCTTTGATTCCCATCACTCCTCTAGTTTTCCAAAGATGAGGTAGAATCTCATCATACTGCACATGCTCTGTTCTGAATACTATCTGATGGAAACCAGTGATAGATCAGTGACATAGAATTTCTGTCCCCTAACCCATACCATAGAGTTTCAGTGTATTCCTATGTTATGCAGCTTCAGCCTGTCTCTCCTGTCTGATGCTTGTGATAGGTTTCTCCCTGTCAGTTCTTACAAGCACATAAGTACTGTGAAGCTGCTAATAGAAATACAATAGAAATTCTACAGGGGGTCTACTAACAACTAACAGGGGATTTTTATACCTCCTCAACTAATCCTTGAATTGATTCACCTAATATATTACTGAGTATAGATGATTGGGTTGGGATGGGGTCTGAGAGCTGCCTGGAGGGATTTTATACATGATGATGTAATTTGGTGGTTCAAAAGAAATCAGCCACACAGGTGAGACAGATAATCTGTTTACACAGAAAAGTATACACTGGATTGGGGGTTCAAATTGGAGATCATATGACCAGGTACCCATAATGAAAGGGTTCAAAATATATAAATTCAAATGAGCTAGGAAACAACAAAAGACACAGGAATATTGCTAGGGCAGGCGTATTATATGTGGAAAAAAAACGCAGGAGTGCTTCTTGAACAACTTACTAGCGATCAGAATGCTCTGGCTGTTTGGATTCACCCGTAAAGGTTAATAGACTGCCAAAGACACAATGAATATGATGCACTCATCTCTAACTAAAACCTTTTAATTGTATCTACATTTAACAAAATATTTGATTCAAGTCTAATCTAGTTCAACCTAGAGATAATTTTATTCCAAGACCAGACAGAGCATGTATTCCTGTCCTGAAATCATGGTAGGGAAAAAATACAAAAAAAAACTTTGTAAACAGTGTTGCCTCTATTTTATATATAACTTGATGTCATTGTCTTGTGCTTAAAGGCACAAAAGGGCAGCTCAGATTTACAGAGAAAAAAAATAAGCCTCAGGCTACAAATATTGTAGACATATGGTGTGACTAAAGGTGTCACATGACTCATTGAGTATTATTTATACGTAGGCATTTTATGGTGAATGTGCTATTGTTGGTAGTGGAAAACTAGATTTTTAGAATTCTCTAGATTAGAATTTACAGGAGAGTCAACAATTGAAAGTCAACAGGCACTTAAAAATGTCTATAACCATCCAGTGCAAAGCAGATATATTATGTCCCTACAAACTGTCACAATATAACTAACTAATAGTATCGCATATAACAGTCACAAATCTCCACCCCTGAGGTACATACACAGGCTCATGATACAAATAAGGGTACAACAGGGCTGTATGAAAAGGAGCAATAAGGAATCATGATGATTGTATAGTGTTGAAGGTATGCCATACACAGAGGCAAATTTGGCCACTATGCAGACCGTGCAAATGCACCTCAGGAAGAGAATACAATTGAATACAATGGTTAAGCGGGGACCCTTTACCTCCCCGCTTCACCATTCACCCTCGAACTGGGGGTTTGGCGCTGGCATGCAGGATAAGTATCCCCTGGTGATGCTTCGCACAATCTATGGCAGCAATACATGTAGCGTATAACCTTACAGCATTGAGAAAGAGGTCCTCTTGTTTTCTTTACTATGCACAACAGGTGGTATATTTGAGCACATTTATTATGATTATATTTGTCTGCGCCGGCACTTTGTTCAGTTTTGCACATGCGATGTCACATCATGGATTTTCTAGTTCCATTTATTTATATTGATATTAACCACTTTATTGCCTATTGATATATTCTAAATAATTAGCAATAGAATTGAGGATGTTCACCAGTCGAACTGGAGCCCAGCCCACTGACCAAGCTTTAGTGATATAAGTACAAACTGAGGTTACGCAGAAACATAGCCATATTTGAGAAGGTGTGCCAATGTCATAATTTGTACAGAAAACACCCTTCTAAAATATTATATGTTAGCATCACAATTTCCAAGGTCAGTTCCCTATCTGGTACATGGCTCGCTGACTCCTGTATCAGCAGTGAGGTGTTAATAGATGCACACTGTGTTTTTCTGTCACATACTGTCCTGATCTCGACACACTGATATGATGGCCCCACCTAACTACATGGCAACATTTAAATCTTGGATATTTGCCATGCATTTTATGAGGAATTGTGTATGAAACTTCATGCCCATAAATAATTGTGTGGCAGCCAAAAAGAAATTACAGTTTCAATTTGTTGTCAACCCTGCTTAATCCCCAGCCATTCTAGTGAAGACATCTCAGTAAAGTGATATTTAATATGTTAACTGTGTCAGTAAACCATCTTGACTGGCTTTATCATAGCTCACAATAGACTGTTTATTTTTTATGTGTGTGTGTGTGTTTTACGCTTCCAAGCAGCAGAGTCACCAGAACAAAAGAACATATATTTTAGCCTATCAATTTTCCATGTGTGTAGACTTTGCTAAGGGGATCACAACGTTTTGCAGATTTCGATGTCTACAAACCATTTTTACACTATAGTTGAACGTAACTGATGCTAGAAGTTGTATTAGAGCTGCTTGTGACCATGTTTTAATTTTCATGGTTATATAAGATCTTTTGAGCTCTTCAAAAAGCTGCCAGTCTTGTCTAGTACTGTACAGTATTTCTAATAGTTGAATGAACCTCGCCTAGGAAAACTGTTTCCATTTTCCACAAAGTTTATGGGAATTTGTTTCAGTTGTGAAGCTTTATCGGTGATTGAAGAGTTCCTATAAGTCATGTTATTACAAGAGTATCCGTCTTTTTTGAAGTTAACCAAAATTGTATTTTACATGACAACACTTAAAGGGAATGTGTAATCAGAAATTGGCCTATTGTTTAAATCACAGTTTTGTCTTAAATACATTTTTCAAGAATTTTTGGTGATTTTTTTTCCATATCATAGTTTATACTAAAAAAATAATAAAATAAAAGCCTTTATTTTTCACACTAGCCACTAGGCCTAAAATATGTTAAGTCTAGAAGCTACATGGGCCATAGACACAATGGACAGGAGAGGACCTCATTGACTTATAGAGTTTTTTAGGCATGCTCTGCGACCTGAGCAGAGGTCAGGAGGTAGTAGATAAACTGTGATATCAACTATTGTTAATGGTGAATTCTGTGTTATCTATATAGAGGTGTTAATTATCATTGCAATTCTGCCTGTGGCTATAATGATAATAGCTACGGAAAAATTACCTGCACGGAACAGGAAATCATGACCTATTATTTAGACCTAGTGGCTAGTGTAAAAATTGCAGTATTATATACATTTTTTCCAGAATTCCAGAGATGCATTCCCTGGCCTATAAGACTCCTCATGCCAATAAGGCGCTCTCCATAAGGATATATAGTATCCCCTAAAGCCCGCCCTACGCCTCTCACCCAGTACAGTGTTCTTTGCTCTGCACTGATGATAGGCAATCATTCTTAAACAGCTGTCTGCAGATGAGGCGCTGGCTTAATTATTATCCAAGTCATGTCTCAAGGCCTGTTTAAAAAGACGAATGTTTACCTAAAGCATAGGTTGCTGTGTGGAACAGGGACAGACTGTTAGAGGCACCAAACGCTAGCTAATAGAGCTACAAAAGTCCTTTTAAGGACTGGTATAGGTGTGCTATTGATAGTTGTGACATACTGAGGGGTGTGATATACTTATAATACACTTTCTAACATAGAAAGTATATTATAGTGCATTTGTATTGTGCAGCAGTTGTGTGCAGTTCTGCTGCGATACTGCAGCTATACAGATGGACAAACGCTATTGGAACAACAAATTGCAACTAGTGTGATATAACAGTTCCCCTCCCAAAAAACTGATTGAGGCAGGGGTGTGTTATGCCTATAATATACTTTCTATATAGTGCATTTGTATTGTGCAGCATTTGTGTGTGGTTCTGCTGAGATACCGCAGCTATACAGATGGACAAATGCTATTGGATAAAACTAATTGCAACTAGTGTGATATACCAGTTGCCCCCCCAAAAAACTGATTGAGGAAGGGGTGTGATATACAGTACAGACCAAAAGTTTGAACACACCTTCTCATTCAAAGAGTTTTCTTTATTTTCATGACTATGAAAATTGTAGATTCACACCGAAGGCATCAAAACTATGAACTAACACATGTGGAATTATATACATAACAAAAAAGTGTGAAACAACTGAAAATATGTCATATTCTAGGTTCTTCAAAGTAGCCACCTTTTGCTTTGATTACTGCTTTGCACACTCTTGACATTCTCTTGTACTGTACCTATAATATACTTTCTATATAGTGCATTTGTATTGTGCAGCATTTGTGTGCGGTTCTGCTGAGATACCGTAGCTATACAGAGGGACAAACACTATTAGAACAACTAATTGCAACTGGTGTGATATACCAGTTGCCCCAAAAGAAACTGATTGAGGCAAGGGTGTGATATAACTATAATATCATTTCTATATAGTGCATTTGTATCGTGCAGCATTTGTGTGCGGTTCTGATGATATACCGAATCTATACAGAGGGACAAATGCTTTTGGAACAACTAATTGCAACTGGTGTGATATACCAGTTGCCCCCCAAAAAACGGATTGAGGCAGGGGTGTAAAATACCTAAAATATACTTTCTATATGGTGCATTTGTATTGTGCAGCATTTGTGTGCAGTTCTGCTGAGATACGGCAGCTATACAGAGGGACAAACACAATTGGAATATATAATTGCAACTGGTGTGATATACCTGGTGCCCCAAAATAAACTGATTAAGGGGTTTTACATAACTGCTTCCAGCAAATACTCATTAAGGGGTTCTATAAACCTGCTTCCACAAATCTCTGCTCTTCTATAGGGACTTTGTCACAGGGTCATTTTGAAAATGACAGGCAGAGGAAGAGGCAGGCCATTCTGCAGGAGTGGTAGGGGTCAGGCAGGTGCACCAGGCCAGAGACTAAGTGGGAAGTTGGAGAAGGTGCATTCGATTACGTCAAAGAACGTGCACCTGGCCTCCCATCACCGAGCCCAGGGAGAGCAACGCCGTCAGAACTCACAAAGCTACACTCCTGGCGCTCCATGTCCTGCCTCTTTGCTTCTCCTCTCTCCTCCCATTTGTCCTCAACTCTACCTTCCACCATGCCGACGTTGCGTTCATATGGCAAAAGGCAGGCTTCCATGGCCCAAATGTTCGAACGTAAAAAGTTGATGACGCCAGATAACCCTCTTGCCCAACAGCTGAATGCCGGCTTGTTGGAACTGCTAGCCCGCCAACTACTTCCATATAACCTGGTGGACTCAGAGGCCCGTAGAAAATTTGTGGCCAATGGCACACCGCAATGGAAAGTCCCCGGAAGGAAATATTTCTCCCAGAAGGGCATCCCAGAGCTATAGGGCCATGTTCAGTGGCAAGTGAATGTTCCTCTGGCACACAGTGTCGGTACCAAGATTCATCTGACCACAGACATATGGTCTAGCAAACACAGACAGCGAAGGTACATAACTTTTACTGCCCACTGGGTGAACCTTCTGACAGCTGTCAAGCATGCAACCCGTGTCACCCGTGTGGATTTGGTGTAACCGCCACGGATTGCATGCAGGCCTGCCTCTTCTTCTCCTCCTACTCCATCCTCCTCGGCTGACTCCTTTTCCACTGCTACCGCCTCTTCCGCTGCCCCTCCCCCCAGCTCCTAAGAACCTACTCGATGTGCCAGGAAGCCACGAGCCACACCGGTCCTACACTGCTTTCAGCTCTGCTGCTGAGCGTGCTGAAACAGGGCGAATTACACACGTGCCGTGCATTGCACACGTCATAAACTTAGTCGTGCATCGATTCGTTGTCAAATACCCCGGGGTCCAGGACGTCTTGCGGCAGGCCAGGAAAATCTCTGGCCATTTTAGATCTTACACGGCCATGGCTCACCTTGCTGACATTCAGCGGCAACAACATGTGCCCGTCAGACGTCTGATTTGTGACTGCCCGAAGAGCTGGAACTTCACCTTGTAAATGTTTGATAGGCTGCTCCAGCAAAATGTACCGTTAACGATTACCTGTATGAACTCTGTGGCAGGACAGGTTCTGGGGAGCTTGTTTTTATTCACCGTGCCAGTGGCTGCTCATGTGCAACGCATGCAGACTTCTGCGGCCATTTGATGAGATCACCAAACTGGTCAGTCGCAGCCAGGGCACCATCAGTGACATCGTACCTTACGCCTTTTTTCTGGAGCGTGCACTGCGCCGTGTCATTGATCAAGCCATCGAGGAGCAGGAGCTAGAAGATAAGGAAGTCGCAATGCTGAATGGGGGGCTACTTCATCTTAGACAAGTCAGCAGGAGTCTGAAGAGGAGTCAGAGGAGGATGGTGCCTGGGGGGAAGAGGAGGAGGAAGAAGAGCAGGTTTTAAACTTTTATGGGATCCCTGGTGTTGTCCGTGGATCGGGGGAGGAGACAGAGGACGACATTCTCCGGGCGATGAGCAGGAGCCTGGCTGCGCTACCGCTTCCAATTTAGTGCAAATGGGGGCCTTCATGCTCCAGCATTTGAAGAGGGACCCCCATATAAAAAGCATAAAGGGCAAGGACCAGTACTGGGTGGCAACGTACTTAGACCCCTGGTACAAACACAAAATGGCGGACATTTTACCAGCATCACAGAGGGCTGTCAGAATGCAGCATTTCCAGGCCTTGCTTCAAGAGATGCTGCATTCTGCTGTTGCGGGCACTGGCAGAGGAATTTCCACACACAGAAACAGTTGCGGGTACCAATCCTACAGCGCATTCAAGAAGAGGGCAGTTTGAAAATGTGTTGGTCACTTCGGATATGAGATCATGCTTGCAGCCAACCCATCACAACAGCCGCCCTCCGGATCCAGCCTCAGGGAATGCCTAGACCGACAGGTGTCCGACTACATCGGGTTAATGGCCGATGTGGACGCTCTGAGAAGGGAGGAATCCCTTGACTACTGGGTGTGCAGGTTTGACCTGTTGGCAGAGCTGGCAGAATTTGACATGGAACTCTTGGCTTGCCCCTCCTAGAGTGTCCTGTCCGAAAGGACATTCAGCGCAGCAGGAAGGATCGCAACCAATAAGCGAACTTGCCTAGCTCACAACAGTGTGGACTACCTCACATTTCTAAAAATGAATTCAGCACCTGTGACGACCACGTTTATTTGAATTTCCTCATGCCAGCCCACACATATCAGCCATCACCCAGAACAAAGAATGCTCCCTGTCTTATGTAAATACAGCGGCATAAAAGGCCTTTTTTATCCGTTGAATGCCTAATGTTTTGTGGCCTGTACTCCAGTGGCCTGCATTAAAATTGATATTGAACGACCGTCTAATATACCTCCAGCCACATAATAACTTGTTCTCTTCTGTCCGGTGAATGCCTAATGTTTGGGGCCTGTAATACACTGGCCTGCAGTAAAATTGATATCCAATGACCGTCTAATATACCTTGTGAGGATTGGCTCTGGTAGGCAGGGTAAGCGGACACAGAACAGAGGCAAAATAAACAGTTTGTAAAACAAAACTTCAGTGTTTATTCACACAAAGGAAAGTCCAAAGCACAAAACAGTCACCTTGTTAGCAGTTTTTTTCAGTAGTCCACAACAGGCTTTAGGGGGTCTGTTTCCCCGCATGCGGCTCTCAGCCCTCTAGCATGACACCATGTCTCAGATCCCAAAACAGAGACCTTGATTCTGAGCCCAGCTGCCTATTTAAATGACAGCCAGGTGCTGCAAAAATCTGGACCGGCACTTAAACTCTGGTCCGGTATTTAATCTCACCTGGCTGGAAATCAGCCCAGCTGCCCATGTTGGGAGGAAAATACCTGCCTTCCTAAACAAAACCCCTTGCTATGTCACATACTCCCCCCCCCTTTTGTTTAATAATAAGGGGATGAACACACACCAGACAGTGTATCCGGGACAGGGCATCTGCGTTTCCCTGTAACCGGCCTGCCATGTGTTCTATTGTAGACTTAAAGTTTTGCAAGGACAAGAACCATCTGGTGACCCGAGCATTCCTCTCTTTGGCCTGGCTCATCCACTTCAGAGAAGAGTTGTCGGTTACCAGATGGAACTTTTTCCCCAACAGATAATAGCGGAGAGACTCGAGTTCCCACTTGATGGCCAGGCACTCTCTCTCCACTATACTGTACCGGGTCTCGGCTGAAGTGAGCTTACGGCTGAGAAAGACAACGGGATGCTCCTCCCCGTTGACTTCCTGAGACAGTACAGCACCGAGGCCTACTTCGGAGGCATCGGTTTGTACTATAAACTCCCTTTTGAAGTCGGGCGTCACCAAAACCATGGACCCACACAGGTCCGACTTCAAAGCGGAGAAAGCCTCTTCCGCCTAGTCATTGCAGCGGACCATCATGGACTTCCGTCCCTTCAAGAGCCCTATCGATGGAGCAAAATGTAAACGAACCTCATATAATAGCCCACCATTCCCAGGAAGGACTTTACTTGCCTAGAGGTGACAGGTCGGGGCCAATTCCTTATCGCCTCTATTTTGTTTACTTGGGGTTTGATGACTCTGCGCCCAATTACATACCCTAGGTATTTGGTCTCCTCTAACCCTATCGCACATTTTTTTGGGTTAGCTGTTAGACCAGCCTTTCGAAGGGAGCCCACTACGGCCTGTACTTTGGGCAGGTGACTTTCCCAGTCGGTACTGTGAATGACAATATCATCCAGATAAGTCGAGGCGTATCGCTAATGTGGACGAAGCACAATATCCATTAGATGTTGAAAAGTGGCAGGGGCGCCATGCAGACCGAAGGGTAACACCTTTTATTGGTACAGGCCCTCTGGTGTAATGAGGGCAGTTTTATCCTTGGCAGCCTCTGTCAAGGGTACCTGCCAGTACCCTTTGGTGAGGTCCAAAACAGAAAAACACCGGGCTTGGCCTAACTTTTCAATAAGCTCATCCACCTGAGGCATGGGATATGCATCAAATTTAGATATTTTGTTCAGCTTACGAAAATCGTTACAAAACTGTAACGTCCCTTTCGGCTTGGGTATTAAGACTATAGGACTGGCTCACTCACTTTTAAAATCCTCGATGACGATTAGCCACAGCATGAGCTGCACCTCCTCCGAGATGGCCTGTCGCCGAGCCTCGGGTACCCGATATGGCTTTAACCGAACTTTTGCCTGAGGCTCAGTGACAATGTCTTGCTGGATTGCGGAAGTGCGTCCAGGGAAGTCCTAGAACACATTTGTGTTCCGACTAATGAACTCCCTGGTCTCCTGAGCCTGTTTAGAGGAGAAGCTGTCAGCAATTTTTACTGTGGCAACCGCTTCCCTTGCCTCAAACACAGGAGCCGGAACCTCTTCCCCTAGAAAACCCGGCCGCGGGCTGTCTTCAGTATAGGTCTCCCTATCTTTCCAAGGCTTAATTAAATTAAGATGGTAAACCTGCTCCGGCTTCCGCCGCCCTGGCTGGTGTACCTTGTAATTTACGTCTCCAACTTTCCTGAGTACCTCGTAGGGCCCCTGCCATCTAGTCAGGAACTTACTGTCCACGGTCAGTACCAGAACCAAAACCCGATCACCCGAGTTCAAGTTCCGGACCCGAGCCTGACGATTATAGATCCGACTCTGGGCTCGCTGAGCGGCCTCCATATGCTCCCTGACAAGAGGCAAAACGGTCTCTATCCGCTGTTGCATCTTGATTACATACTCCAGGACACTTTTATGTGGAGTGGATTGCTGTTCCCACGCCTCTTTGGCCACATCCAACAGACCACAAGGATGTCTGCCATAAAGCAATTCGAAGGGCGAAAACCCTGTAGAAGCCTGGGGTACCTCTCGCACAGCGAACATAAGATAGGGCAGAAGAAGATCCCAATCCTTCTAATCTTTAGATACCACCCTTTTTAACATAGTTTTTAGAGTTTTGTTAAACCTTTCAACCAGACCGTCAGTTTGCGGATGGTACACGGATGTCCGTAATTCTCTGATATGCAGCAACTTACAGAGTTCCCTCATGACTTTGGACATAAAAGGGGTCCCCTGGTCAGTCAGGATAACCCCACTCGGGATAACAACTCCATTAGCTCCTTAGCTATAAGCTTCACCGATGTATGTCGCAGTGGCACCGCCTCCGGGTACTGAGTGGTGTAGTCCAGGACAACCAAGATGTGTTGGTGTCCTCTAGCGGACTTTGGTACTGGGCCTACGAGGGCCTAATTCGCTCAAACGGCACCTCGATGAGGTACCAAGGGACTGCGGAAAAGGTGCTGGGGGCTAGTTGCCTGGCAGTTCGGGCAAGACTTACAGAATTCTTCTCCCTCCTTAAACACACTGGGCAAGTAAAACCGTTGTAGCATCCAGTCCTGTGTTTTCTGCATTCCCAGATGACCCCCGAGAACATGCTGGTGGGATAACTCTAACATGAGTTTGCAATAAGCCTGGGGCACCACCAACTGTTCAATGGATTCACCTCGCAGCTGGTTTACCCAGTACAACATACCCTGATGAACCACATAACGGGGGAACACCAACTCTGCCCCTGGTTGTTGTGGTTCACCATCTACTATTAATACATTTTCCGAGGCTCGGGATAGGGTTGGGTCCCGGTGTTGGGCGATATCAAATTTATCCCCGGAGACATTGAGGTCTGCCAGCTCAAGACCCGGCAGCAAGTCCTCCGTGTCTCCCACCATCACACTTAGCAGGGTTGTCTCCCCCTCTTCCACCTAAGTGGTGGTCACCCCTACCGCTGGCCCTTCAGACTCAGGTTCCCACGGTTCTGGTCTTCCCCCTGAGCTGGGCCACTCTGCTAGGGTTACCCCTGTCTCATGGGTATCAGTCACTCTCGTAGCAGGCCACAGTGCTGGGAAGCCCGGGAAGTCTCTCCCTATTATAAGTTCGTAGTGTAGATTGGTGGCGACAGCCACCTCGTGGGTCCAACTGCCGGCAACCGTGGATAGAGACATCATAGCAGTGGTGTAGTCTTTTAAGTCTCTATGAATACACATGACCCGACTTTCCGGCCAGTATACTCAGTGGACCGTACCAGGGGAGCCCTTACCAGGGTCACCAGACTCCCTGAGTCCAACAGAGCCTCCGCTGGAGTGTCTCCCACCTCCACCTGGCACAGGTGATTCAGAGTCTCCGGGGCACCCGCTGCACACAGCTTCCTAGCATATAACGACTGACGGAAGCAATAGTTTGTGTCCATGGGTTCCACCTGATGTGGACAGTCAGCTGCTACATGGCCCGGCTCCCGACACCGCCAGCAGACTATCGGAGCTGGGTCCACAGGGGGTACATCCCAGGTGCGTTTGGTGGGCCCAAATCACTGGGTATAGGGTGGAGAGTTACAGGTTTTGACTACCCCCCTCCCAAAAGAACCCACCTGTAGATTCCAGGTAGCCTCATAGCGCTCAACCAGGTCGACCATCTCGAGAGCATTACCTGGAGATACCTGGCCGATCCATTGCTGGAGAGGGGTGGCAAATCCCTCCAGAACATATCAGTCAACAGACGTTCCAGCATAGCAGTGGGGCTCAGCACGTCAGGCTGTAGCCACTTTTGCAAGAGGTTAAGCAAGTTATAATACTGGGGTCTCACGGGCCCAGCCGGCTTAAACCCCCACTGATGCACCCTCTGGGCCCGGACTAACACATTCACCCCCAGTCTTGCCAGAATCTCACCCTTGACTTTCTGGTAGTCAGCCGCTTGATCGTCCGGCAAGTCGAAATACACCCGCTGGGAATCGGATGTCAGGAATGGAGCGATGACCTCAGCCCACTGATCTCAGGGTAGATTCTCCCTTGTGGCCACCCTCTCATACATCGCCAGGTAGGTTTCGACGTCACCTGATGGTGTCATCTTGGGGATCGCCGCATGGACCGCTTTCCGGACATCATGGACACTCTGGGACGCTCCTGCCATCTGTAAATCCATCACGTGTTGTAACAGCAGCTGGTTTGTTTCTTGCTGGTGTTGATTAGCCTTCACGAGAGCTTTCATTACAGCCTCCATTTTGTCACGTGACACAGGCTTAAATTTAGCTGGTTTAATCCAGGATATCCAGCCGTACCCGAAAAAAAATATTTCGCCGTTTACGCCAGCCTCACTGCGTGTGCCTGCTCCAAGCCACCAATTGTGAGGATTTGCTCTGCGACTCTCATCCCTCTAGCACGGCACCATGCATCAGATCCCAAAACAGAGACCTTGATTTTGAGCCCAGCTGCCTATTTAAAGGACAGCCAGGTGCTGCCAAAACGCGGACCGGCACTTAAACTCCGGTCCAGTATTTGATCTCCACCTGGCTGGAAATCAGCACAGCTGCCCATGTTGGGAGGAAAATACCTGCCTTCCCAAACAAAACCCCTTGCTATGTCACAACCTCCAGCCACATAATCACAATTTCTTTAATGTCAGGTGAATGCCTAATTTTTAAGGCCCGTACTCCCGTGGCCTAAAATACAATTTTTCTAGTTTCTAGCAGGGGACATTCCTTAGAATTTCCCTTTAAGACGCATAAAAATGGCCCCTGAATAAAATACATATTTTTGTGGGAATTTTTGTCATTGATCCCCTCTAGTATGTCACTGTCCATGTTGTGGGACTATTTGTTCACTTCTACAAAGTATTTGGTGGCTTCCAAATATGACCAGAAGGTTTTTCAGGTTTGCCTGCCATTAAAGTGAATGGGGCCCGCAGCGAATTTGAGGTTCACAAACATTTGATCGCGTTTGCGCGATCGTGTTCACGAATCGTCCCGGCCGATGTTCGTCCATCGTTATGTACAATCACCCATAAATTTAAAAAAAAAAAAACTGTCACATAAAGAATTTCACTAGAGATAAGCAAATCGTAGCTGGAAAAGTCGATTTTCGTTCTGAATTTCAGGTACAATTTGTTTCTGAACGAACATGCTTCATGGTAACAAATCACAATTCTTTCCTAACATGGCGGCTAGCCGGCTACAATGGCGGCCACAATGGCGGGAAAGTGGGAGGACCCATAATGCCATGCATGCAGCCAATCAGCAGCCAGCCAGTCCGGTGATGTCACAGCCCTATAAATACGGTGGCCATCTTAGAGTCTGCCATTCATTATCGTACTTTGTTCAGGTACAGACGTGTATGCAGGTGCTAGGGAGAGTAAAAGAAAAACAAATTGTTAAAAACAAAAAGGAAAGAAGCGATTTACTAGTGCAGGGAAAGAAAAGTGAGAGGACTCATTTCACAGGCAGGAAGATCCTGTTGCAAAAAAAAAAAGCGATTTACAAGTGCAGGAAAACATTACTTTGGGATCCAGATAGTCTTATAATACAGCTCTGTCATTCCAGCAATTAGTTATTGGGGTGCAAGTGCTATGTTGAAAAGCCTTTAGTGGCTTTTATCTGTGGAAATATGTACGTAGGTCACTTTTGCTGTTAACTGCGCTGATATCATTTAGTGGCCTATTTCAATACAATATGAGAAATATTTACGTAGATCACTTTTGTTATTTGCGCTAAAAGCATTTATTGTCATATTTCACAACAATACGAGAAAATTAGACACAGTTCACATTTGGTGTTATTTGCGCTAAAAGCGTTTATTGCCATATTTCACTACAATACAAGAAAAATAAATGCAGTTCACATTTGGCGTTATTTGCGCTAAAGTGTTTGCCATTTTTCTAGAGAAAAAGAGAAAAATAGACAATTCATATTTGGTGTTATTTGCGCTAAAAGCATTTCTTGTCATATTTCACTCCAATACAAGAAAAACAGACGCAGTTTACAGTTGGTGTTATTTGCGCTAAAAGCGTTTATTGCCATATTTATAGGAAAAAAGAGAAAAATAGACAGTTCATATTTGGTGTTATTTGCGCTAAAAGCGTTTCTTGTCATATTTCACTACAATGCAAGAAAAACAGACGCAGTTTACAGTTGGTGTTATTTGCGCTAAAAGCGTTTCTTGTCATATTTCACTCCAATACGAGAAAAATAGACGCAGTTCACATTTGATGTTATTTTCACTAAAAGCGTTTATTACCATAATTCTAGAGATAAAGAAAAAAGTAGACTTAGTTCATATTTGGTGTCATTTGCGCTGAAAGCATTTCTTGTCATATTTCACTACAATATGAGAAAAATAAATGCAGTTCACATTTGGTGCTATTTGCGTTAAAAGCGCTAATTGTCATATTTTTTGAGAAAAAGAGACTAAGTTAACCTGTTCCGGACATAGGGCGTACAGGTACGCCCTGATGTCCCGGTACTTAAGGACAGAGGGCGTACCTGTACGTCCTATGTATTTCCGATCACCGCCGCTCGGCGTTCCGCCGCTCGCTGGGGTCCCCGTGGCACTGTAGGGGGGACCCGATGGCATGGAAGGCAGCGCGATGCCTTCCTTATGCATCGGCGCTGCCTTTTGGTGACGAGTCTGTGAGATCCAGCCCTCTGGATCTCACAGGCCGGAAGCTGTATGAGTAATACACACTGTATTACTCATACAGCCAATGCATTCCAATACAGAAGTATTGGAATGCATCGTAAAGGATTAGACTCCCCAAAAGTTGAAGTCCCAAAGTGGGACAAAAAAATAAGTGAAAAAAAGTTGCAAAAATAAAGTTTTCCGCCAAAAAATTAAAAGTTTCAAGTAAAAGTAAACAAAAACATAATTTTCCCCAAATAAAGTAAAACAAAATTGGTAAAAATTAGAAAAAAAGATATAAGACATATTAGGTATCGCCGCGTCCGAATCAACCGGCTCTATAAACATATCACATGACCTAACCCCTCAGATGAATACCGTAAAAAATAAAAAATAAAAACTGTGCTAAATAAAAAAAAATGTGTCACCTTACATCACAAAAAGTAAAACAGCAAGCGATCAAAAAGGCGTATGCCCACCAAAATAGTACCAATCTAACCGTCACTTAATCCCACAAAAAACGAGCCCCTACCTAAGACAATTGTCCAAAAAAATAAAACTATGGTTCAGAATATGGAGACACTAAAACATCATTTTTTTTTTTTTTTTAAAAAGCTGTTCTGGTGTAAAACTTACATAAATAAAAAAAGTATACATATTAGGTATCGCCGCGTTCATAATAACCTGCTTTACAAAAATATCACATGATCTAACTGCTCAGGTGAACACTGTAAAAAATAGTAAATAAAAACTGTGTAAAAAAAGCAATTTTTTGTCACCTTACATCACAAAAAGTGTAATAGCAAGCGATCAAAAAATCATATGCACCCCAAAATAGTGTCAATCAAATCGTCATGTCATACCGCAAAAAAGTGAGACCCTACCTAAAATAGTCGTCCAAAAACTTAAAAAACTATGGCTCTCAGACTATGGAGACACTAAAACATGATTTTTGTTGTTTCAAAAATGAAATAATTGTGTAAAACTTACATAAATAAAAAAAAGTATACATATTAGGTATCGACACATCTGTAATAACTTGCTCTATAAAAATATCACATGACCTAACCCCTCAGGTGAACACTGTAAAAAAAGTTAAATAAAAACTGTGTAAAAAAAAGCCATTAAATAATAATAAAAAATAATACATTTTTTTTATTGTATCTCTATTTTCCATGAATTCTTGTGGAACACCTAAAGGGTTAACAAAGTTTGTAAAATCAGTTTTGAATACCTTGAGGGGTGTAGTTTCTAAAATTGGGTCACTTGTTTGGAGTTTCTACTTTAGGGGTGCATCAGGGGGCCTTCAAATGGGACATGGTTTCAAAAAAACAGTCCAGCAAAATCTGCCTTCCAAAAACCGTATGGCATTCCTTTCCTTCTGCGCCCTGCCATGTGCCCGTACAGCGGTTTACGACCACATATGGGGTGTTTCTGTAAACTACAGAGTCAAAGCCATAAATATTGAGTTTTGTTTGGCTGTTAACCCTTGCTTTGTAACTGGAAAAAAAATTATTAAAATAAAAAATCTGCCCAAAAAATGAAATTTTGAAATTGTATCTTTATTTTCCATAACTTTTTGTGGAAGACCTAAAGGGTTATCGACATTTGTAAAATCAGTTTTGAATACCTTGAGGGGTGTAGTTTCTAAAATGGGGTCATTTCTAGGTGGTTTCTATTATGTAAGCCTCAGGCTACTTTCACACTAGCGTTCGGGTGTCCGCTTGTGAGCTCCGTTTGAAGGGGCTCACAAGCGGACCCGAACGCTTCCGTCCGGATCCGCTCAGAATGCATCAGTCTGGCAGCGTTCAGGTGTCCGCCTGGCCATGCGGAGGCGTGCGGATCCGTCCAGACTTACAATGTAAGTCAATGGGGACGGATCCGTTTGAAGATGACACACTATGGCTCAATCTTCAAACGGATCCGTCCCCCATTGACTTTACATTGAAAGTCTGGACGGATACGTCTGAGGCTATTTTCACACTTAGAAATATTTTAACAATATAATGCAGACGGATCCGTACTGAACGGAGCCACCGTCTGCATTATATGAGCGGATCCGTCTGAGACGGATCCGCTCTGACCGCAAGTGTGAAAGTAGCCTTACAAAGTGACTTCAGACCTGAACTGGTCCTTAAAAAGTGGGTATTTGCTTCTAAACTTCTAAGCCTTGTAACATCCTCAAAAAATAAAATATCATTCCCAAAATGATCTAAACATGAAATAGACATATGGGGAATGTAAAGTAATAACTATTTTTGGAGGTATTACTATGTATTATAGAAGTAGAGAAATTGAAACTTACAAAATGTGCAATTTTTAAAAAATAAATTGTAATTTTTTGGTATTTTTTTTATGATTTTATTTTTACTCCATTATACCAGTATCATGAAGTACAATATATGACGAAAAAACATTCTCAGAATGGCCTGGATAAGTCAAAATGTTTTAAAGTTATCACCACATAAAGCGACACTGGTCAGATTTGCAAAAAATGGCCTGGTCCTGAAGGTGAAAATGAGCCCGGTCCGTAATTGTTAAAGGGGAATCAGTGAATGGCACAGGGGGGGGGGGGGGGGAAGAAATAACCTTGGGGGGGCAATTGCTCCCCCTTGCCCCCCTGTAGTGACGCTTATGCCTTGATGCATAAGACTAGTTGCTTTATGTGGGTTATTACAGTTTTAAATAGTCGCTGAGTTTTCATAAAACTTTCATATGCAATAGAGATATATCAAAAGTTTTAATGGCTTGGGGTCTGAGTGCTGCAGTAGAAGAAATCGAGCATGTCTTCGGTAGCACAGAGAAAGAGTCATATGTAAGTGCTGCTCTTTCCTTGTTCTAGTAATCGGGTGGTCTTAGCACTCAGTCACCAAGACATACCAAAAGTTTAATGAAAACTCAGTGACCCTTTAAAAAGCTTAACAGACCCTCAGTCCATTCTCTTTGGTGACATTCCATGACACTGTAAAGAGATTGTCATTAGTTACACCCTGTCCCCATTGTGTTTCACAATCTAATCTCCAATTTAACCTATCTGTATGGTATTGGTAGGTTGGAGAAAACCAAAGTACTGAGTGGAAACCTAAGCACACATGGGCAAAACATACAATGTTTCTGCCCTTGGTAAAATTCAAACCCAAGAATCCTAAGGCTCCAAGACAACAGTGCTAATCACTGTGGTTTCAGTGGTGTAAATAGCAAATTAAATATTTTTTTGAAAATGATAACTATACTGCTATATGTTTTGCACAGTTACAGCTTTTATGCTTATTTTAACCCCATAAGGACCCTGCCATTTTTCAACTTAAGGACCAGGCCATTTTTAACAAATCTGACATGTGTGACTTTATGTGGTAATAACTTTAAAATGCTTTTACTTATCCAAGCCATTCTGAGATTGCTTTCTCATTACATATTGTACTTCATGACAGTGGTAAATTTGAGTCAATAAAAAAAAAAAATATACCAAAAACTTAGAAAAATTCGCAATTTTCTAAATTAAAATTTCTCTGCTTTTAAAACAGAAAGTGATTGTCGTGCCCCACTCTGACGATGTGCGGAGGTCGGCCAGGATAGCAGCACGGGTTTAGTAATTGTTTTGGTGCCGTGCTGGATCCGCCTCTCATCAGGTGCACTGGGTGGAGTCATTTGTTTAAATGGCCTCCAGCTAAGTACTCTGAGCGGATTATACTGATCATTGTGGTCTGGGAAGCTTGGAGGAAAGGTTGGCTGTCAGTTCCTGCTCTCTAAGATAAGTGTCATTTCTAGTTTGGTTGTTTGTATCATCTATCCCATCCAGGTTCTGTGCGAGCAGGCTGCTCCTATTTCCCCACTTCACCATCTCAGGGAGTTCAGGGTTTTGTCAGCCCAGGCTGGAGGACACAGCACACCTACCTTCAAGGTCTGCATGTGGGCTGAGCAGTGCAGGGAAAGAGGTCAGGGATGAGCTAGGAGGTGACCCTTCCCCTGTCTCTCGTCCAGAGCCTGGTTGGTGCGTTATCTGTTATACTGAGTGCACGTCCGCCGTGACAGTGATAGTTCCTAAAATAGTTATTACTTTACATTTCCCATATGTCTACTTAATGTTTGGATCATTTTGTAATTTACATTTTCTTTTTTGGGGACGTTAGAAGGCTTTGAAGTTTAGTAGAGTTGAGCGAACACCTGGATGTTCGGGTTCGAGAAGTTCGGCCGAACATCCCGGAAATGTTCGGGTTCGGGATCCGAACCCGATCCGAACTTCGTCCCGAACCCGAACCCCATTGAAGTCAAAGGGGACCCGAACTTTTCGGCACTAAAAAGGCTGTAAAACAGCCCAGGAAAGGGCTAGAGGGCTGCAAAAGGCAGCAACATGTAGGTAAATCCCCTGCAAACAAATGTGGATAGGGAAATGAATAAAAATAAAAATTAAATAAATAAAAATTAACCCAAATCAATTGGAGAGAGGTCCCATAGCAGAGAATCTGGCTTCCCGTCACCCACCACTGGAACAGTCCATTCTCAGATATTTAGGCCCCGGAACCCAGGCAGAGGAGAGAGGTCCCGTAACAGAGAATCTGTCTTCATGTCAGCAGAGAATTAGTCTGCATGTCATAGCAGAGAATGAGGCTTCACGTCAGCCACCACTGCAACAGTCCATTGGCATATATTTAGGCCCAGCACCCAGGCAGAGGAGAGAGGTCCCGTAACAGACAATCTGGCTTCATGTCAGCAGAGAATCAGTCTGCATGTCATAGCAGAGAATCAGGCTTCACGTCACCCACCACTGCAACAGTCCATTGTCATAAATTTAGGCCCAGCACTAGAGTTGAGCGAACACCTGGATGTTCGGGTTCGAGAAGTTCGGCCGAACATCCCGGAAATGTTCGGGTTCGGGATCCGAACCCGATCCGAACTTCGTCCCGAACCCGAACCCCATTGAAGTCAATGGGGACCCGAACTTTTCGGCACTAAAAAGGCTGTAAAACAGCCCAGGAAAGAGCTAGAGGGCTGCAAAAGGCAGCAACATGTAGGTAAATCCCCTGCAAACAAATGTGGATAGGGAAATGAATTAAAATAAAAATTAAATAAATAAAAATTAACCAAAATCAATTGGAGAGAGGTTCCATAGCAGAGAATCTGGCTTCCCGTCACCCACCACTGGAACAGTCCATTCTCAGATATTTAGGCCCCAGCACCCAGGCAGAGGAGAGAGGTCCCGTAACAGAGAATCTGTCTTCATGTCAGCAGAGAATTAGTCTGCATGTCATAGCAGAGAATGAGGCTTCACGTCAGCCACCACTGCAACAGTCCATTGGCATATATTTAGGCCCAGCACCCAGGCAGAGGAGAGAGGTCCCGTAACAGACAATCTGGCTTCATGTCAGCAGAGAATCAGTCTGCATGTCATAGCAGAGAATCAGGCTTCACGTCACCCACCACTGCAACAGTCCATTGTCATAAATTTAGGCCCAGCACTAGTGTTGAGCGGCATGTCCCATATTCGAATTCGCGAAATTTTGTGAATATTCGAAAGAATATTCGTAAAATATTCGCGATTATTCAAATTCGTTATTATTTCGCATATGCGATAATTCGAATTTTCGCATCGCATAATACATATGCTATGCAAAATTCACATGTGCGCTAATGAAATCGCCTTACGAAGATTCGCAACTCAATTCAATCACTAATGTATGAATGCAATGCCCTTTGCCTCTGTTCTGGGACAAGTGTAGATATTCGCATGTGCGCTAATAAAATCGCCTTACGAAGATTCGCACCTCAATCACTTTCTAGGGAATGTGAGACTTTTGGGAATCAATCGAGATACAGTGGGGGGTGATGACAGTAGTTGACAGAGTACAGATCAATGTAATCTGTAAGGTGGAAAGAAAAATAAAAAATACGAATTTTCGTTAATCGAATTTTACGAAGTTCTACGTATTCGCGAATATGGTGCTATACTATATGAATGCACAGGCCTTTGCCTCTCTGTTCTGGGGACAAGTGTAGATATTTGCATTTGCGTTAATAAAATCGCCTTACGAAGATTCGCAGCTCAATTCAATCACTAATGTATGAATGCAAAGCCCTTTGCCTCTGTTCTGGGACAAGTGTAGATATTCGCATGTGCGCTAATAAAATCGCCTTACGAAGATTCGCAACTCAATTCACTAATGTATGAATGCAAAGCCCTTTGCCTCTGTTCTGGGACGTGCCGATATTCGCATGTGCGCTAATAAAATCGCCTTACGAAGATTCGCGCCTCAATCACTTTCTAGGCAATGTGAGTAAGATCTGAGCTGTTGGACCTTTGGGAAACAATCAATTATATGTGTACTGTAATTTTGTGGGGGGGGGGGGGAAAAACAAAAAACGAATATTCGTTTTTACGAATATATAGCACTATATTCGAAATATTCGCGAAATCGCGAAGTTGCGATATTCGCGAAAAAAATTTGCTTTTCGAATATTCGCGCTCAACACTACCCAGCACCCAGGCAGAGGAGAGAGGTCCCGTAACAGACAATCTGGCTTCATGTCAGCAGAGAATCAGTCTGCATGTCATAGCAGAGAATGAGGCTTCACGTCAGCCACCACTGCAACAGTCCATTGGCATATATTTAGGCCCAGCACCCAGGCAGAGGAGGGAGGTCCCGTAACAGAGAATCTGTCTTCATGTCAGCAGAGAATTAGTCTGCATGTCATAGCAGAGAATGAGGCTTCACGTCAGCCACCACTGCAACAGTCCATTGGCATATATTTAGGCCCAGCACACACACAGGCAGAGGAGAGAGGTCCCGTAACAGAGAATCTGGCTTCATGTCAGCAGAGAATTAGTCTGCATGTCATAGCAGAGAATGAGGCTTCACGTCAGCCACCACTGCAACAGTCCATTGGCATATATTTAGGCCCAGCACACACACAGGCAGAGGAGAGAGGTCCCGTAACAGAGAATCTGGCTTCATGTCAGCAGAGAATCAGTCTGCATGTCATAGCAGAGAATGAGGCTTCACGTCAGCCACCACTGCAACAGTCCATTGGCATATATTTAGGCCCAGCACCCAGGCAGAGGAGGGAGGTCCCGTAACAGAGAATCTGTCTTCATGTCAGCAGAGAATTAGTCTGCATGTCATAGCAGAGAATGAGGCTTCACGTCAGCCACCACTGCAACAGTCCATTGGCATATATTTAGGCCCAGCACCCAGGCAGAGGAGGGAGGTCCCGTAACAGAGAATCTGTCTTCATGTCAGCAGAGAATTAGTCTGCATGTCATAGCAGAGAATGAGGCTTCACGTCAGCCACCACTGCAACAGTCCATTGGCATATATTTAGGCCCAGCACACACACAGGCAGAGGAGAGAGGTCCCGTAACAGAGAATCTGGCTTCATGTCAGCAGAGAATCAGTCTGCATGTCATAGCAGAGAATGAGGCTTCACGTCAGCCACCACTGCAACAGTCCATTGGCATATATTTAGGCCCAGCACACACACAGGCAGAGGAGAGAGGTCCCGTAACAGAGGATCTGGCTTCATGTCAGCAGAGAATCAGTCTGCATGTCATAGCAGAGAATCAGGCTTCACGTCAGCCACCACTGCAACAGTCCATTGTCATAAATTTAGGCCCAGCACCCAGGCAGAGGAGAGAGGTCCCGTAACAGAGAATCTGGCTTCATGTCAGCAGAGAATCAGTCTTCATATCATAGCAGAGAATCAGGCTTCACGTCACCCACCACTGTAAGAGTCAATTTTCATAAATTTAGGCCCAGAACCCAGGCAGAGGAGAAAGGTCCCGTAACAGACAATCTGGCTTCATGTCAGCAGAGAATCAGTCTTCATATCATAGCAGAGAATCAGGCTTCACGTCACCCACCACTGTAAGAGTCAATTTTCATAAATTTAGGCCCAGAACCCAGGCAGAGGAGAAAGGTCCCGTAACAGACAATCTGGCTTCATGTCAGCAGAGAATCAGTCTTCATATCATAGCAGAGAATCAGGCTTCACGTCACCCACCACTGTAAGAGTCAATTTTCATAAATTTAGGCCCAGAACCCAGGCAGAGGAGAAAGGTCCCGTAACAGACAATCTGGCTTCATGTCAGCAGAGAATCAGTCTTCATATCATAGCAGAGAATCAGGCTTCACGTCACCCACCACTGCAACAGTCCATTGGCATATATTTAGGCCTAGCACACAGGCAGAGCAGAGAGGTCCCGTAACAGACAATCTGGCTTCATGACAGCAGAGAATCAGTCTGCATGTCATAGCAGAGAATCAGGCTTCACGTCAGCCACCACTGCAACAGTCCATTGTCATAAATTTAGGCCCAGCACCCAGGCAGAGGAGAGAGGTCCCGTAACAGAGAATCTGGCTTCATGTCAGCAGAGAATCAGTCTTCATATCATAGCAGAGAATCAGGCTTCACGTCACCCACCACTGTAAGAGTCAATTTTCATAAATTTAGGCCCAGAACCCAGGCAGAGGAGAAAGGTCCCGTAACAGACAATCTGGCTTCATGACAGCAGAGAATCAGTCTGCATGTCATAGCAGAGAATGAGGCTTCACGTCAGCCACCACTGCAACAGTCCATTGGCATATATTTAGGCCTAGCACACAGGCAGAGGAGAGGTTCATTCAACTTTGGGTAGCCTCGCAATATAATGGTAAAATGAAAATAAAAATAGGATTGAATGAGGAAGTGCCCTGGAGTCCAATAATATATGGTTATGGGGAGGTAGTTAATGTCTAATCTGGACAAGGGACGGACAGGTCCTGTGGGATCCATGCCTGGTTCATTTTTATGAACGTCAGCTTGTCCACATTGGCTGTAGACAGGCGGCTGCGTTTGTCTGTAATGACGCCCCCTGCCGTGCTGAATACACGTTCAGACAAAACGCTGGCTGCCGGGCAGGCCAGCACCTCCAAGGCATAAAAGGCTAGCTCTGGCCACGTGGACAATTTAGAGACCCAGAAGTTGAATGGGGCCGAACCATCAGTCAGTACGTGGAGGGGTGTGCACACGTACTGTTCCACCATGTTAGTGAAATGTTGCCTCCTGCTAACACGTTGCGTATCAGGTGGTGGTGCAGTTAGCTGTGGCGTGTTGACAAAAGTTTTCCACATCTCTGCCATGCTAACCCTGCCCTCAGAGGAGCTGGCCGTGACACAGCTGCCTTGGCGACCTCTTGCTCCTCCTCTGCCTTGGCCTTGGGCTTCCACTTGTTCCCCTGTGACATTTGGGAATGCTCTCAGTAGCGCGTCTACCAACGTGCGCTTGTACTCGCGCATCTTCCTATCACGCTCCAGTGCAGGAAGTAAGGTGGGCACATTGTCTTTGTAGCGTGGATCCAGCAGGGTGGCAACCCAGTAGTCCGCACAGGTTAAAATGTGGGCAACTCTGCTGTCGTTGCGCAGGCACTGCAGCATGTAGTCGCTCATGTGTGCCAGGCTGCCCAGGGGTAAGGACAAGCTATCCTCTGTGGGAGGCGTATCGTCATCGTCCTGCCTTTCCCCCCAGCCACGCACCAGTGATGGACCCGAGCTGCGTTGGGTGCCACCCCGCTGTGACCATGCTTCATCCTCATCCTCCTCCACCTCCTCCTCATCCTCGTCCTCCTCGTCCTCCAGTAGTGGGCCCTGGCTGGCCACATTTGTACCTGGCCTCTGCTGTTGCCAAAAACCTCCCTCTGAGTCACTTCGAAGAGACTGGCCAGAAAGTGCTAAAAATGACCCCTCTTCCTCCTCCTCCTCCTCCTCCTCCTGGGCCACCTCCTCTTCCATCATCGCCCTAAGTGTTTTCTCAAGAAGACATAGAAGTGGTATTGTAACGCTGATAACGGTGTCATCGCCACTGGCCATGTTGGTGGAGTACTCGAAACAGCGCAACAGGGCACACAGGTCTCGCATGGAGGCCCAGTCATTGGTGGTGAAGTGGTGCTGTTCTGTAGTGCGACTGACCCGTGCGTGCTGCAGCTGAAACTCCACTATGGCCTGCTGCTGCTCGCACAGTCTGTCCAGCATGTGCAAGGTGGAGTTCCACCTGGTGGGCACGTCGCATATGAGGCGGTGAGCGGGAAGGCCGAAGTTACGCTGTAGCGCAGACAGGCGAGCAGCAGCAGGATGTGAACGCCGGAAGCGCGAACAGACGGCCCGCACTTTATGCAGCAGCTCTGACATGTCGGGGTAGTTGTGAATGAACTTCTGCACCACCAAATTCAGCACATGCGCCAAGCAAGGGATGTGCGTCAAATTGGCTAGTCCCAGAGCTGCAACGAGATTTCGCCCATTATCACACACCACCAGGCCGGGCTTGAGGCTCACCGGCAGCAACCACTCGCCGGTCTGTTGTTCAATACCCCGCCACAACTCCTGTGCGGTGTGGGGCCTGTCCCCAAACATATGAGTTTCAGAATGGCCTGCTGACGTTTACCCCGGGCTGTGCTGAAGTTGGTGGTGAAGGTGTGTGGCTGACTGGATGAGCAGGTGGAAGAAGAGGAGGAGGAAGCCGAGAAGGAGGAGGTGGCAACAGGAGGCAAAGAATGTTGCCCTGCGATCCTTGGCGGCGGAAGGACGTGCGCCAAACAGCTCTCCGCCTGGGGCCCAGCTGCCACTACATTTACCCAGTGTGCAGTTAGGGAGAAATAGCGTCCCTGGCCGTGCTTACTGGTCCACGTATCTGTGGTTAGGTGGACCTTGCCACAGATGGCGTTGCGCAGTGCACACTTGATTTTATCGGATACTTGGTTGTGCAGGGAAGGCACGGCTCTCTTGGAGAAGTAGTGGTGGCTGGGAACAACATACTGTGGGACAGCAAGCGACATGAGCTGTTTGAAGCTGTCTGTGTCCACCAGCCTAAATGACAGCATTTCATAGGCCAGTAGGTTAGAAATGCTGGCATTCAGGGCCAGGGATCGAGGGTGGCTAGGTGGGAATTTACGCTTTCTATCAAATGTTTGTGAGATGGAGAGCTGAACGCTGGCGTGTGACATGGTTGAGACGCTTGGTGACGGAGGTGGTGGTGGTGGTGTTGGTGGTACATCCCCTGTTTGCTGGGCGGCAGGTGCCAACGTTCCTCCAGAGGCGGAGGAAGAGGCCGAGGCGGCAGCAGCAGAATAGGCCGAGGCGGCAGCAGCAGAAGAGGTAGCAGGGGGAGCCTGAGTGACTTCCTTGGTTTTAAGGTGTTTACTCCACTGCAGTTCATGCTTTGCATGCAGGTGCCTGGTCATGCAGGTTGTGCTCAGGTTCAGAACGTTAATGCCTCGCTTCAGGCTCTGATGGCACAGCGTGCAAACCACTCGGGTCTTGTCGTCAGCACATTGTTTGAAGAAGTGCCATGCCAGGGAACTCCTTGAAGCTGCCTTTGGGGTGCTCGGTCCCAGATGGCGGCGGTCAGTAGCAGGCGGAGTCTCTTGGCGGCGGGTGTTCTGCTTTTGCCCACTGCTCCTTCTTTTGCTACGCTGTTGGCTCGGTCTCACCACTGCCTCTTCCTCCGAACTGTGAAAGTCAGTGGCACGACCTTCATTCCATGTGGGGTCTAGGACCTCATCGTCCCCTGCATCGTCTTCCACCCAGTCTTGATCCCTGACCTCCTGTTCAGTCTGCACACTGCAGAAAGACGCAACAGTTGGCACCTGTGTTTCGTCATCATCAGAGACATGCTGAGGTGGTATTCCCATGTCCTCATCATCAGGAAACATAAGTGGTTGTGCGTCAGTGCATTCTATGTCTTTCACCGCTGGGGAAGGGCTAGGTGGATGCCCTTGGGAAACCCTGCCAGCGGAGTCTTCAAACAGCATAAGAGACTGCTGCATAACTTGAGGCTGAGACAGTTTCCCTGGTATGCATGGGGGTGATGTGACAGACTGATGGGGTTGGTTTTCAGGCGCCATCTGTGCGCTTTCTGCAGAAGACTGGGTGGGAGATAATGTGAACGTGCTGGATCCACTGTCGGCCACCCAATTGACTAATGCCTGTACCTGCTCAGGCCTTACCATCCTTAGAACGGCATTGGGCCCCACCATATATCGCTGTAAATTCTGGCGGCTACTGGGACCTGAGGTAGTTGGTACACTAGGACGTGTGGATGTGGCAGAACGGCCACGTCCTCTCCCAGCACCAGAGGGTCCACTAACACCACCACGACCATGTCCACGTCCGCGTCCCTTACTAGATGTTTTTCTCATTGTTATGGTTCACCACAACAACAAATATATTATTTGGCCCAATGTATTGTATTCAAATTCAGCGGGATATAAATTTGAGGCCTAGTATTTAGGCGCTGGGTGACCGGTATGGATTTAGTGACAGAATTAGACTTGGAAATTCACAGAAGCGTGTGTGTGTGAAGTTATTCTGAATGACCCAATGTGCACCTTGAATATTATATACCCTTTTAGGGATAGATTTCAAATAGCTCTGATATAGCAGAAACCACTAAATTATGAAATTGCTAATTGGGAATTGTATTTCAACCCAGAACAAGAAATGTGCTTGAACGGACACTAAATAACTCGCCCAGCTACAGCACTAGGACAGATTTAGCGGGATATAAATTTGAGGCCTAGTATTTAGGCGCTGGTTGACAGGTATGGGTTTAGTGACAGAATTAGACTTGGAATACACAGTAGCGGTGTGTGTGAAGTTATTCTGAATGACCCAATGTGCACCTTGAATATTATATACCCTTTTAGGGATAGATTTCAAATAGCTCTGATATAGCAGAAACCACTAAATTATGAAATTGCTAAATTGGGAATTGTATTTCAACCCAGAACAAGAAATGTGCTTGAACGGACACTAAATAACTCGCCCAGCTACAGCACTAGGACAGATTTAGCGGGATATAAATTTGAGGCCTAGTATTTAGGCGCTGGGTGACAGGTATGGGTTTAGTGCCAGAATTAGACTTGGAAATACACAGTAGCGGGTGTGTGTGAAGTTATTCTGAATGACCCAATGTGCACCTTGAATATTATATACCCTTTTAGGGATAGATTTCAAATAGCTCTGATATAGCAGAAACCACTAAATTATGAAATTGCTAAATTGGGAATTGTATTTCAACCCAGAACAAGAAATGTGCTTGAACGGACACTAAATAACTCGCCCAGCTACAGCACTAGGGACAGATTTAGCGGGATATAAATTTGAGGCCTAGTATTTAGGCGCTGGGTGACAGGTATGGGTTTAGTGCCAGAATTAGACTTGGAAATACACAGTAGCGGGTGTGTGTGAAGTTATTCTGAATGACCCAATGTGCACCTTGAATATTATATACCCTTTTAGGGATAGATTTCAAATAGCTCTGATATAGCAGAAACCACTAAATTATGAAATTGCTAAATTGGGAATTGTATTTCAACCCAGAACAAGAAATGTGCTTGAACGGACACTAAATAACTCGCCCAGCTACAGCACTAGGGACAGATTTAGCGGGATATAAATTTGAGGCCTAGTATTTAGGCGCTGGGTGACAGGTATGGGTTTAGTGCCAGAATTAGACTTGGAAATACACAGTAGCGGGTGTGTGTGAAGTTATTCTGAATGACCCAATGTGCACCTTGAATATTATATACCCTTTTAGGGATAGATTTCAAATAGCTCTGATATAGCAGAAACCACTAAATTATGAAATTGCTAAATTGGGAATTGTATTTCAACCCAGAACAAGAAATGTGCTTGAACGGACACTAAATAACTCGCCCAGCTACAGCACTAGGACAGATTTAGCGGGATATAAATTTGAGGCCTAGTATTTAGGCGCTGGGTGACAGGTATGGGTTTAGTGACAGAATTAGACTTGGAAATACACAGTAGCGGGTGTGTGTGAAGTTATTCTGAATGACCCAATGTGCACCTTGAATATTATATACCCTTTTAGGGATAGATTTCAAATAGCTCTGATATAGCAGAAACCACTAAATTATGAAATTGCTAAATTGGGAATTGTATTTCAACCCAGAACAAGAAATGTGCTTGAACGGACACTAAATAACTCGCCCAGCTACAGCACTAGGACAGATTTAGCGGGATATAAATTTGAGGCCTAGTATTTAGGCGCTGGGTGACAGGTATGGGTTTAGTGACAGAATTAGACTTGGAAATACACAGTAGCGGGTGTGTGTGAAGTTATTCTGAATGACCCAATGTGCACCTTGAATATTATATACCCTTTTAGGGATAGATTTCAAATAGCTCTGATATAGCAGAAACCACTAAATTATGAAATTGCTAAATTGGGAATTGTATTTCAACCCAGAACAAGAAATGTGCTTGAACGGACACTAAATAACTCGCCCAGCTACAGCACTAGGACAGATTTAGCGGGATATAAATTTGAGGCCTAGTATTTAGGCGCTGGGTGACAGGTATGGGTTTAGTGCCAGAATTAGACTTGGAAATACACAGTAGCGGGTGTGTGTGAAGTTATTCTGAATGACCCAATGTGCACCTTGAATATTATATACCCTTTTAGGGATAGATTTCAAATAGCTCTGATATAGCAGAAACCACTAAATTATGAAATTGCTAAATTGGGAATTGTATTTCAACCCAGAACAAGAAATGTGCTTGAACGGACACTAAATAACTCGCCCAGCTACAGCACTAGGGACAGATTTAGCGGGATATAAATTTGAGGCCTAGTATTTAGGCGCTGGGTGACAGGTATGGGTTTAGTGACAGAATAGACTTGGAAATACACAGTAGCGGGTGTGTGTGAAGCTTATTCTGAATGACCCAATGTGCACCTTGAATATTATATACCCTTTTAGGGATAGATTTCAAATAGCTCTGATATAGCAGAAACCACTAAATTATGAAATTGCTAAATTGGGAATTGTATTTCAACCCAGAACAAGAAATGTGCTTGAACGGACACTAAATAACTCGCCCAGCTACAGCACTAAGACAGATTTAGCGGGATATAATTTGAGGCCTAGTATTTAGGCGCTGGGTGACAGGTATGGGTTTAGTGACAGAATTAGACTTGGAAATACACAGTAGCGGGTGTGTGTGAAGTTATTCTGAATGACCCAATGTGCACCTTGAATATTATATACCCTTTTAGGGATAGATTTCAAATAGCTCTGATATAGCAGAAACCACTAAATTATGAAATTGCTAAATTGGGAATTGTATTTCAACCCAGAACAAGAAATGTGCTTGAACGGACACTAAATAAACTCGCCCAGCTACAGCACTAGGACAGATTTAGCGGGATATAAATTTGAGGCCTAGTATTTATGCGCTGGGTGACAGGTATGGGTTTAGTGACAGAATTAGACTGGAAATACACAGTAGCGGTGTGTGTGAGTTCATTCTGAATGACCCAATGTGCACCTTGATATGATATACCCTTTTAGGGATAGATTTCAAATAGCTCTGATATAGCAGAAACCACTAAATTAGAAATTGCTAAATTGGGAATTGTATTTCAACCCAAGAACAAGAAATGTGCTTGAACGGACACTAAA